>NC_138163.1:14287883-14681880 GCF_964165515.1 Mesoplodon bidens | reverse complement strand
GGTGAGGACTGAGCTCTGAAGACAGATTTCTTCCTGAACACTTTATCCTGCTGGTGAGGAGGAAATGGACTTGGTGTTTCCGTGTGTGTTTGGGAGGTCCCAGATGGGGAGAGGGGTGCTGTATGGGTGGTGGCAGTGTGTGTCATAATCTGATTCCACTTTTGATGTTTGACAATAGACAGTTTTGAAGCCTCATTAATTCCCCTTCCCCTTCTGGCCCACATCTGGCCACACTTTATGTTCATCCACTCCCAGCCAGGGAGTAGGTGAACATAAAATAGAAACAGATATGCCTAACCTGAACCATCCAAATTATTTCCGTGCCTAACTTTTCCATAGCCAAGACATCCATTACCCTAAAATATCCTCTAGTGCACGTGGAGAACCTGACCCAATAAGTAATCAAGTTAAGTCTCTGGCCCTTATAATCAGCTTGAAAACTATGGGACCCTATGGACCTTTCCCCCTAGGTAAAATAAAACCTTTCACCTCAGTGTTTAAGAAAAGGTTCAATCTAAATGAAAGCACGGTTTTCACAGATTGAAACCCATTATATAAGACCTATTTAGAGAAGGTGTGGTTATCCCCACTTCTGCTGCATTTAACAGCCAAGTTTTACTTGTTCTTAAACCCGGCAAAACAGGACCGGTGCCTCAGTGTGAATTCGTACCCTTGGCGTCATGGCCCCACCTATTGAAATGACTGATTCCACCCAATAATAAATAAGTAACTGGTAAATACTTTGCAGTTAGAGCAAAGTATTTGGCTAGCATGTTCTATTCAGTGCCTAGTTCAACAACCTCTCAGCTGCAGTTAAACTTCACCTTTAAAGGGACACAATACACCTTCACCTGGGTACTCAATGGGCTCAGTCTCCACGCCTGCCATCTCACATAGTCTTCACAGGCAATATTTTAACCAGCTCTAACTTTTTTCGGGTACACAGTTATGACATCACACTAATGACATCCTCCTTTGAGGAGATTCACATGAGACACATAGTACAGGGCCCCACCACTTCAGTTAAGCTCCTGAAAATTATTTAGTAAGTTGAGGGCTGCTCCAGTCCTGACAGTGTCAAGAAACAGATTTTAGTCTTCTTAGGACCCACATTGTTAAAACAAGCCCAACATGTTTTTGACATGTTTAGATTCTGGAGGCAACACTCCTCATTTACAAAGCTTTTTTTTTGTTCTGTAACTTGCAAATAGGCCCCACTTGAATGAGACCCCCTGTAAAAAGATACTAGAATCTGCCTGAATGGCCATAGAACAGGCATTCCTGTTACGGCCCCCCGGGATTCCTTCACTGTGGGAGCTTTAGCAACCTTCTCTCATATATCTTGGAGTCCGTCTACCATCAGTGATGGCCGTTAGTTGCATGGGCTTCTGATACAAGGAACTACCTTCCTTGGCCCAATGCTGTATGCCATTAGTGTAGCAATTGGTGGGTGCATACTGGACTTTCCTGGAAATATAGACTATCTCAGGTCCTGAACCTGTGACCCTCAGTATACAGCTGCCCGTTAGGCCTTTGATCATGGAAACAGCACCCTGCAAGCCCAGCACAGCTAGTGAGGCCTCCTTGCTACAGGATGGAGCTGAACCTGGGCTCTCTGCATACCCTACTTTCAGGAGAGGGTAACGTCCCCTGTGCTGGGTCCCTTGCCGGATGCCACAGTGCTAGAGGAGGTCATCTCTTAGAACACTTGGATACCTGGGGAGCCCCTTAGGCTCAACACAGTGAATACCAAAGGGGGTTCATTCACTTAACCAATGGCATTGCCACTGTCACACTTAATGGAGCTTGCTTGACTCTTGCTGCTTTTCATCTCTTAATCAGAATGTTCCTGATAAAGGACAGGACACAGGATCAGCTCAGTTGGCCAAACTTTAGCCAGTTATCTGAGCACTTGGCCATGTCTTAGCCAACAATTGGCCTCATCTTCACATTTTTATAGATCTTTGGGCCACTGCCAGCGGTCTGACCATCTGTTCTGGCCAATGCAAACAATTCCTTCTCCAAGGTTGCCTCATTTGGGGTAAAGAACTCATAGAATCTCTTGCCTCACGGATACCCAAAATATAAATCAAGGTCACACATCTTCTGCACATATTAAAGCCACAATACAATGTCTCACCATAGCACTCTTTACCTTCTTTGAAGTTCTGCACATTGATAGAGAGACTAAGGCACTCATTTCACTTCTCA
Organism: Mesoplodon bidens; assembly: GCF_964165515.1. Lineage (NCBI taxonomy): Eukaryota > Metazoa > Chordata > Mammalia > Artiodactyla > Ziphiidae > Mesoplodon > Mesoplodon bidens. The sequence goes on along the minus strand of NC_138163.1, from coordinate 14,679,669 downwards.
GAATATATAGTACTAGCTCTTGATAGTACTAGATATTCAATGGAACGTTCACCTTTCTTATTGGTCTCATGCTGCAGGTGCCATAATGGCTTACATAAACAAGTCCAAATTAAATTAAATAAACCACGCAATGTTTTAGTTATCAGACAAACACCATGGGTAAGTTGTCATTGAGACTGATCCAATTTTTTCAGTTTTATTGAGGTATAATGGATAAATAAAAATTGTATATACTTAAGGTGTAGAACTTGATGTTTCGATTATTTCTATATCTATTCCTATATCTATAGAATGAAAGAATCACAACCATCTAATTACCGAACACTTCACAGTTACCAGTTTTTTCTTTTTTCTTTTTTTGGTCTAACTGCATTTTTGATGCATAACTCATTATGTGAGTAATAATCCTTTTCATACCTTCTTGGTATATGTGTGGCATCATTAGTCTTGACATTCAAACAAAATTTTGGGTGAGGGATGTACATTCCACTTCTGTGAGGTGACAACAAGTTCACATATCCATAATATATATATATATATATATATATATATATATATATATATATATATATATATATATATATGTATATATACTCATAGGCATATGAGTATGACACTTTAAAAAAGATACCAGTATTTCAGGAAAGAAATATGTCCTGAGTGCCTAGTAGGTGTCAGATATTACTCTTGGTTCTGGAATTAGAGTGAAGAACATGAAATCAATAGTTCCTGTCCTCAAGTAACTTCTGTTTTCATGGGCAAAGGGGTCGTTCTTGTTGTTGGTGTGGGGAACCTTCTCTAAGGAGCTGATATTTGAATCAAGATCTGAATAATGAGGTCGAGTCAGCTGTGTGAAGACTTTGAAGAAGAGCATTTTAGGTAGACTAGCAAGTAGCAATGCCGTGAGGCCAGAACGAGAAGAGTGTGTTGAGGAAGAGCAGAAGGGTGAGTGACTGGAGTGCAGTCAGAGAGGGGCAGAGCGGAGATTGATGACCGAGACTGGAGAGGCTGGCAGAGATGTGGTCACATAGGGACCTGCAGGGTAAGAACTTGGATTTTATCTTACGTGCAGTGGAGGGCCACTGGATGGTTTGATAAAGGAAAGTGATGTCGTCTGATGTATGTTTTAGAAAGTTCACTGGATGTTGTGAACTGTGTAGGACCAGAGGGCTGACAGGCTGTTGGGACAATACAGGTGTGATATGATGATGGCTGGGACTAGGGTTTAGCAGGGGGAATATAACTTAGTGTCTAGTTGAGCAGTTGGGAGCATAGGATTTAAAGTCCGATCTCAATTTACAGCTTCACCACCTAAAAGCTATTTGACCTTGAGTACGTTTTTTAACTCCTGTAAGACTTAGTTTCCTCATCTGTAAAAAGGGAATGATAGTAACATGTATCTAGATCTTAGAGCCATGCTGGGATTAAATGAGGTAATTTATGTAAAACACCTGACATTATATTAGGCCAATAATAAGCATTTGATTAAATGGCTTCTGTTGTTATCATCTATGATATAAATACATACATGCATAATCCTTGCTTCTTTCTCCCCCACTCCCCAAAAGCTAGTGTGTCTTATGTTAACTGCTGCTAACCCATGAGTACTGAACCCTTGTGTTTTCCTTGAAGACACAGTATTTTGGGGCACCTTACCTCAATTGTCGAGCATTCTGGTACCTTTAGGTACTTTATAATGTGTCTGTATATGGCTTATGATGAATTTATTCAGTAAGTGGCAGTAGTGTCTGATTTCTAACATTCTCTTCTTTCTACCTAATGAATCATTGCTTGAATACCTATCCCCTTTTCTCCAACCTCTTCCACAGGTCCTAAATGAACAGCAACCCATATTTCTTCCCCAACTGCAAACCTAATGTACTGAACTTAGTCAGATTGCTTTGACAGTTGCTTCCTTTCATTAAACGCAGCTTAGAGTTCTTCTTCCCTCAGAAAAACCTGCTTGCATGTTTCAAAGCAGGTTCTCATTTTATTAGTTCCTGATCAGGACTCTTCCAAAGTCTCTTGTTCCATTTGCCCATCTTCCACACATTACCATCATTTGAGACTATAAATAATAAACTGTTTACTTCCTCCTCCACATTCTTGATGAATGAAATAGGACTAGATGTTGATTCCTTCCTCTTTGAAGGGATTGCTTTCCCTTCCCCACCTAAGGCTGGTGAGTGATGAAAGCATCCTCAGTCTTTAAGGCTAAGCTCAAATGGTTCTTTCCCTCTGAAGCCTCTCTACCACCAATGCCTGCAGAGTTCATTGCCCCTATGGTCCTACAAATTCTTATATTAAAGCAATAGCCATATTGTATTAGAATCGTTCATTTATATGTTTGTCTTGTTGTAATATACAACAAGAAGAAGCATATTTCATTCATCTCTGTAATCCCAACCACTTTAACACACCTGACACAATGTCACGGTTGCTGCTCAATGTAGTTTGATGAACTGCTGGAGGACTGAACAATCAAATCATTCTGTAGATACTTGGTCATTTCCTTAACCTGCTCTATAATGTTTGCTTTAGAAAATGTTAAACTTAAAATCATGTAAAATTTTTATTTTGAAAAACTCAAAGTACAAGAAAGAAAGTTAAAAAAAAAGAACCCTAAACACTAAAAACTCAAAACACTCTCTATGATATGCACACTTTCAGCAACTATCTCTTTGTACATGGCTTTACACATATGTAATTTACATGTGCATTTACATAAAGCAATTATATATAAATGTTGAGAATTATATATGTATATATATATTCATACATATACATAAATATTGAGAAAGCCTGTACATCTATAGGATTTTTACACTTCATTAGCCACTCCTCCACTGGATAAGCAGTGTTAAAAGCCTGGTGTGAATCTTTGCATATCTTTGTCTATGTTCATAAATAAGGTAACATACATATGTATGCATAAAAACATATAGGGGCACTATTTTACTCTTTACTGCACGTAGTTTTTCAAACTTAGAAACATTTCAGAGAAATGTTTTCCACATCGTCTGGTATAGACTTAACACACTTTTTAAACTAGTTATGTAAAATGCAATGGTTTGAGTGAAAGACAACTTATTAAACCATTCCTCTATTGAGGACATTCAAGTTGATTCCAGTTTTTTGGCTACTAGAAAAAACGTTGCAATTAATCTGAATATATACGTATAATTTATTTTGTTCATATTCACTGTTATATACCCGTGCTTTTATCTTCTATGGAAGAAGGCCCCGGAAATGGAATTGCTAAGTTAAAGTTTTTGTAAATTCTTAATTTTAATAGGGGTTGCCAGATTGACTTCCAAATGGCTTTAATATACTGCACATTTCCCTCGGCAAATGTATGAGATAACATATTAACCTCCACAAAACTCCAGCAATGTGTGATAACATGTTTAATGGTCTTAAAGTGATATTTCCTTGTTAATTTAATTTCAATACGCCTGATTGCTAGTAAAGTTGAGTAATTTCACTTGTTTATTGGCAAGGGGGTTTTCTGCCTCCTTGAACAGCCCTTTTTACCCTTTTTAACCACTTTCAATTAGGGTGTTTGTCTTTTCTTATTAATGTGTAGGAAATTTTTTATATGTTGGATATTGAACCCTTTATCTGTCGTGTGTCTTACAAATATATGTTCCTCTATTATTTGTCTTCTGGTTTTATTTACCTTTACGTTTGCCATATGATTACATTTTAAGTTTTAAGCACTCAAATATGTCAGTCATTTCTCCAGAGTGTCTAGGTTTTCCAGCTTGCACAGAAATTTTTCTTGACTCCTAGATTATACATACGTTTTCCATAATATATATATTTTACTTCAACATTTTTATCTTTAGATCATACAGAACTTCATGTTGTGTGAGAGAGGAGTCCAAACTTATTTTATCCTTTTTAATACATATAAATAATAAATGTATGCAGTACTACTAAGAAGAAAATAGAGTCAAAAAACCAAAAAAATCCCACTTTATTTTGGATACAAATCCAGCCCTGAAACTTACTAGCTGTTGCCCTGAGAAAGTCATTTAATTTATGTGAACCTCTTTCCCCATTTGTAAAAGGGAGATAGTAAAGTCAACATGACAGAAGTTTTATGAGAATTAATGTATGTCAAACACAGTGACTGGCATATAGAGTCAGAGGTCAACAAAGATAGCTATAATGACTGTTGTTTAACTCCCTCTGAAATGCTTTCACCTTGAACACGCTTAGGAATGCTGATAGGCCCCATCGTGTCTTGCTTCATGGCTCACTTTGGTTTTGCATCTTTAATGGAGTTTTTATTATACAGTGCTCCTAAGGTAAAAAAAAAGAAAAGAAAAAGAAAAACATTGCAGGAAGTTGGCCTCAAACATATTATCAACGAGGTAGAGTGCTACTGAGTGAACATTAGAGGACAGACTAAGGTGGCCTAGATCCACCTCACACAGAAATACATCCTTTCACAAAGGGAAAAGATCTGCTAGAAGCTCCTGCTTCTAGAAAAATAAGACAAGGATGTTAATAAATGTGATGACTTGGGGGAAGGTGGCAAACATATTTGAGGCTCCGAATTTCCAGAGAGTATTTGAGAGAACACTTTGCTCAATATGGCCCAGGGAAATTAACCAAAAGCTCCCTAACTTGGGTGCCCCTCATGCGCCAGATACCATCACTGACAGAACTGGAATTTATAGTCAATACTAAGTGCCCTTATAGATCATTTTTCATTTCATAGGAAGGAGAAATAACTTTCCTAAGGAGTTAGGAAAGTTATTTATTTATTTATTTTGAACAAACACACATTTTTTTTAACATCTTTACTGGAGTATGATTGCTTTACAATGGTGTATTAGTTTCTGCTCTATAACAAAGTGAATCAGCTATACATATACGTATATACCCATATCCCCACCCTCTTGCGTCTCCCTCCCTCCCACCCTCCCTATCCCACCCCTCTAGGTGGTCAAAGAGCACTGAGCTGATCTCCCTGTGCTATGGGGCTGCTTCCCACTAGCTATCTGTTTTACATTTGGTAGTGTATATATGTCCATGCCACTCTCTCACTTTGTCCCAGCTTACCCTTCCCCCTCCCCATGTCCTCAAGTCCATTCTCTAGTAGGTCTGCGACATTTTTTATTTTTTTTCGGTACACGGGCTTCTCACTGTTGTGGCCTCTCCCGTTGTGGAGCACAGGTTCGAGACGCGCAGGCTCAGTGGCCATGGCTCACGGGCCCAGCCTCTCCGTGGCATGTGGGATCCTCCCAGACCGGGGCACGAACCCGTGTCCCCTGCATCGACAGTCGGATTCTCAAGCAGTACACCACCAGGGAAGCCCAGGTCTGCGTCTTTTTTCCCGTCTTGCCCCTAGGTTCCTCATGACCATTTTTTTTAAAGATTCCATATATATGTGTTAGCATACGGTATTAGTTTTTCTCTTTCTGACTTACTTCACTCTGTATGACAGACTCTGGGTCCATCCACCTCACTACAAATAACTCAGTTTCGTTCCTTTTTATGGCTGAGTAATAGTCCATTGTATACATGTGCCACATCTTCTTTATCCATTCATCTGTTGATGGACACTTAGGTTCCTTCCAAGTCCTGGCTATTGTAAATAGAGCTGCAATGAACATTGTGGTACATGACTCTTTTTGAATTATGGTTTTCTCAGGATATATGCCCCATAGTGGGATTGCTGGGTCATATGGTAGTTCTATTTTTAGTTTTTTAGGGAACCTCCATACTGTTCTCCTTAGTGACTGTATCAATTTACATTCCCACCAACAGTGTATGAGGGTACCCTTTTCTCCACACCTTCTCTAAGAATTTGTCCATTTCTTCCAGGTTGTCCATTTATTGTTTGTAGATTTTTTGATGATGGCCATTCTGACCGGTGTGAGATGATACCGCATTGTAGTTTTGATTTGCATTTCTCTAATGATTAACGACGTTGAGCATTCTTTCATGTGTTTGTTGGCAGTTTGTGTATCTCTTTGGAAAAATGTCTATTTAGGTCTTCTGCCCATTTTTGGATTGGGTGGTTTGTTTTTTTGATATTGAGCTGCATGAGCTCCTTGTAAATTTTGGAGACTAATCCTTTGTCAGTTGCTTCGTTTGCAAATATTTTCTCCCATTCTGAGGGGTGTCTTTTCATCTTGTGTATGGTTTCCTTTGCTGTGCAAAAGCTTTTAAGTTTCACTCGGTCCCATTTGTTTATTTTTAGTTTTGTTTCCATTTCTTTAGGAGGTGGGTCAAACAAGATCTTACTGTGATTTATCTCAAAAGAGTGTTCTTCTTTTATTTCCTCTAAGAGTTTTAGTGTGTCTGGCCTTACATTAAGGTCTTTAATCCATTTTGAGTTTATTTTTTTGTATGGCATTAGGGAGTGTTCTAATTTCATTCTTTTCCATGTAGCTGTACAGTTTTCCCAGCACCACTTATTAAAGAGGCTGTCTTTCCTCCATTGTATACTCTAGCCTACTTTATCAAGATAAGGTGACCATGTGTACATGGGTTTATCTCTGGACGTTTTTGGATGGAACGTCCTATAAATATCAATTAAGTCCATCTTGTTTAATGTATCATTTAAAGCTTGTGTTTCCTTATTTTTTTTTCATTTTGGATGATCTGTCCATTGTTGAAAGTGGGGTGTTAAAGTCGCCTACTATGATTGTGTTACTGTCGATTTCCCCTTTTATGGCTGTTAGTATTTGTCTTATGTATTGAGGTGCTCCTATGTTGGGTGCATAAATATTTACAAGTGTTATATCTTCTTCTTGGATCGATCCCTTGATCATTATGTAGTGTCCTGCTTTGTCCCTTGTAAGTCATTATTTTAAAGTCTATTTTGTCTGATATGAGAATTGCTACTCCAGCTTTCTTTTGATTTTCATTTGCATGGAATATCTTTTTCCATCCCCTCACTTTCAGTCTGTATGTTTCCCTAGGTCTGAAGTGGGTCTCTTGTTGACAGCATATATACGGGTCTTGTTTTTGTATCCATTCAGCCAGTCTGTGTCTTTTGTTGGGAGCATTTAATGCATTTACATTTAAGGTAATTATCGATATGTATGCTCCTATTACCATTTTCTTAATTGTTTTGCATTTGTTATTGTAAGTCTTTTCCTTCTCTTGTGTTTCCTGCCTGGAGAAGTTGGTTTAGCATTTGCTGTAAAGCTGGTTTGGTTCTGCTGAATTCTCTTAGCTTTTGCTTGTCTGTAAAGGTTTTAATTTCTCTGTCAAATCTGAATGAGATCCTTGCTGGGTAGAGTAATCTTGGTTGTAGGTTTTTCCCTTTCATCACGTTAAATATGTCCTGCCCCTCCCTTCTGGTTTGCAGAATTTCTGCTCAAAGATCAGTTGTTAACCTTATGGGGATTCCCTTCTATGTTATTTGTTGTTTTTCCATTGCTGCTTTTAATATTTTTTCTTTGTATTTACTTTTTGATAGTTTGACTACTATGTGTCTTGGCGTGTTTCTCCTTGGATTTATCCTGTATGGGACTCTCTGTGCTTCCTGGACTTGATTAACTATTCCCTTTCCCATATTAGGGAAGTTTTCAACTATAATCTCTTCAAATATTTTCTCAGTCCCTTTCTTTTTCTCTTTTTCTTTGGGAACCCCTATAATTTGAATGTTGGTACGTTTAATCGTGTCCCAGAGGTCTCTGAGACTGTCCTCAATTCTTTTCATTCTTTTTTCTTTATTCTGCTCTCCAGTAGTTATTCCCACTATTTTATCTTCCAGGTCACTTATCTGTTCTTCTGCCTCATTTATTCTGCTATTGATCCCTTCTAGAGGATATGTAATTTCATTTATTGTGTTGTTCATGATTGTTTGTTTGCTCTTTAGTTCTTCTAGGTCCTTGTTAAACTTTTCTTGTATTTTCTCCATTCTATTTCCAAGATTTTGGATCATCTTTACTATCATTATTCTGAATACTTTTTCAGGTAGACTGCCTATTTCCTCTTCATTTGTTAGGTCTGGTGCGTTTTTACCTTGCTCCTTCATCTGCTGTGTGTTTTTCTGTCTTTTCATTTTGCTTATATTACTGTGTTTGGTGTCTCCTTTTCACAGGCTGCAGGTTCGTAGTTCCCGTTGTTTTTGGTGTCTGTCCCCAGTGGCTAAGGTTGGTTCAGTGGGTTGTGTAGGCTTCCTGGTGGAGGGGACCAGTGCCTGTGTTCTGGTCAATGAGGCTGGATCTTATCTTTTTGGTAGGCAGGTCCAAGTCTGGTGGTGTGTTTTGGTGTGTCTGTGACCTTACTATGATTTTAGGCAGCCTCTCTGCTAATGGGTGGAGTTGTGTTCCTTTCTTGGTAGTTGTTTGGCATAAGGTATCCAGCACCGTAGCTTGCTGGTCATTTAGTGGAGCTGGGTCTTGGTGTTGAGATGGAGATCTCTGGGAGATTTTCACTGTTTGATATTACGTGGAGCTGGGAGGTCTGTGGTGGACCAATATCCTGAACTTGCCTCTGCCACATCAGAGGAACAGCCCTGACGCTTGGCTGGAACACCAAGAGTCTGTCACGCACACGGCTCAGAATAAAAGGGAGAAAGAAAGAAAGAAAGAAAGAAAGAAAGAAAGAAAGAAAGAAAGAAAGAAAGAAAAATGTAAAATTAAATTAAATTAAATTATTAAAGAGTTATTAAAATAAAGAACAAAAATTTATTATTAAAATTTTTTAAGTAATTAAAAAAACGAGAAAGAAGAGAAAAACCAGACGAAGAAACAAATTCACCAATGATAACAAGCGCTGAAAACTATACTAAAAAAAGACAAAAAATGGACAGACAGGACCCTAGGACAAACGGTAAGTGCCAAACTAACTATACAGACAAAATCACACACCGAAGCATACGCATACACACTCACAAAAAGAGGAAAAGGGAAAAAATGTATAAATAGCGTTGCTCCCAAAGTCCACCTCCTCCATTTGGGATGATTCGTTGTCTATTCTGGTGTTCCACCAATGCAGGGTACATCAAGTTGATTGTGGAGATTTAATCCTCTGCTCCTGAGGCTGCTGGGCGAGATTTCCCTTTCTCTTCTTTGTTTGCACAGCTCCCGGGGTTCAGCTTCGGATTTGAACCCGCCTCAGCGTGTAGGTCTCCTGAGAGCGTCTGTTCTTCGCTCAGACAGGATGGGGTTATAGGAGCCGCTGCTTTGGGGGCTCTGGCTCGCTCAGGCCGTGGGGAGGGTGGGGTACGGAGGCAGGGTGAGCCTGCAGTGACAGAGGCCGTCGTGACGTTGCACCAGCCCGAGGCACGCCGTGCGTTCTCCCGGGGAAGTCGTCCCTGGATCACGGGACACTGGCAGTGGCGGGCTGCACAGGCTCCCTGAAGGGAGGTGTGGATAGTGACCTGTTCTCGCACACAGGCTTCTTGGTGGCGGCAGCAGCAGCCTTAGCATCTCATGCCCATCTCTGGGGTCTGCGCTCCTAGCCGCGCCTCGCGCCCGTCTCTGGAGCTCCTTTAGGCGGCGCTCTGAATCCCCTCTGCTCGTGCACCAGGAAACACAGAGGGAAGAAAAAGTCTCTTGCCTTTGCGGCAGCTCCAGACTTTTCCTGGACTCCCTCCTGGCTAGACGTGGCGTACTAACCCCTTCAGGCTGTGTTCACACTGCCAGTCCTCTCCCTGTGCTCAGACCGAAGCCCAAGCCTCAGCTCGTAGCCCCCACCCATCCCGGCAGGTGAGCAGACAAGCCTCTCGGGCTGGTGAGTACTGGTCGGCACCGATCCTCCGTGCGGGAATCTCTCCGCTTTGCCCTCCGCACCCCTGTTGCTGCGCTCTCCTCCATCGCTCCGAAGCTGCCCCCGTCCGCCACCTGTTGTCTCCGCCAGTGAAGGGGCTTCTAGTGTGTGGAAACCTTTCCTCCTTTAGGCTCCCTCCCACTGGTGCAGGTCCCGTTCCTATTCTTTTGTCTCTGCTTTTTCTTTTTTTCTTTTGCCCTACCCAGCTACGTGGGGAGTTTCTTGCCTTTTGGGAGGTCTGAGGTCTTCTGCCAGCGTTCAGTGGGTGTTCTATAGGAGCAGTTCCACGTGTAGATGTATTTCTGATGCTTCTGTGGGGAGGAAGGTGATCTCCACGTCTTACTCTTCCGACGTCTTGAAGTTCCCTCCAGTCTATTTTAGAACGTTTTCAACACCTCAAAAAGAAACCCTCGTATCTTGTAGCTGTGAATCCCGTATGCTCCCAACAACTTCTGCCTCAGCCTTAAGCAATTATTGATCTATTTTGTATCTATAGATTTGCCTGTTCTGAGCATTTCATATGAATAGAATCACATAATATGTGGTCTTTTGTGACTGACTTCTTTCACTTAGCATAATGTTTTTAAGGTTCAGCCATATTGTAGCATATATTAGTTCTTCATTCCTTTTGATGTCTGAATAGTATTCTGTTGTATGGATTTGCCACATTTTGTTTGTCCACTGGTCAGTTGTTGGGCATTTGGGTTGTTTCCATCTTTGGGTATTATGAATATTGCTGCTATGAATATTTATGTACAAGTTTTTGTATGGACATATATTTGCATTTATCTTGGGAATATACCTACAAGTGGGTCATACAGTAGCACTGTTTCACCCTCTGAGAAACTACCAAACTTTTCCAAAGCAGGTATACCATTTTACATTCTCACTAACAGTGTATGATGGTTCTGATTTCTCTAAATCCCCACCAACAGTTATGATTATCTGACTTTTGGATTCTAGGCATCCGCATGGGTATGAAAGGGTATCATTCTGTGGTTTTCATTTGTGTTTTCCTGATGAATAATGATGTCAAGCGTCTCTAATGTGCTTGCTGGCCATTTGTATATCTTCCATGCAGAAATGTCTATTTAGATCTTCTGCCCATTTTAAAAGTTGGGTTATTTACCTTCTTATCACAGGCATGTAAGAGTTCTTTATATATTCTGAATAAAAATCCCTTATCAGATACACGATTTACAAATATTTTCTCCCATTCTGTAGGTTGTTGTGCTATATTCTGTACATGAATTATTTGAGTTGATCTTTGCAACAGCTGTATGAGATATTATCCTTCTATTTTTTTTTAGAGATCAGAAAACAGGCTCAGAGTGGTTAAGTACCTATCCTAACTCACAATGCTAGCATGGGATGGTTCCAGGATTTGCACTTAGATATCTATTGGAATTTCAGTTAAAGTCCTCCATCCTCTTGCCTTGATGCTCATATACACAGTTTGTATTTGATGAAAGAAATTGAATCTTAGGATTGTATTGCCCTGTCTATTCTTCACTCGTAGACATTCCAGTGGATAAACACTGAAAATGAAAACACTTTGGTAATACTCCTGAAATTGATTGTCTGGGGACCATGCTGATTCCCAGCAGGAAGGTGTAGCCACAGGGCTCCTGAGGTTGGTTGAATTGATGTTCTGAGTCTGGATTTATAAGCATGGGGAATTGTTCTTTTAAAAGACAATGACAAAGAGAACCCTTCTAATGTGAGCCAGATGCAGCCATGATTTTGAATAAATGTTTGCTGGTAACCATACTTAGGTGGGAACATCTGCCCACTGATGAGCTCCCTGGAGTTTTAGCAGGTGAATTTACGTAGGAAATACAACTCCAAGTACTTCCTCCTGAGGAGAGATGTTAGGCAAAAAGAAGCTTAATTTCCTTTCTTCCATTTTTTGTCCACCTGCCATTTACGAAGCCTAAGTAAATACATTCCTGTCTTGGGAAAATACCACTTCCACTTGGCCTTCCATCTTCCCCAGCTTTGGCTTTGCAGGTGCCCAGTAAGTGTTGGTGCTTGCATCTGGGCCACATCTGTGCAGGCACCTTGGGTTGTCCAAGAATAGTGCATGGCTCCATAAGCCTATAGTAGCAACCCTCTGACATTAGAATTTGCTGTTGATATTTTTCATACACACTCACACTCTTGAGCAAACACACTAGTTTCCTTTCAAGCCTACCCTCTTAGATGTCCTTACTAGTCTATCTTTGAAATGCTGGATCATCATACAGGATACATGATATTTAGAGGAAACAGGTTTCAGTGGTGTTTCTGGATTCTTCTTAGTTCTAGGTCAGCCTAGATTAAGCAATCTGTAGTCTGGAGGGCTTTACTCACCTTCCAATCTGCCGTGCAGTCACAAGGTCCATCTTGTCTTATCACTTTTACTTAAGTCACCACCCTGCAGATTATCCATCATTAACTAGACCCTTATTCACGTATTGCTCTGCACTTGACGGAATTGGACCCAACCCTCTCCCCAACTTCATGAGCGCTTCTTTCCTGCCCTCTGTAACTCATAGTCTATCATTAAGAAACTCCCCAGTAGCTTCAAGTTGTTCTCTCCGTGTTCCCTTAATCTCTGTTTTATGACTGGAATATGGCTGTGCCTTGAGGAAATCACTTCCCCTGCAGTCCTCTTGAGCAAACGTTAGTTTTCCTCACATACCCCAAGGAGTCGACTCACTGTCACTTTCAAACCATTTCTGCTCCTTTCTCTTTCAAAATTCAGAGCTCATTTGTAGTTCTTGCTATTAGATAATATCATGTGCTACGCCATCTATTTCTTTACCTTCATTCATTAGACACTTTCCTGAGTCTTCTTCTCCACTTTTAGTACTGCCACCATCTTGGCAACTTCAACATCTGTCATCTATGTGGATATTCATCCAGCATTTTTGGCTTTGCAAACCTTTCATGCCCTCAATTCCAATGGTATTTTTCTTCCATCATACTTAAGCCACTCACTCTAATGCTCATGCACTAGACATTGACATTCTCAAAAATTACAGCAACTCTGAAATCCTGATTTTATAACATACATCACTTGGGCTACAACTGATTATCCTTCCTAGCAAAATACCTCCCTCACGTGCAGGTATACACACCTACACACACCCAACTCTAAAAATTCTTCAATTTTGAACTCCAATCTGTGAATTCTACTACTTTTCAGCATCAGCCACATTTCTCTTTTCGCATTTCCTCATTGCTTACCAATTTATCATGAGTATCACTTACTTTCATCAACCTTCATCTCTACTCACTTTCCCACCCTAGTACTTCCCTGGCAAAACCACAACCCTTGTTAAATTTAGCTATCTACCTGCTTTGTTCCTATATACAAGTGATGGATGTTGCTGTAGAACTTTACAAGACAAAGCTAACTGATCTCACCTTAAATTCTTGACCACATATCTTAAATGATCAATCCTTCCATATTATACACCCATTTCCATTATACAAAATGAATATCCAATACTTTATCTTCCCCTCAATTTCTCAAAACCCTACCCTCACTCTTGTTATTTTATGCCCTTATCTCATCCTTCACTGAGAAAACTGAAGAGTCAAGAGAAAATTCTTTTATATCTTCCCCACCAAATCTACCATCTTAACTGCATTTGTAATCATACCATAATCGTTTCCTTCTCCACTGTAGAATCTCTAAATATTACTCATTCTCATGGAAAGCCATGATTTCCACATTTGCTACCGATCCCATCTACTAGTGCTCTGAATACCCCTCTTGCTTTCTCAATATTTTTTCTTCTGAAATTATCCCTTTGGATTTTTATGTCGTCAGTTTCATTCAGTCATTTATATTGGCTAGATGCATTCTAGAATCTACCCTCTTAAAAATACACTCTCTTAATACCAAATCCCCCTCCAGCTATAGTCCCATATTTCTCCTCCCCTTAGCACCAAAACTCGCAAAAGAAATTGTCTATCCGCCCCTCACTTTCTGATCTCACATTTTCTCCTTAATACACCTCCAGGTTTATATTAAAATATTTTCCACTCTTTCAATTTCCTTCTTATCAAATTTACCAATGACCTCTCTACTAACAAGTTCAATCGTCATTTGTCTGTCCCTATATTACCTGTAAAAGTATATAATAAAGTTGACCATTTTTTACTTCTTGAATTATTATCTGCCCTTTGCTTTAGTGTTGCTCAATTCACCTGTTTTTTTTTTTTGTTGTTGTTGTTGCTGTTGTTCCCTCCTTTTCAACTCTTTTCATTATATACCTAGGAGTAGAGTTACTGGGTAATATGGCAAGTCTATGTTTAACTTGTTGAGTAACTGCCAAAATGTTTTCCACAGAACCTGTATCATTTTATGTTCCCACCAGACGTGTATGAGTGTTTCACTTTCTCTACATCCTTGTCAATACCTGTTATTTTCTTTTTAAAAAAGTTATAGCCTTCCTAGTGGGTTTGAAGTGGCATCACATCGTGGTTTTGATTTGCATTTCCCTAACGACTAATGGTATTGAGCATATTTTCATATGTTTGTTGGCTATTTGTATATCTTCATTAGCACAATGTCTATTTAAGTCCTTTACCTGATTTTCAGTTGGGTTGTTTGTATTTTTGTTGTTGAGTTGTAAGAGTTCTTTCTGTATTCTGGATACTACACTTTTATTAAATATATGATTTGCCAGGATCTCTCTTTGGTGTGCCTTTTTGCTTTCTTCATGGTATTTTTTTGCAGAAGAAAACATTTTAAAATTTTGATATAGTCCAATTTACACTTTCTTTGTTGCTTGTGCTTTTTGTGTCATATCTAGGACACCATTGCTTAACCAAGTTCTATATGCTTTTGATCCCCATAACTGACCAAAAAAGTTGAAACCCATTCATTCAACAGAAATATTCATGGCCACCTACTATGTGCCAGGCTCTACTGTAAATACTGGGGAGAGTGATGAACAAGATCGTGGAGACAGAGATTGCTAGCTTATCTCCAACATTTAAGTTCTCCTCTTCTACCAGGTAGACTACATTTCTCATTTTCTCTTGTAGTTAGATGTGGCTATGTGAGTTTTTCCCAAGGAAATGTGAGCAGGAGTAATGCATACCCCTTTTGAGCCTGGCCCATAAATATTCCCATGTGCCCTCCTATATGCTCTTTTCTGCTTCTGCAATTGGAATGGAGATGTCCTGGCAGAAATGACAGAAACCACTCTTTTGCCACTTATCTCAATAGGGTTGTGATGAGGATTAAATATGTATATGGGTATTTAGCATAATTCCTACATAGAGTTAGTAGTCAATAAATGTTAGTTTCGGTAATTATTATTACAGTCTTTGGGTGCTACAGTAGTCACCCAGGATGGGAAACATGTTAGAAACCCCTCATAATTCAGCAGATAGTACAATGAAGTCTGCTCTTTTGTGACCAGTGTGTCAGACCTCCTGAGGCTAGCAGTCTTTTCTCTTTCTACACAGTTTCTCTGTGATGAACCAAGATAATTCTAAGCCACCTTAAATAATATTTAAAGGACCATAATTTGGGAAATACTAATCTAGTGAAACGTAGTTTAACTGAAAACAATATAAGTGTGGTTATAATGGTTATGAGAATTCTAAACTGTGCTAAACACCTTGCATTTACACAACATTATTCTATAAAAGAGCCCTACCACTGCCTCTTCCCCTGCTTCCCTAGATCGGATAAGAAAGCTCAGGTACTCTCTCTTCTGTGGGCCAGGAGGAAGTTCAGGCTGTGCAAAACCTGACCTGTGTGTGGGAACACTCCAGCGTCATCCCCTCACGACCATAAAAGCCAAGCCAGTCTCCTTCTTCTGCTCTCTCAAGCCATTCTTGAACCTGCTTGAGAGCCTGCCCTGCTCTCCCCAGAAAGCCTCCTTATGTAGTAAGGTTTTTCATACTCTCTAGGTGTATGTGTTATCAGTCTCGACATCCAAACCGAATTTGGGTTGAAGGGTCCATCCTGTCTCTGTGGTGTGATTCCAACAACTGGTCCTGTGAGCAGGACATCAAGGTGCTATCCCTTACCACCGGGTGTCTTTCTTCTCTTGCTTTGGCTTTCTAACTGGCTCTGCTCTATGCTGGTGAACAGGCACTTGGGCTACTGCCTGCTGGCTAGCTTGTGCTTTGAACTTGCTTCTTTGTGCTGCATT
This sequence comes from Mesoplodon bidens, assembly GCF_964165515.1. Taxonomy (NCBI): domain Eukaryota; kingdom Metazoa; phylum Chordata; class Mammalia; order Artiodactyla; family Ziphiidae; genus Mesoplodon; species Mesoplodon bidens. The sequence continues at coordinate 14,663,761 of NC_138163.1, read as the reverse complement.
TGTTAGTCCTACTGAGTGTCTGCTAAAGCTTTGACCAACATAAGTCAGTTGAGCCACTTGGCATATAGTGAAAGGATTCTTGGATTGGGACCTTCCTTAAAGCAGTCCTGAATCCTGTGTCTCAACCTGGACTTATTTGTGATTCTCAGGTTGAATCACGTGTTTCAATTCCAAACTAAGGTGCGACTGATACTAACCTCAAAGAAATGACTCTTACCTTGTGAACACTGGTTGTGTCTCAACCACATGTTGGCCCCCTTTCTATATAGAGCTCAGGAGAAAGACTGACAGTCTGTTCAATATACAGGTCCATTGGATGGTCACTCGTGTGGAGGAAGAGCCGTTAACTATGTGGGATGCTGAGGTCATACTTCTAAAAGTAAATGACTCACTAGTACCTTACAAAATGCTTCTGCTGCTGCCCCTGTGCCTCTGTCATAAATAAAAATGATCCTGATCCTCAGACCTCTAGAGAAAAACATTTGTGTCACCTCTGTGACAAAGCCAAGCGATTAGTTCAACCATTGCCACGGGGAAGTCCATAACACTGATGGTACTGACTTGATTTGAGGTTCTCTGGAAGAAGAAACTTATAAAAACTTTTACCTATAAGAGCAATAACATCTGCAGACCTAATGTAAAAGACAAAACACAAGACCCCAAACTGTCAAAGTCTTCAAAAACAAGAAGTCTATAAAACTGTCACAGCCAAGAGGAGCCTAAGAAGTTATAACAAGGAATGACTAAATTGAATGTAGAATCTTGGTTGGGATCCTGGGACAGAAGAAGAATATTAGGTAAAAAATAAGGCAATCTGGGGCTTCCACGGTGGCACAGAGGTTGAGAATCTGCCTGATGATGCAGGGGACACGGGTTCGAGCCCTGATCTGGGAAGATCCCATATGCCGCAGAGCAACTAGGCCCGTGAGCCACAGCCGCTGAGCCTGCGCATCTGGAGCCTGTGCTCCGCAACAAGAGAGGCCGCGACAGTGAGAGGCCCGCCCATCACGATGAAGAGTGGCCCCTGCTTGCCACATCTAGGGAAAGCCCACACACAGAAACGAAGACACAACACAGCCAAAAATAAAAATAAATTAATTAAAAGAAGGCTCAACATTTAAAAAAAAAGGAATTCTGATGAAGTACAGACTTTAGTTAATAATACTGTTTCAGTGTTGGTTCACTAAGTTGAACAATTGTACCATACTAATGTACAATGTTAAGAAGGGAAATTTGTTGTGGAGTGTATGAATATGATCTTCACAATTACTCTGTAAACATAAAACTGTTCTAAAATAAAAAGTTTTTAAAAACCACACAATACCAGGTGATGAGATCTGGGAGACAACAGAATTAAACACTGAATGGGGGTGGCCATGTGGAATGGTTTGGAGGGAACACCTTCTCCCTAACATGTGCACCACAAGGATTGAACCAGAGAAGATGAGGAAGAGTGGAAGGTCAATTTGGGAAGGCTCTTTACTGGGTGTTGAGGAAGCACTCCCTTTCTCTAACCAGAGCACGTAGACTCCTCTGCACCCCTCCCCTCCCCCCACGTATCTTCAAGGGTAGTGCTTTGTGATGTCACAGCCACCCCAGCGCTACCATTGGCTGACCAATCAAAGCTGATGGGTGTGGCTCTTCATTGTCCTGGCAGGGTATATATAGAGAGGCCAGGAGCCTTGGAGTAGAGCACACTGTTGCTACTGACATGGCAGAGGAAAGTACAGTCCCCCAGGAGCCTAACCGTGATGCACGGACAAACACCGAGAGGTCAGAGCAACAAACACCGGGGGGCCAACGCAGAAGGGAGAGGGTGAATTCTCCACTCCAGGGCTATAAGATGGAAGAGGTCAGATTACCCGACTCACGTGCCTCCTCTTCATCCCCCACCCAAGACTTACCCAGCCCTTCCCTGGCACAAACCCCTTCTCAATCCACACCCATTCTCTCAAAGTTCTCCTTCCCATCCTCTTTCCCCAAATCAATATCTTTCTGTATCACTTTGTTTTCCGACCAGTTTCAGGAGGTGGTCGAGTTAACAAAATCAGTCCGTCGTCAGAATTCGGGAAGAGGTTCTACACAGAAGAAGTCAAAGATGCTAGCATTCTATTACTGGCGGAGTACAACAATGACTAAAGAGCCAGAGGAGGATGAAAACGTCCCAGAGGGCTCTTCCAGCAGTTCATAAAGTGCTGCCCTGGGTCTATCAGGTGACTGAGACCTTGCTGTCTCTGTTGTCTCTCCAGAGAAAGCACTGGAGACATGGTCACCTGTGTAGAGACCAAATAAAAAAGCCCTCAGCTATTGATGTACAAGCTGTTGTAGAAAGATGTGTGTGTATCTCTGTCTGTTCTTCGGTGATGGGGACTGAAGGAAGGCAGGAAGGGGCAGGCGTGTGAGAAGGGAGGGAGGTAGTATCCTGCCAGTTTGGGGCCCAGACCAGCCAGTCCATAGTTAGCCAGACACCGGGAATAAGGACTGGGTGAGGACTGAGCTCTGAAGACAGATTTCTTCCTGAACACTTTATCCTGCTGCTGAGGAGGAAATGGACTTGGTGTTTCCGTGTGTGTTTGGGAGGTCCCAGATGGGGAGAGGGGTGCTGTATGGGTGGTGGCAGTGTGTGTCATAATCTGATTCCACTTTTGATGTTTGACAATGGACAGTTTTGAAGCCTCATTAATTCCCCTTCCCCTTCTGGCCCACCTCTGGCCACACTTTATGTTCATCCACTCCCAGCCAGGGAGTAGGTGAACATAAAATAGAAACAGATATGCCTAACCTGAACCATCCAAATTATTTCCGTGCCTAACTTTTCCATAGCCAAGACATCCATTACCCTAAAATATCCTCTAGTGCACGTGGAGAACCTGACCCAATAAGTAATCAAGTTAAGTCTCTGGCCCTTATAATCAGCTTGAAAACTATGGGACCCTATGGACCTTTCCCCCTAGTTAAAATAATACCTTTCACCTCAATGTTTAAGAAAAGGTTCAATCTAAATGAAAGCACGGTTTTCACAGATTGAAACCCATTATATAAGACCTATTTAGAGAAGGTGTGGTTATCCCCACTTCTGCTGCATTTAACAGCCAAGTTTTACTTGTTCTTAAACCCGGGAAAACAGGACCGGTGCCTCAGTGTGAATTCGTACCCTTGGCGTCATGGCCCCACCTATTGAAATGACTGATTCCACCCAATAATAAATAAGTAACTGGTAAATACTTTGCAGTTAGAGCAAAGTATTTGGCTAGCATGTTCTATTCAGTGCCTAGTTCAACAACCTCTCAGCTGCAGTTAACCTTCACCTTTAAAGGGACACAATACACCTTCACCTGGGTACTCAATGGGCTCAGTCTCCACGCCTGCCATCTCACATAGTCTTCACAGGCAATATTTTAACCAGCTCTAACTTTTTTCGGGTACACAGTTATGACATCACACTAATGACATCCTCCTTTGAGGAGATTCACATGAGACACATAGTACAGGGCCCCACCACTTCAGTTAAGCTCCTGAAAATTATTTAGTAAGTTGAGGGCTGCTCCAGTCCTGACAGTGTCAAGAAACAGCTTTTAGTCTTCTTAGGACCCACGTTGTTAAAACAAGCCCAACATGTTTTCGACATGTTTAGATTCTGGAGGCAACACTCCTCATTTACAAAGCTTTTTTTTTTGTTCTGTAACTTGCAAATACGCCCAACTTGAATGAGACCCCCTGTAAAAAGATACTAGAATCTGCCTGAATGGCCAAAGAACAGGCATTCCTGTTACGGCCCTCCGGGATTCCTTCACTGTGGGAGCTTTAGCAACCTTCTCTCATATATCTTGGAGTCCCTCTACCATCAGTGATGGCCGTTAGTTGCATGGGCTTCTGATACAAGGAACTACCTTCCTTGGCCCAATGCTGTATGCCATTAGTGTAGCAATTGGTGGGTACATACTGGACTTTCCTGGAAATATAGACTATCTCAGGTCCTGAACCTGTGACCCTCAGTATACAGCTGCCCGTTAGGCCTTTGATCATGGAAACAGCACCCTGCAAGCCCAGCACAGCTAGTGAGGCCTCCTTGCTACAGGATGGAGCTGAACCTGGGCTCTCTGCATACCCTACTTTCAGGAGAGGGTAACGTCCCCTGTGCTGGGTCCCTTGCCGGATGCCACAGTGCTAGAGGAGGTCATCTCTTAGAACACTTGGATACCTGGGGAGCCCCTTAGGCTCAACACAGTGAATACCAAAGGGGGTTCATTCACTTAACCAATGGCATTGCCACTGTCACACTTGATGGAGCTTGCTTGACTCTTGCTGCTTTTCATCTCTTAATCAGAATGTTCCTGATAAAAGACAGGACACAGGATCAGCTCAGTTGGCCAAACTTTAGCCAGTTATTTTAGCACTTGGCCATGTCTTAGCCAACAATTGGCCTCATCTTCACATTTTTATAGATCTTTGGGCCACTGCCAGCGGTCTGACCATCTGTTCTGGCCAATGAAAACAATTCCTTCTCCAAGGTTGCCTCATTTGGGGTAAAGAACTCATAGAATCTCTTGCCTCACGGATACCCAAAATATAAATCAAGGTCACACATCTCCTGCACATATTAAAGCCACAATACAGTGTCTCACCATAGCACTCTTTACCTTCTTTGAAGTTCTGCACATTGATAGAGAGACTAAGGCACTCATTTCACTTCTCAGAATATATAGTACTAGCTCTTGATAGTACTAGATATTCAATGGAACGTTCAACTTTCTTATTGGTCTCATGCTGCAGGTGCCATAATGGCTTACATAAACAAGTCCAAATTAAATTAAATAAACCACGCAATGTTTTAGTTATCAGACAAACACCATGGGTAAGTTGTCATTGAGACTGATCCCATTTTTTCAGTTTTATTGAGGTATAATGGATAAATAAAAATTGTATATACTTAAGGTGTAGAACTTGATGTTTCGATTATTTCTATATCTATTCCTATATCTATAGAATGAAAGAATCACAACCATCTAATTACCCATCACTTCACAGTTACCAGTTTTTTCTTTTTTCTTTTTTTGGCCTAACTGCATTTTTGATGCATAACTCATTATGTGATTAATAATCCTTTTCATACCTTCTTGGTATATGTGTGGCATCATTAGTCTTGACATTCAAACCAAATTTTGGGTGAGGGATGTACATTCCACTTCTGAGAGGAGACAACAAGCTCACATATCCATAAATATATATATATATATGTAGATATACTCATAGGCATATGAGTATGACACTTTAAAAAAGATACCAGTATTTCAGGAAACAAATATATCCTGAGTGCCTAGTAGGTGTCAGATATTACTCTTGGTTCTGGAATTAGAGTGAAGAACATGAAATCAATAGTTCCTGTCCTCAAGTAACTTCTGTTTTCATGGGCAAAGGGGTCGTTCTTGTTGTTGGTGTGGGGAACCTTCTCTAAGGAGCTGATATTTGAATCAAGATCTGAATAATGAGGTCGAGTCAGCTGTGTGAAGACTTTGAAGAAGAGCATTTTAGGTAGACTAGCAAGTAGCAATGCCGTGAGGCCAGAACGAGAACAGTGTGTTGAGGAAGAGCAGAAGGCTGAGTGACTGGAGTGCAGTCAGAGAGGGGCAGAGCGGAGATTGATGACCGAGACTGGAGAGGCTGGCAGAGAAGTGGTCACATAGGGAGTTGCAGGGTAAGAACTTGGATTTTATCTTACGTGCAGTGGAGGGCCACTGGATGGTTTGATAAAGGAAAGTGATGTCGTCTGATGTATGTTTTAGAAAGTTCACTGGATGTTGTGAACTGTGTAGGACCAGAGGGGTGACAGGCTGCTGGGACAATACAGGTGTGATATGATGATGGCTGGGACTAGGGTTTAGCAGGGGGAATATAACTTAGTGTCTAGTTGAGCAGTTGGGAGCATAGGATTTAAACTCCGATCTCAATTTACAGCTTCACCACCTAAAAGCTATTTGACCTTGAGTACGTTTTTTAACTCCTGTAAGACTTAGATTCCTCATCTGTAAAAAGGGAATGATAGTAACATGTATCTAGATCTTAGAGCCATGCTGGGATTAAATGAGGTAATTTATGTAAAACACCTGACATTATATTAGGCCAATAATAAGCATTTGATTAAATGGCTTCTGTTGTTATCATCTATGATATAAATACATACATGCATAATCCTTGCTTCTTTCTCCCCCACTCCCCAAAAGCTAGTGTGTCTTATGTTAACTGCTGCTAACCCATGAGTACTGAACCCTTGTGTTTTCCTTGAAGACACAGTATTTTGGGGCACCTTACCTCAATGGTCAAGCATTCTGGTTCCTTTAGATACTTTATAATGTGTCTGTATATGGCTTATGATGAATTTATTCAGTAAGTGGCAGTAGTGTCTGATTTCTAACATTCTCTTCTTTCTACCTAATGAATCATTGCTTGAATACCTATCCCCTTTTCTCCAACCTCTTCCACAGGTCCTAAATGAACAGCAACCCATATTTCTTCCCCAACTGCAAACCTAATGTACTGAACTTAGTCAGATTGCTTTGACAGTTGCTTCCTTTCATTAAACGCAGCTTAGAGTTCTTCTTCCCTCAGAAAAACCTGCTTGCATGTTTCAAAGCAGGTTCTCATTTTATTAGTTCCTGATCAGGACTCTTCCAAAGTCTCTTGTTCCATTTGCCCATCTTCCACACATTACCATCATTTGAGACTATAAATAATAAACTGTTTACTTCCTCCTCCACATTCTTGATGAATGAAATAGGACTAGATGTTGATTCCTTCCTCTTTGAAGGGATTGCTTTCCCTTCCCCACCTAAGGCTGGTGAGTGATGAAAGCGTCCTCAGTCTTTAAGGCTAAGCTCAAATGGTTCTTTCCCTATGAAGCCTCTCTACCACCAATGCCTGCAGAGTTCATTGCCCCTATGGTCCTACAAATTCTTATATTAAAGCAATAGCCATATTGTATTAGAATAGTTCATTTATATGTTTGTCTTGTTGTAATATACAACAAGAAGGAGCATATTTCATTCATCTCTGTAATCCCAACCACTTTAACACACCTGACACAATGTCACGGTTGCTGCTCAATGTAGTTTGATGAACTGCTGGAGGACTGAACAATCAAATCATTCTGTAGATACTGGATCATTTCCTTAACCTGCTCTATAATGTTTGCTTTAGAAAATGTTAAACTTAAAATCATGTAAAATTTTTATTTTGAAAAACTCAAAGTACAAGAAAGAAAGTTAAAAAAAAAGAACCCTAAACACTAAAAACTCAAAACACTCTCTATGATATGCACACTTTCAGCAACTATCTCTTTGTACATGGCTTTACACATATGTAATTTACATGTGCATTTACATAAAGCAATTATATATAAATGTTGAGAATTATATATATATATATACATACATATACATAAATATTGAGAAAGCCTGTACATCTATAGGATTTTTACACTTCATTAGCCACTCCTCCACTGGATAAGCAGTGTTAAAAGCCTGGTGTGAATCTTTGCATATCTTTGTCTATGTTCATAAATAAGGTAACATACATATGTATGCATAAAAACATATAGGGGCACTATTTTACTCGTTACTGCACGTAGTTTTTCTCACTTAGAAACATTTCAGAGAAATGTTTTCCACATCGTCTGGTATAGACTTAACACACTTTTTAAACTAGTTATGTAAAATGCAATGGTTTGAGTGAAAGACAACTTATTAAACCATTCCTCTATTGAGGACATTCAAGTTGATTCCAGTTTTTTGGCTACTAGAAAAAACGTTGCAATTAATCTGAATATATACGTAAAATTTATTTTGTTCATATTCACTGTTATATACCCGTGCTTTTATCTTCTATGGAAGAAGGCCCCGAAAATGGAATTGCTAAGTTAAAGTTTATGTAAATTCTTAATTTTAATAGGGGTTGCCAGATTGACTTCCAAATGGCTTTAATATACTGCACATTACCCTCGGCAAATGTATGAGATAACATATTAACCTCCACAAAACTCCAGCAATGTGTGATAACATGTTTAATGGTTTTAAAGTGATATTTCCTTGTTAATTTAATTTCAATACGCCTGATTGCTAGTAAAGTTGAGTAATTTCACTTGTTTATTGGCAAGGGGGTTTTCTGCCTCCTTGAACAGCCCTTTTTACCCTTTTTAACCACTTTCAATTAGGGTGTTTGTCTTTTCTTATTAATGTGTGGGAAATTTTTTATATGTTGGATATTGAACCCTTTATCTGTCATGTGTCTTACAAATATATGTTCCTGTATTATTTGTCCTCTGGTTTTATTTACCTTTACGTTTGCCATATGATTACATTTTAAGTTTTAAGCACTCAAATATGTCAGTCATTTCTCTAGAGTGTCTAGGTTTTCCAGCTTGCACAGAAATTTTTCTTGACTCCTAGATTATGCCTACGTTTTCCATAATATATATATTTTACTTCAACATTTTTATCTTTAGATCATACAGAACTTCATTTTGTGTGAGAGAAGAGTCCAAACTTATTTTATCCTTTTTAATACATATAAATAATAAATGTATGCCGTACTACTAAGAAGAAAATAGAGTCAAATTACCAAACAAAGCCCACTTTATTTTGGATACAAATCCAGCCCTGAAACTTACTAGCTGTTGCCCTGAGAAAGTCATTTAATTTATGTGAACCTCTTTCCCCATTTGTAAAAGGGAGATAATAATGTCAACATGACAGAAGTTTTATGAGAATTAATGTATGTCAAACACAGTGACTGGCATATAGATTCAGAGGTCAACAAAGATAGCTATAATGACTGTTGTTTAACTCCCTCTGAAATGCTTTCGCCTTGAACACGCTTAGGAATGCTGATAGGCCCCATCGTGTCTTGCTTCATGGCTCACTTTGGTTTTGCATCTTTAATGGAGTTTTTATTATACAGTGCTCCTAAGGTAAAAAAAAGAAAAGAAAAAGAAAAACATTACAGGAAGTTGGCCTCAAAGATATTATCAACCAGGTAAAGTGCTACTGAGGTGAACATTAGAGGACAGACTAAGGCGGCCTAGATCCACCTCACACAGAAATACATCCTTTCACAAAGGGAAAAGATCTGCTAGAAACTCCTGCTTCTAGAAAAATAAGACAAGGATGTTAATAAATATGATGACTTGGGGGAAGGTGGCAAACATATTTGAGGCTCCGAATTTCCAGAGAGTATTTGAGAGAACACTTTGCTCAATATGGCCCAGGGAAATTAACCAAAAGCTCCCTAACTTGGGTGCCCCTCATGCGCCAGATACCATCACTGTCAGAACTGGAATTTATAGTCAATACTAAGTGCCCTTATAGATCATTTTTCATTTCATAGGAAGGCGAAATAACTTTCCTAAGCAGTTAGGAAAGTTATTTATTTATTTATTTTGAACAAACACACTTTTTTTTTTAACATCTTTACTGGAGTATGATTGCTTTTCAATGGTGTATTAGTTTCTGCTCTATAACAAAGTGAATCAGCTATACATATACGTATATACCCATATCCCCTCCCTCTTGTGCCTCCCTCCCTCCCACCCTCCCTATCCCACCCCTCTAGGTGCTCAAAAAGCACTGAGCTGATCTCCCTGTGCTATGTGGCTGCTTCCCACTAGCTATCTGTTTTACATTTGGTAGTGTATATATGTCCATGCCACTCTCTCACTTTGTCCCAGCTTACCCTTCCCCCTTCCCGTGTCCTCAAGTCCATTCTCTAGTAGGTCTGCGACTTTTTTTTTTTTTTTTTCGGTACGCGGGCCTCTCACTCTTGTGGCCTCTCCCGTTGTGGAGCACAGGTTCCGGACGCGCAGGCTCAGTGGCCATGGCTCACGGGCCCAGCCGCTCCGCGGCATGTGTGATCCTCCCAAACCGGGGCACGAACCCGTGTCCCCTGCATCGGCAGGCGGATTCTCAACCAGTATGCCACCAGGGAAGCCCAGGTCTGCGTCTTTTTTCCCGTCTTGCCCCTAGGTTCCTCATGACCATTTTTTTTTAAAGATTCCATATATATGTGTTAGCATACGGTATTTGTTTTTCTCTTTCTGACTTACTTCACTCTGTATGACAGACTCTGGGTCCATCCACCTCACTACAAATAACTCAGTTTCCTTCCTTTTTATAGTGGAGTAATAGTCCATTGTATACATGTGCCACATCTTCTTTATCCATTCATCTGTTGATGGACACTTAGGTTCCTTCCAAGTCCTGGCTATTGTAAATAGAGCTGCAATGAACATTGTGGTACATGACTCTTTTGGAATTATGGTTTTCTCAGGATATATGCCCCATAGTGGGATTGCTGGGTCATATGGTAGTTCTATTTTTAGTTTTTTAGGGAACCTCCATACTGTTCTCCTTAGTGAATGTATCAATTTACATTCCCACCAACAGTGTATGAGGGTTCCCTTTTCTCCACACCTTCTCTAAGAATTTGTCCATTTCTTCCAGGTTGTCCATTTATTGTTTGTAGATTTTTTGATGATGGCCATTCTGACCGGTGTGAGATGATACCGCATTGTAGTTTTGATTTGCATTTCTCTAATGATTAATGACGTTGAGCATTCTTTCATGTGTTTGTTGGCAATCTGTGTATCTTCTTTGGAAAAATGTCTATTTAGGTCTTCTGCCCATTTTTGGATTGGGTCGTTTGTTTTTTTGATATTGAGCTGCATGAGCTGCTTGTACATTTTGGAGACTAATCCTTTGTCAGTTGCTTCGTTTGCAAATATTTTCTCCCATTCTGAGGGTTGTCTTTTCATCTTGTTTATGGTTTCCTTTGCTGTGCAAAAGCTTTTAAGTTTCACTCAGTCCCATTTGTGTATTTTTAGTTTTGTTTCCATTTCTTTAGGAGGTGGGTCAAACAAGATCTTACTGTGATTTATCTCAAAAGAGTGTTCTTCTTTTATTTCCTCTAAGAGTTTTAGTGTGTCTGGCCTTACATTAAGGTCTTTAATCCATTTTGAGTTTATTTTTGTGTATGGCATTAGGGAGTGTTCTAATTTCATTCTTTTCCATGTAGCTGTCCAGTTTTCCCAGCACCACTTATTGAAGAGGCTGTCTTTCCTCCATTGTATACTCTAGCCTCCTTTATCAAGATAAGGTGACCATGTGTACATGGGTTTATCTCTGGACGTTTTTGGATGGAATGTCCTATAAATATCAATTAAGTCCATCTTGTTTAATGTATCATTTAAAGCTTGTGTTTCCTTATTATTTTTCATTTTGGATGATCTGTCCATTGTTGAAAGTGGGGTGTTAAAGTCGCCTACTATGATTGTGTTACTGTCGATTTCCCCTTTTATGGCTGTTAGCATTTGTCTTATGTATTGAGGTGCTCCTATGTTGGGTGCATAAATATTTACAAGTGTTATATCTTCTTCTTGGATCGATCCCTTGATCATTATGTAGTGTCCTGCTTTGTCCCTTGTAAGTCATTATTTTAAAGTCTATTTTGTCTGATATGAGAATTGCTACTCCAGCTTTCTTTTGATTTTCATTTGCATGGAATATCTTTTTCCATCCCCTCACTTAGAGTCTGTATGTTTCCCTAGGTCTGAAGTGGGTCTCTTGTTGACAGCATATATACGGGTCTTGTTTTTGTATCCATTCAGCCAGTCTGTGTCTTTTGGTGGGAGCATTTAATCCATTTACATTTAAGGTAATTATCGATATGTATGCTCCTATTACCATTTTCTTAATTGTTTTGCATTTGTTATTGTAAGTCTTTTCCTTCTCTTGTGTTTCCTGCCTGGAGAAGTTGGTTTAGCATTTGCTGTAAAGCTGGTTTGGTTCTGCTGAATTCTCTTAGCTTTTGCTTGTCTGTAAAGGTTTTAATTTCTCTGTCAAATCTGAATGAGATCCTTGCTGGGTAGAGTAATCTTGGTTGTAGGTTTTTCCCTTTCATCACGTTAAATATGTCCTGCCCCTCCCTTCTGGTTTGCAGAATTTCTGCTCAAAGATCAGTTGTTAACCTTATGGGGATTCCCTTCTATGTTATTTGTTGTTTTTCCATTGCTGCTTTTAATATTTTTTCTTTGTATTTACTTTTTGATAGTTTGACTATTATGTGTCTTGGCGTGTTTCTCCTTGGATTTATCCTGTATGGGACTCTCTGTGCTTCCTGGACTTGATTAACTATTCCCTTTCCCATATTAGGGAAGTTTTCAACTATAATCTCTTCAAATATTTTCTCAGTCCCTTTCTTTTTCTCTTTTTCTTTGGGAACCCCTATAATTTGAATATTGGTACGTTTAATCGTGTCCCAGAGGTCTCTGAGACTGTCCTCAATTCTTTTCATTCTTTTTTCTTTATTCTGCTCTCCAGTAGTTATTCCCACTATTTTATCTTCCAGGTCACTTATCCGTTCTTCTGCCTCATTTATTCTGCTATTGATCCCTTCTAGAGGATATGTAATTTCATTTATTGTGTTGTTCATGATTGTTTGTTTGCTCTTTAGTTCTTCTAGGTCCTTGTGAAACTTTTCTTGTATTTTCTCCATTCTATTTCCAAGATTTTGGATCATCTTTACTATCATTATTCTGAATACTTTTTCAGGTAGACTGCCTATTTCCTCTTCATTTGTTAGGTCTGGTGCGTTTTTACCTTGCTCCTTCATCTGCTGTGTGTTTTTCTGTCTTTTCATTTTGCTTATCTTACTGTGTTTGGGGTCTCCTTTTCACAGGCTGCAGGTTCGTAGTTCCCGTTGTTTTTGGTGTCTGTCCCCAGTGGCTAAGGTTGGTTCAGTGGGTTGTGTAGGCTTCCTGGTGGAGGGGACTAGTGCCTGTGTTCTGGTCAATGAGGCTGGATCTTTTCTTTTTGGTAGGCAGGTCCAAGTCTGGTGGTGTGTTTTGGGGTGTCTGTGACCTTACTATGACTTTAGGCAGCCTCTCTGCTAATGGGTGGAGTTGTGTTCCTTTCTTGGTAGTTGTTTGGCATAAGGTATCCAGCACCGTAGCTTGCTGGTCATTTAGTGGAGCTGGGTCTTGGTGTTGAGATGGAGATCTCTGGGAGATTTTCACCGTTTGATATTACGTGGAGCTGGGAGGTCTGTGGTGGACCAATATCCTGAACTTGCCTCTGCCACGTCAGAGGAACAGCCCTGATGCTTGGCTGGAGCACCAAGAGACTGTCACGCACACGGCTCAGAATAAAAGGGAGAAATAAATAAATAAATAAATAAATAAAGAAAGAAAGAAAGAAAGAAAAATGTAAAATTAAATTAAATTAAATTATTAAAGAGTTATTAAAATAAAGACAAAAATTTATTATTAAAATTTTTTAAGTAATTAAAAAAACGAGAAAGAAGAGAAAAACGAGAAGAAGAAACAAATTCACCAATGATAACAAGCGCTGAAAACTATACTAAAAAAAAAAACAAAAAACGGACAGACAGAACCCTAGGACAAACGGTAATTGCCAAACTATACAGACAAAATCACACACCGAAGCATACGCATACACACTCACAAAAAGAGAAAAAGGGAAAAAATGTATAAATAGCGTTGCTCCCAAAGTCCACCTCCTCCATTTGGGATGATTCGTTGTCTATTCAGGTGTTCCACCGATGCAGGGTACATCAAGTTGATTGTGGAGATTTAATCCGCTGCTCCTGAGGCTGCTGGGCGAGATTTCCCTTTCTCTTCTTTGTTCGCACAGCTCCCGGGGTTCAGCTTTGGATTTGACCCCGCCTCTGCGTGTAGGTCTCCTGAGAGCGTCTGTTCTTCGCTCAGACAGGACGGGGTTATAGGAGCCGCTGCTTTGGGGGCTCTGGCTCACTCAGGCCGGGGGGAGGGAGGGGTACAGAGGCAGGGTGAGCCTGCAGTGACAGAGGCCGGCGTGACGTTGCACCAGCCCGAGGCACACCGTGCGTTCTCCCGGGGAAGTCGTCCCTGGATCACGGGACACTGGCAGTGGCGGGCTGCACAGGCTCACTGAAGGGAGGTGTGGATAGTGACCTGTGCTCGCACACAGGCTTCTTGGTGGCGGCAGCAGCAGCCTTAGCATCTCATGCCCATCTCTGGGGTCTGCGCTCCTAGCCGTGCCTCGCGCCCCTCTCTGGAGCTCCCTTAGGCGGCGCTCTGAATCTTCTCTGCTCGTGCACCAGGAAACACAGAGGGAAGGAAAAGTCTCTTGCCTTTGCGGCAGCTCCAGACTTTTCCTGGACTCCCTCCTGGCTAGACGTGGCGTACTAAACCCTTCAGGCTGTGTTCACACTGCCAGTCCTCTCCCTGCGCTCAGACCGAAGCCCAAGCCTCAGCTCCCAGCCCCCATCCGTCCCGGCAGGTGAGCAGACAAGCCTCGCGGGCTGGTGAGTACTGGTCGGCATCGATCCTCCGTTCTGGAATCTCTCCACTTTGCCCTCCACACCCCTGTGGCTGCACTCTCCTCCGTGGCTCCGAAGCTGCCCCCGTCCGCCACCTGTAGTCTCCGCCAGTGAAGGGGCTTCTAGTGTGTGGAAAGCTTTCCTCCTTCAGGCTCCCTCCCACTGGTGCAGGTCCCGTTCCTATTCTTTTGTCTCTGCTTTTTCTTTTTTTCTTTTGCCCTACCCAGCTACGTGGGGAGTTTCTTGCCTTTTGGGAGGTCTGAGGTCTTCTGCCAGCGTTCAGTGGGTGTTCTATAGGAGCAGTTCCACGTGTAGATGTATTTCTGATGCTTCTGTGGGGAGGAAGGTGATCTCCACGTCTTACTCTTCCGACGTCTTGAAGTTCCCTCCAGTCTATTTTAGAACGTTTTCAACACCTCAAAAAGAAACCTTCGTATCTTGTAGCTGTGAATCCCCTATGCTCCCAACAACTTCTGCCTCAGCCTTAAGCTATTATTGATCTATTTTGTATCAATAGATTTGCCTGTTCTGAGCATTTCATATGAATAGAATCACATAATATGTGGTCTTTTGTGACTGACTTCTTTCACTTAGCATAATGTTTTTAAGGTTCAGCCATATTGTAGCATATATTAGTTCTTCATTCCTTTTGATGTCTGAATAGTATTCTGTTGTATGGATTTGCCACATTTTGTTTGTCCACTGGTCATTTGATGGGCCTTTGGGATGTTTCCATCTTTGGGTATTATGAATATTGCTGCTATGAATATTTATGTACAAGTTTTTGTATGGACATATACTTGCATTTATCTTGGGAATATACATACAAGTGGGTCATACAGTAACACTGTTTCACCCTCTGAGAAACTACCAAACTTTTCCAAAGCAGGTATACCATTTTACATTCTCACTAACAGTGTATGATGGTTTTGATTTCTCTAAATCCCCACCAACAGTTATGATTATCTCACTTTTGGATTCTAGCCATCCGAATCGGTATGAAATGGTATCTTTCTGTGGTTTTCATTTGTGTTTTCCTGATGAATAATGATGTCAAGCGTCTCTAATGTGCTTGCTGGCCATTTGTATATCTTCCTTGCAGAAATGTCTATTTAGATCTTCTGCCCATTTTAAAAGTTGGGTTATTTACCTTCTTATCACAGGCATGTAAGAGTTCTTTATATATTCTGAATAAAAATCCCTTATCAGATACACGATTTACAAATATTTTCTCCCATTCTGTAGGTTGTTGTGCTATAGTCTGTACATGAATTATTTGAGTTGATCTTTGCAACAGCTGTATGAGATATTATCCTTCTATTTTTTTTTAGAGATCAGAAAACAGGCTCAGAGTGGTTAAGTACCTATCCTAACTCACAATGCTAGCATGGGATGGTTCCAGGATTTGCACTTAGATATCTATTGGAATTTCAGTTAAAGTCCTCCATCCTCTTGCCCTGATGCTCATATACACAGTTTGTATTTGATGAAAGAAATTGAATCTTTGGATTGTATTGCCCTGTCTATTCTTCACTCGTAGACATTCCAGTGGATAAACACTGAAAATGAAAACACTTTGGTAATACGCCTGAAATTGATTGTCTGGGGACCATGCTGATTCCCAGCAGGAAGGTGTAGCCACAGGGCTCCTGAGGTTGGTTGAATTGATGTTCTGAGTCTGGATTTATAAGCATGGGGAATTGTTCTTTTAAAAGACAATGACAAAGAGAACCCTTCTAATGTGAGCCAGATGCAGCCATGATTTTGAATAAATGTTTGCTGGTAACCATACTTAGGTGGGAACATCTGCCCACTGATGAGCTCCCTGGAGTTTTAGCAGGTGAATTTACGTAGGAAATACAACTCCAAGTACTTCCTCCTGAGGAGAGATGTTAGGCAAAAAGAAGCTTAATTTCCTTTCTTCCATTTTTTGTCCACCTGCCATTTAGGAAGCCTAAGTAAATAGATTCCTGTCTTGGGAAAATACCACTTCCACTTGGCCTTCCATCTTCCCCAGCTTTGGCTTTGCAGGTGCCCAGTAAGTGTTGGTGCTTGCATCTGGGCCACATCTGTGCAGGCACCTTGGGTTGTCCAAGAATAGTGCATGGCTCCATAAGCCTATAGTAGCAACCCTCTGACATTAGAATTTGCTGTTGATATTTTTCATACACACTCACACTCTTGAGCAAACACACTAGTTTCCTTTCAAGCCTACCCTCTTAGATGTCCTTACTAGTCTATCTTTGAAATGCTGGATCATCATACAGGATACATGATATTTAGAGGAAACAGGTTTCAGTGGTGTTTCTGGATTCTTCTTAGTTCTAGGTCAGCCTAGATTAAGCAATCTGTAGTCTGGAGGGCTTTACTCACCTCCCAATCTGCCGTGCAGTCACAAGGTCCATCTTGTCTTATCACTTTTACTTAAGTCACCACCCTGCAGATTATCCATCATTAACTAGACCCTTATTCACGTATTGCTCTGCACTTGACGGAATTGGACCCAACCCTCTCCCCAACTTCATGAGCGCTTCTTTCCTGCCCTCTGTAACTCATAGTCTATCATTAAGAAACTCCCCAGTAGCTTCAAGTTGTTCTCTCCGTGTTCCCTTAATCTCTGTTTTATGACTGGAATATGGCTGTGCCTTGAGGAAATCACTTCCCCTGCAGTCCTCTTGAGCAAACGTTAGTTTTCCTCACATACCCCAAGGAGTCGACTCACTGTCACATTCAAACCATTTCTGCTCCTTTCTCTTTCAAAATTCAGAGCTCATTTGTAGTTCTTGCTATTAGATGATACCATGTGCTACGCCATCTATTTCTTTACCTTCATTCATTAGACACTTTCCTGAGTCTTCTTCTCCACTTTTAGTACTGCCACCATCTTGGCAACTTCAACATCTGTCATCTATGTGGATATTCATCCAGCATTTTTGGCTTTGCAAACCTTTCATGCCCTCAATTCCAATGGTATTTTTCTTCCATCATACTTAAGCCACTCACTCTAATGCTCATGCACTAGACATTGACATTCTCAAAAATTACAGCAACTCTGAAATCCTGATTTTATAACATACATCTCTTGGGCTACAACTGATTATCCTTCCTAGCAAAATACCTCGCTCACGTGCAGATATACACACCTTCACACACCCAACTCTAAAAATTCTTCAATTTTGAACTCCAATCTGTGAATTCTACTACTTTTCAGCATCAGCCACATTTCTCTTTTCGCATTTCTTCATTGCTTACCAATTTATCATCAGTATCACTTACTTTCATCAACCTTCATCTCCCTACTCACTTTCCCACCCTAGTACTTCCCTGGCAAAACCACAACCCCTGTTAAATTTAGCTATCTACCTGCTTTGTTCCTATATACAAGAGATGGATGTTGCTGTAGAACTTTACAAGACAAAGCTAACTGATCTCACCTTAAATTCTTGACCACATATCTTAAATGATCAATCCTTCCATATTATACACCCATTTCCATTATACAAAATGAATATCCAATACTTTATCTTCCCCTCAATTTCTCAAAACCCTACCCACACTCTTGTTATTTTATGCCCTTAGCTCATCCTTCACTGAGAAAACTGAAGAGTCAAGAGAAAATTCTTTTATATCTTCCCCACCAAGTCTACCATCTTACCTGCATTTGTAATCATACCATAATCATTTCCTTCTCCACTGTAGAATCTATAAATATTACTAATTCTCATGGAAAGCCAAGATTTCCACATTTGCTACCGATCCCATCTACTAGTGCTCTGAATACCCCTCTTGCTTTCTCAATATTTTTTCTTCTGCAATTATCCCTTTGGATTTTTATGTCGTCAGTTTCATTCAGTCATTTATATTGGCTAGATGCATTCTAGAATCTACCCTCTTAAAAATACACTCTCTTAATACCAAATCCCCCTCCAGCTATAGTCCCATATTTCTCCTCCCCTTAGCACCAAAACTCGCAAAAGAAATTGTCTATCCGCCCCTCACTTTCTGATCTCACATTTTCTCCTTAATACACATCCAGGTTTATATTAAAATATTTTCCACTCTTTCAATTTCCTTCTTATCAAATGTACCAATGACCTCTCTACTAACAAGTTCAATCGTCATTTGTCTGTCCCTATATTACCTGTAAAAGTATTTAATAAAGTTGACCATTTTTTACTTCTTGAAACATTATCTGCCCTTTGCTTTTGTGTTGCTCAATTCACCTGTTTTTTTTTTTTGTTGTTGTTGTTGCTGTTGTTCCCTCCTTTTCAACTCTTTTCATTATATACCTAGGAGTAGAGTTACTGGGTAATATGGCAAGTGTATGTTTAACTTGTTGAGTAACTGCCAAAATGTTTTCCACAGAACCTGTATCATTTTATGTTCCCACCAGACGTGTATGAGTGTTTCACTTTCTCTACATCCTTGTCAATACTTGTTATTTTCTTTTTAAAAAAGTTATAGCCTTCCTAGTGGGTTTGAAGTGGCATCTCATCGTGGTTTTGATTTGCATTTCCCTAACGACTAATGGTATTGAGCATATTTTCATATGTTTGTTGGCTATTTGTATATCTTCATTAGCACAATGTCTATTTAAGTCCTTTACCTGATTTTCAGTTGGGTTGTTTGTATTTTTGTTGTTGAGTTGTAAGAGTTCTTTCTGTATTCTGGATACTACACTTTTATTAAATATATGATTTGCCAGGATCTCTCTTTGGTGTGCCTTTTTGCTTTCTTCATGGTATTTTTTTGCAGAAGAAAACATTTTAAAATTTTGATATAGTCCAATTTACTCTTTCTTTGTTGCTTGTGCTTTTTGTGTCATATCTAGGAAACCATTGCTTAACCAAGTTCTATATGCTTTTGATCCCCATAACTGACCAAAAACGTTGAAACCCATTCATTCAACAGAAATATTCATGGCCACCTACTATGTGCCAGGCTCTACTGTAAATACTGGGGAGAGTGATGAACAAGATGGTGGAGACAGAGATTGCTAGCTTATCTCCAAAATTTAAGTTCTCCTCTTCTACCAGGTAGACTACATTTCTCATTTTCTCTTGTAGTTAGATGTGGCTATGTGAGTTTTTCCCAAGGAAATGTGAGCAGGAGTAATGCATACCCCTTTTGAGCCTGGCCCATAAATATTCCCATGTGCCCTCCTATATGCTCTTTTCTGCTTCTGCAATTGGAATGGAGATGTCCTGGCAGAAATGACAGAAACCACTCTTTTGCCACATATCTCAATAGGGTTGTGACGAGGATTAAATATGTATATGGGTATTTAGCATAATTCCTACATAGAGTTAGTAGTCAATAAATGTTAGTTTCGCTAATTATTATTACAGTCTTTGGGTGCTACACTAGTCACCCAGGATGGGAAACATGTTAGAAACCCCTCATAATTCAGCAGATAGTACAATGAAGTCTGCTCTTTTGTGACCAGTGTGTCAGACCTCCTGAGGCTAGCAGTCTTTTCTCTTTCTACACAGTTTCTCTGTGATGAACCAAGATAATTCTAAGCCACCTTAAATAATATTTAAAGGACCATAATTTGGGAAATACTATTCTAGTGAAACGTAGTTTAACTGAAAACAATATAAGTGTGGTTATAATGGTTATGAGAATTCTAAACTGTGCTAAACACCTTGCATTTACACAACATTATTCTATAAAAGAGCCCTACCACTGCCTCTTCCCCTGCTTCCCTAGATCGGATAAGAAAGCTCAGGTACTCTCTCTTCTGTGGGCCAGGAGGAAGTTCAGGCTGTGCAAAACCTGACCTGTGTGTGGGAACACTCCAGCATCATCCCCTCACCACCATAAAAGCCAAGCCAGTCTCCTTCTTCTGCTCTCTCAAGCTATTCTTGAACCTGCTTGAGAGCCTGCCCTGCTCTCCCCAGAAAGCCTCCTTATGTAGTAATGTTTTTCATACTCTCTAGGTGTATGTGTTATCAGTCTCGACATCCAAACCGAATTTGGGTTGAAGGGTCCATCCTGTCTCTGTGGTGTGATTACAACAACTGGTCCTGTGAGCAGGACATCAAGGTGCTATCCCTTACCACCGGGGGTCTTTCTTCTCTTGCTTTGGCTTTCTAACTGGCTCTGCTCTATGCTGGTGAACAGGCACTTGGGCTACTGCCTGCTGGCTAGCTTGTGCTTTGAACTTGCTTCTTTGTGCTGCATTTGTTAGTCCTACTGAGTGTCTGCTAAAGCTTTGACCAACATAAGTCAGTTTAAACACTTGGCATATAGTGAAAGGATTCTTCGATTGGGACCTTCCTTAAAGCAGTCCTGAATCCGGTGTCTCAACCTGGACCTATTTGTGATTCTCAGGTTGAATCACGTGTTTCAATTCCAAACTAAGTTGCGACTGATACTAACCTCAAAGAAATGACTCTTACCTTGTGAACACTGGTTGTGTCTCAACCACATGTTGGCCCCCTTTCTATATAGAGCTCAGCAGAAAGACTGACAGTCTGTTCAATATACAGGTCCATTGGATGGTCACTCGTGTGGAGGAAGAGCCGTTAACTATGTGGGATGCTGAGGTCATACTTCTAAAAGTAAATGACTCACTAGTACCTTACAAAATGCTTCTGCTGCTGCCCCTGTGCCTCTGTCATAAATAAAAATGATCCTGATCCTCAGACCTCTAGAGAAAAACATTTGTGTCACCTCTGTGACAAAGCCAAGCGATTAGTTCAACCATTGCCACGGGGAAGTCTATAACACTGATGGTACTGACTTGATTTGAGGTTCTCTGGAAGAAGAAACTTATAAAAACTTTTACCTATAAGAGCAATAACATCTGCAGACCTAATGTAAAAGACAAAACACAAGACCCCAAACTGTCAAAGTCTTCAAAAACAAGAAGTCTAAAAAACTGTCACAGCCAAGAGGAGCCTAAGAAGTTATAACATGGAATGACTAAATTGAATGTAGAATCTTGGTTGGGATCCTGGGCCAGAAGAAGAATATTAGGTAAAAAATAAGGCAATCTGGGGCTTCCACGGTGGCACAGAGGTTGAGAATCTGCCTGATGATGCAGGGGACACGGGTTCGAGCCCTGATCTGGGAAGATCCCATATGCCGCAGAGCAACTAGGCCCGTGAGCCACAGCCGCTGAGCCTGCGCATCTGGAGCCTGTGCTCCGCAACAAGAGAGGCCGCGACAGTGAGAGGCCCGCCCATCACGATGAAGAGTGGCCCCTGCTTGCCACATCTAGAGAAAGCCCACGCACAGAAACGAAGACCCAACACAGCCAAAAATAAAAGTAAATTAATTAAAAGAAGGCTCAACATTTAAAAAAAAAAGGAATTCTGATGAAGTACAGACTTTAGTTAATAATACTGTTTCAGTGTTGGTTCACTAAGTTGAACAATTGTACCATACTAATGTACAATGTTAAGAAGGGAAATTTGTTGTGGAGTGTATGAATATGATCTTCACAATTACTCTGTAAACCTAAAACTGTTCTAAAGTAAAAAGTTTTTAAAAACCACACAATACCAGGTGATGAGATCTGGGAGACAACAGAATTAAACACTGAATGGGGGTGGCCATGTGGAATGGTTTGGAGGGAACACCTTCTCCCTAACATGTGCACCACAAGGATTGAACCAGAGAAGATGAGGAAGAGTGGAAGGTCAATTTGGGAAGGCTCTTTACTGGGTGTTGAGGAAGCACTCCCTTTCTCTAACCAGAGCACGTAGACTCCTCTGCACCCCTCCCCTCCCCCCACGTATCTTCAAGGGTAGTGCTTTGTGATGTCACAGCCACCCCAGCGCTACCATTGGCTGACCAATCAAAGCTGATGGGTGTGGCTCTTCATTGTCCTGGCAGGGTATATATAGAGAGGCCAGGAGCCTTGGAGTAGAGCACACTGTTGCTACTCACATGGCAGAGGAAACTACAGTCCCCCAGGAGCCTAACCGTGATGCACGGACAAACACCGAGAGGTCAGAGCAACAAACACCGGGGGGCCAACGCAGAAGGGAGAGGGTGAATTCTCCACTCCAGGGCTATAAGATGGAAGAGGTCAGATTACCCGACTCACGTGCCTCCTCTTCATCCCCCACCCAAGACTTACCCAGCCCTTCCCTGGCACAAACCCCTTCTCAATCCACACCCATTCTCTCAAAGTTCTCCTTCCCATCCTCTTTCCCCAAATCAATATCTTTCTGTATCGCTTTGTTTTCCGACCAGATTCAGGAGGTGGTCGAGTTAAGAAAATCAGTCCGTCGTCAGAATTCGGGAAGAGGTTCTACACAGAAGAAGTCAAAGATGCTAGCATTCTATTACTGGCGGAGTACAACAATGACTAAAGAGCCAGAGGAGGATGAAAACGTCCCAGAGGGCTCTTCCAGCAGTTCATAAAGTGCTGCCCTGGGTCTATCAGGTGACTGAGACCTTGCTGTCTCTGTTGTCTCTCCAGAGAAAGCACTGGAGACATGGTCACCTGTGTAGAGCCAAATAAAAAAGCCCTCAGCTATTGATGTGCAAGCTGTTGTAGAAAGATGTGTGTGTATCTCTGTCTGTTCTTCGGTGATGGGGACTGAAGGAAGGCAGGAAGGGGCAGCCGTGTGAGAAGGGAGGGAGGTAGTATCCTGCCAGTTTGGGGCCCAGACCAGACAGTCCATAGTTAGCCAGACACCGGGAATAAGGACTGGGTGAGGACTGAGCTCTGAAGACAGATTTCTTCCTGAACACTTTATCCTGCTGTTGAGGAGGAAATGGACTTGGTGTTTCCGTGTGTGTTTGGGAGGTCCCAGATGGGGAGAGGGGTGCTGTATGGGTGGTGGCAGTGTGTGTCATAATCTGATTCCACTTTTGATGTTTGACAATAGACAGTTTTGAAGCCTCATTAATTCCCCTTCCCCTTCTGGCCCACATCTGGCCACACTTTATGTTCATCCACTCCCAGCCAGGGAGTAGGTGAACATAAAATAGAAACAGATATGCCTAACCTGAACCATCCAAATTATTTCCGTGCCTAACTTTTCCATAGCCAAGACATCCATTACCCTAAAATATCCTCTAGTGCACGTGGAGAACCTGACCCAATAAGTAATCAAGTTAAGTCTCTGGCCCTTATAATCAGCTTGAAAACTATGGGACCCTATGGACCTTTCCCCCTAGTTAAAATAAAACCTTTCACCTCAGTGTTTAAGAAAAGGTTCAATCTAAATGAAAGCACGGTTTTCACAGATTGAAACCCATTATATAAGACCTATTTAGAGAAGGTGTGGTTATCCCCACTTCTGCTGCATTTAACAGCCAAGTTTTACTTGTTCTTAAACCCGGCAAAACAGGACCGGTGCCTCAGTGTGAATTCGTACCCTTGGCGTCATGGCCCCACCTATTGAAATGACTGATTCCACCCAATAATAAATAAGTAACTGGTAAATACTTTGCAGTTAGAGCAAAGTATTTGGCTAGCATGTTCTATTCAGTGCCTAGTTCAACAACCTCTCAGCTGCAGTTAACCTTCACCTTTAAAGGGACACAATACACCTTCACCTGGGTACTCAATGGGCTTAGTCTCCACGCCTGCCATCTCACATAGTCTTCACAGGCAATATTTTAACCAGCTCTAACTTTTTTCAGGTACACAGTTATGACATCGCACTAATGACATCCTCCTTTGAGGAGATTAACATGAGACCCATAGTACAGGGCCCCACCAATTCAGTTAAGCTCCTGAAAATTATTTAGTAAGTTGAGGGCTGCTCCAGTCCTGACAGTGTCAAGAAACAGCTTTTAGTCTTCTTAGGACCCACATTGTTAAAACAAGCGCATCATGTTTTCGACATGTTTAGACTCTGGAGGCAACACTCCTCATTCACAAAGCTTTTTTTTTTGTTCTGTAACTTGCAAATAGGCCCAACTTGAATGAGACCCCCTGTAAAAAGATACTAGAATCTGCCTGAATGGCCATAGAACAGGCATTCCTGTTACGGCCCCCCGGGATTCCTTCACTGTGGGAGCTTTAGCAACCTTCTCTCATATATCTTGGAGTCCCTCTACCATCAGTGATGGCCGTTAGTTGCATGGGCTTCTGATACAAGGAACTACCTTCCTTGGCCCAATGCTGTATGCCATTAGTGTAGCAATTGGTGGGTACACACTGGACTTTCCTGGAAATATAGACTATCTCAGGTCCTGAACCTGTGACCCTCAGTATACAGCTGCCCGTTAGGCCTTTGATCATGGAAACAGCACCCTGCAAGCCCAGCACAGCTAGTGAGGCCTCCTTGCTACAGGATGGAGCTGAACCTGGGCTCTCTGCATACCCTACTTTCAGGAGAGGGTAACGTCCCCTGTGCTGGGTCCCTTGCCGGATGCCACAGTGCTAGAGGAGGTCATCTCTTAGAACACTTGGATACCTGGGGAGCCCCTTAGGCTCAACACAGTGAATACCAAAGGGGGTTCATTCACTTAACCAATGGCATTGCCACTGTCACACTTAATGGAGCTTGCTTGACTCTTGCTGCTTTTCATCTCTTAATCAGAATGTTCCTGATAAAGGACAGGACACAGGATCAGCTCAGTTGGCCAAACTTTAGCCAGTTATCTTAGCACTTGGCCATGTCTTAGCCAACAATTGGCCTCATCTTCGCATTTTTATAGATCTTTGGGCCACTGCCAGCGGTCTGATCATCTCTTCTGGCCAATGCAAACAATTCCTTCTCCAAGGTTGCCTCATTTGGGGTAAAGAACTCATAGAATCTCTTGCCTCACGGATACCCAAAATATAAATCAAGGTCACACATCTTCTGCACATATTAAAGCCACAATACAATGTCTCACCATAGCACTCTTTACCTTCTTTGAAGTTCTGCACATTGATAGAGAGACTAAGGCACTCATTTCACTTCTCAGAATATATAGTACTAGCTCTTGATAGTACTAGATATTCAATGGAACGTTCACCTTTCTTATTGGTCTCATGCTGCAGGTGCCATAATGGCTTACATAAACAAGTCCAAATTAAATTAAATAAACCACGCAAAGTTTCAGTTATCAGACAAACACCATGGGTAAGTTGTCATTGAGACTGATCCCATTTTTTCAGTTTTATTGAGGTATAATGGATAAATAAAAAATGTATATACTTAAGGTGTAGAACTTGATGTTTCAATTATTTCTATATCTATACCTATATCTATAGAATGAAAGAATCACAACCATCTAATTACCCATCACTTCACAGTTACCAGTTTTTTCTTTTTTCTTTTTTTGGTCTAACTGCATTTTTGATGCATAACTCATTATGTGAGTAATAATTCTTTTCATACCTTCTTGGTATATGTGTGGCATCATTAGTCTTGACATTCAAACCAAATTTTGGGTGAGGGATGTACATTCCACTTCTGTGAGGTGACAACAAGCTCACATATCCATAAATATATATATATATGTAGATATACTCATAGGCATATGAGTATGACACCTTAAAAAAGATACCAGTATTTCAGGAAACAAATATGTCCTGAGTGCCCAGTAGGTGTCAGATATTACTCTTGGTTCTGGAATTAGAGTGAAGAACATGAAATCAATAGTTCCTGTCCTCAAGTAACTTCTGTTTTCATGGGCAAAGGGGTCGTTCTTGTTGTTGGTGTGCGGAACCTTCTCTAAACAGCTGATATTTGAATCAAGATCTGAATAATGAGGTCGAGTCAGCTGTGTGAAGACTTTGAAGAAGAGCATTTTAGGTAGACTAGCAAGTAGCAATGCCGTGAGGCCAGAACGAGAACAGTGTGTTGAGGAAGAGCAGAAGGGTGAGTGACTGGAGTGCAGTCAGAGAGGGGCAGAGCGGAGATTGATGACCGAGACTGGAGAGGCTGGCAGAGAAGTGGTCACATAGGGACTTGCAGGGTAAGAACTTGGATTTTATCTTACGTGCAGTGGAGGGCCACTGGATGGTTTGATAAAGGAAAGTGATGTCATCTGATGTATGTTTTAGAAAGTTCACTGGATGTTGTGAACTGTGTAGGACCAGAGGGCTGACAGGCTGTTGGGACAATACAGGTGTGATATGATGATGGCTGGGACTAGGGTTTAGCAGGGGGAATATAACTTAGTGTCTAGTTGAGCAGTTGGGAGCATAGGATTTAAAGTCCGATCTCAATTTACAGCTTCACCACCTAAAAGCTATTTGACCTTGAGTACGTTTTTTAACTCCTGTAAGACTTAGTTACCTCATCTGTAAAAAGGGAATGATAGGAACATGTATCTAGATCTTAGAGCCATGCTGGGATTAAATGAGGTAATTTATGTAAAACACCTGACATTATATTAGGCCAATAATAAGCATTTGATTAAATGGCTTCTGTTGTTATCATCTATGATATAAATACATACATGCATAATCCTTGCTTCTTTCTCCCCCACTCCCCAAAAGCTAGTGTGTCTTATGTTAACTGCTGCTAACCCATGAGTACTGAACCCTTGTGTTTTCCTTGAAGACACAGTATTTTGGGGCACCTTACCTCAATGGTCAAGCATTCTGGTACCTTGAGATACTTTATAATGTGTCTGTATATGGCTTATGATGAATTTATTCAGTAAGTGGCAGTAGTGTCTGATTTCTAACATTCTCTTCTTTCTACCTAATGAATCATTGCTTGAATACCTATCCCCTTTTCTCCAACCTCTTCCACAGGTCCTAAATGAACAGCAACCCATATTTCTTCCCCAACTGCAAACCTAATGTACTGAACTTAGTCAGATTGCTTTGACAGTTGCTTCCTTTCATTAAACGCAGCTTAGAGTTCTTCTTCCCTCAGAAAAACCTGCTTGCATGTTTCAAAGCAGGTTCTCATTTTATTAGTTCCTGATCAGGACTCTTCCAAAGTCTCTTGTTCCATTTGCCCATCTTCCACGCATTACCATCATTTGAGACTATAAATAATAAACTGTTTACTTCCTCCTCCACATTCTTGATGAATGAAATAGGACTAGATGTTGATTCCTTCCTCTTTGAAGGGATTGCTTTCCCTTCCCCACCTAAGGCTGGTGAGTGATGAAAGCATCCTCAGGCTTTAAGGCTAAGCTCTAATGGTTCTTTTCCTCTGAAGCCTCTCTACCACCAATGTCTGCAGAGTTCATTGCCCCTATGGTCCTACAAATTCTTATATTAAAGCAATAGCCATATTGTATTAGAATGGTTCATTTATATGTTTGTCTTGTTGTAATATACAACAAGAAGGAGCATATTTCATTCATCTCTGTAATCCCAACCACTTTAACACACCTGACACAATGTCACGGTTGCTGCTCAATGTAGTTTGATGAACTGCTGGAGGACTGAACAATCAAATCATTCTGTAGATACTGGATCATTTCCTTAACCTGCTCTATAATGTTGGCTTTAGAAAATGTTAAACTTAAAATCATGTAAAATTTTTATTTTGAAAAACTCAAAGTACAAGAAAGAAAGTTAAAAAAAAAGAACCCTAAACACTAAAAACTCAAAACACTCTCTATGATATGCACACTTTCAGCAACTATCTCTTTGTACATGGCTTTACACATATGTAATTTACATGTGCATTTACATAAAGCAATTATATATAAATGTTGAGAATTATATATATATATATATATATATATTCATACATATACATAAATATTGAGAAAGCCTGTACATCTATAGGATTTTTACACTTCATTAGCCACTCCTCCACTGGATAAGCAGTGTTAAAAGCCTGGTGTGAATCTTTGCATATCTTTGTCTATGTTCATAAATAAGGTAACATACATATGTATGCATAAAAACATATAGGGGCACTATTTTACTCTTTACTGCACGTAGTTTTTCTCACTTAGAAACATTTCAGAGAAATGTTTTCCACATCGTCTGGTATAGACTTAACACACATTTTAAACTAGTTATGTAAAATGCAATGGTTTGAGTGAAAGACAACTTATTAAACCATTCCTCTATTGAGGACATTCAAGTTGATTCCAGTTTTTTGGCTACTAGAAAAAACGTTGCAATTTATCTGAATATATACGGAAAATGTATCTTGTTCATATTCACTGTTATATACCCGTGCTTTTATCTTCTACGGAAGAAGGCCCCGGAAATGGAATTGCTAAGTTAAAGTTTATGTAAATTCTTAATTTTAATAGGGGTTGCCAGATTGACTTCCAAATGGCTTTAATATACTGCACATTTCCCTCGGCAAATGTATGAGATAACATATTAACCTCCACAACACTCCAGCAATGTGTGATAACATGTTTAATGGTCTTAAAGTGATATTTCCTTGTTAATTTAATTTCAATATGCCTGATTGCTAGTAAAGTTGAGTAATTTCACTTGTTTATTGGCAAGGGGGTTTTCTGCCTCCTTGAACAGCCCTTTTTACCCTTTTTAACCACTTTCAAATAGGGTGTTTGTCTTTTCTTATTAATGTGTAGGAAATTTTTTATATGTTGGATATTGAACCCTTTATCTGTCGTGTGTCTTACAAATATATGTTCCTCTATTATTTGTCTTCTGGTTTTATTTACCTTTATGTTTGCCATATGATTACATATTAAGTTTTAAGCACTCAAATATGTCAGTCATTTCTCCAGAGTGTCTAGGTTTTCCAGCTTGCACAGAAATTTTTCTTGACTCCTAGATTATACATACGTTTTCCATAATATATATATTTTACTTCAACATTTTTATCTTTAGATCATACAGAACTTCATGTTGTGTGAGAGAGGTGTCCAAACTTATTTTATCCTTTTTAATACATATAAATAATAAATGTATGCAGTACTACTAAGAAGAAAATAGAGTCAAAAAACCAAACAAACCCACTTTATTTTGGATACAAATCCAGCCCTGAAACTTACTAGCTGTTGCCCTGAGAAAGTCATTTAATTTATGTGAACCTCTTTCCCCATTTGTAAACGGGAGATAATAATGTCAACATGACAGAAGTTTTATGAGAATTAATGTATATCAAACACAGTGACTGGCATATAGAGTCAGAGGTCAACAAAGATAGCTATAATGACTGTTGTTTAACTCCCTCTGAAATGCTTTCGCCTTGAACACGCTTAGGAATGCTGATAGGCCCCATCGTGTCTTGCTTCATGGCTCACTTTGGTTTTGCATCTTTAATGGAGTTTTTATTATACAGTGCTCCTAAGTTAAAAAAAAAGAAAAGAAAAAGAAAAACATTACAGGAAGTTGGCCTCAAAGATATTATCAACCAGGTAGAGTGCTACTGAGGTGAACATTAGAGGACAGACTAAGGTGGCCTAGATCCACCTCACACAGAAATACATCCTTTCACAAAGGGACAAGATCTGCTAGAAGCTCCTGCTTCTAGAAAAATAAGACAAGGATGTTAATAAATGTGATGACTTGGGGGAAGGTGGCAAACATATTTGAGGCTCCGAATTTCCAGAGAGCTTTTGAGAGAACACTTTGCTCTATATGGCCCAGAGAAATTAACCAAAAGCTCCCTAACTTGGGTGCCCCTCATGCGCCAGATACAATCACTGACAGAAATGGAACCTATAGTCAATACTAAGTGCCCTTATAGATCATTTTTCATTTCATAGGAAGGAGAAATAACTTTCCTAAGCAGTTAGGAAAGTTATTTATTTATTTATTTTGAACAAACACTTTTTTTTTTAACATCTTTACTGGAGTATGATTGCTTTACAATGGTGTATTAGTTTCTGCTCTATAACAAAGTGAATCAGCTATACATATACATATATACCCATATCCCCTCCCTCTTGCGTCTCCCTCCCTCCCACCCTCCCTATCCCACCCCTCTAGGTGGTCAAAAAGCACTGAGCTGATCTCCCTGTGCTATGTGGCTGCTTCCCACTAGCTATCTGTTTTACATTTGGTGTTGTATATATGTCCATGCCACTCTCTCACTTTGTCCCAGCTTACCCTTCCCCCTCCCCGTGTCCTCAAGTCCATTCTCTAGTAGGTCTGCGACTTTTTTTTTTTTTTTCGGTACGCGGGCCTCTCACTGTTTTGGCCTCTCCCGTTGTGGAGCACAGGTTCCGGACGCGCAGGCTCAGTGGCCATGGCTCACGGGCCCAGCCGCTCCGCGGCATGTGGGATCCTCCCAGACCGGGGCATGAACCCGTGTCCCCTGCATCGGCAGGCGGATTCTCAACCAGTATGCCACCAGAGAAGCCCAGGTCTGCGTCTTTTTTCCCGTCTTGCCCCTAGGTTCCTCATGACCATTTTTTTTTTAAAGATTCCATATATATGTGTTAGCATACGGTATTTGTTTTACTCTTTCTGTCTTACTTCACTCTGTATGACAGACTCTGGGTCCATCCACCTCACTACAAATAACTCAGTTTCGTTCCTTTTTATGGCTGAGTAATATTCCATTGTATACATGTGCCACATCTTCTTTATCCATTCATCTGTTGATGGACACTTAGGTTCCTTCCAAGTCCTGGCTATTGTAAATAGAGCTGCAATGAACATTGTGGTACATGACTCTTTTTGAATTATGGTTTTCTCAGGATATATGCCCCATAGTGGGATTGCTGGGTCATATGGTAGTTCTATTTTTAGTTTTTTAGGGAACCTCCATAATGTTCTCCTTAGTGAATGTATCAATTTACATTCCCACCAACAGTGTATGAGGGTTCCCTTTTCTCCACACCTTCTCTAAGAATTTGTCCATTTCTTCCAGGTTGTCCATTTATTGTTTGTAGATTTTTTGATGATGGCCATTCTGACCGGTGTGAGATGATACTGCATTGTAGTTTTGATTTGCATTTCTCTAATGATTAACGACGTTGAGCATTCTTTCATGTGTTTCTTGGCAATCTGTGTATCTTCTTTGGAAAAATGTCTATTTAGGTCTTCTGCCCATTTTTGGATTGGGTGGTTTGTTTTTTTTGATATTGAGCTGCATGAGCTGCTTGTAAATTTTGGAGACTAATCCTTTGACAGTTGCTTCGTTTGCAAATATTTTCTCCCATTCTGAGGGTTGTCTTTTCATCTTGTTTATGGTTTCCTTTGCTGTGCAAAAGCTTTTAAGTTTCATTCGGTCCCATTTGTTTATTTTTGTTTTGTTTCCATTTCTTTAGGAGGTGGGTCCAAAAAGATCTTACTGTGATTTATCTCAAAAGAGTGTTCTTCTTTTATTTCCTCTAAGAGTTTTAGTGTGTCTGGCCTTACATTAAGGTCTTTAATCCATTTTGAGTTTATTTTTGTGTATGGCATTAGGGAGTGTTCTAATTTCATTCTTTTCCATGTAGCTGTCCAGTTTTCCCAGCACCACTTATTGAAGAGGCTATCTTTCCTCCATTGTATACTCTAGCCTTCTTTATCAAGATAAGGTGACCATGTGTACATGGGTTTATCTCTGGACGTTTTTGGATGGAACGTCCTATAAATATCAATTAAGTCCATCTTGTTTAATGTATCATTTAAAGCTTGTGTTTCCTTATTATTTTTCATTTTGGATGATCTCTCCATTGTTGAAAGTGGGGTGTTAAAGGCGCCTACTATGATTGTGTTACTGTCGATTTCCCCTTTTATGGCTGTTAGTATTTGTCTTATGTATTGAGGTGCTCCTATGTTGGGTGCATAAATATTTACAAGTGTTATATCTTCTTCTTGGATCGATCCCTTGATCATTATGTAGTGTCCTGCTTTGTCCCTGGTAAGTCATTATTTTAAAGTCTATTTTGGCTGATATGAGAATTGCTACTCCAGCTTTCTTTTGATTTTCATTTGCATGGAATATCTTTTTCCATACCCTCACTTTCAGTCTGTATGTTTCCCTAGGTCTGAAGTGGGTCTCTTGTTGACAGCATATATACGGGTCTTGTTTTTGTATCCATTCAGCCAGTCTGTGTCTTTTGGTGGGAGTATTTAATCCATTTACATTTAAGGTAATTATCGATATGTATGCTCCTATTACCATTTTCTTAATTGTTTTGCATTTGTTATTGTAAGTCTTTTCCTTCTCTTGTGTTTCCTGCCTGGAGAAGTTGGTTTAGCATTTGCTGTACAGCTGGTTTGGTTCTGCTGAATTCTCTTAGCTTTTGCTTGTCTGTAAAGGTTTTAATTTCTCTGTCAAATCTGAATGAGATCCTTGCTGGGTAGAGTAATCTTGGTTGTAGGTCTTTCCCTTTCATCACGTTAAATATGTCCTGCCCCTCCCTTCTGGTTTGCAGAATTTCTGCTCAAAGATCAGCTGTTAACCTTATGGGGATTCCCTTCTATGTTATTTGTTGTTTTTCCCTTGCTGCTTTTAATATTTTTTCTTTGTATTTACTTTTTGATAGTTTGACTACTATGTGTCCTGGCGTGTTTCTCCTTGGATTTATCCTGTATGGGACTCTCTGTGCTTCCTGGACTTGATTAACTATTCCCTTTCCCATATTAGGGAAGTTTTCAACTATAATCTCTTCAAATATTTTCTCAGTCCCTTTCTTTTTCTCTTTTTCTTTGGGAACCCCTATAATTTGAATGTTGGTACGTTTAATCGTGTCCCAGAGGTCTCTGAGACTGTCCTCAATTCTTTTCATTCTTTTTTCTTTATTCTGCTCTCCAGTAGTTATTCCCACTATTTTATCTTCCAGGTCACTTATCCGTTCTTCTGCCTCATTTATTCTGCTATTGATCCCTTCTAGAGAATGTGTAATTTCATTTATTGTGTTGTTCATGATTGTTTGTTTGCTCTTTAGTTCTCCTAGGTCCTTGTGAAACTTTTCTTGTATTTTCTCCATTCTATTTCCAAGATTTTGGATCATCTTTACTATCATTATTCTGAATTCTTTTTCAGGTAGACTGCCTATTTCCTCTTCATTTGTTAGGTCTGGTGCGTTTTTACCTTGCTCCTTCATCTGCTGTGTGTTTTTCTGTCTTTTCATTTTGCTTATCTTACTGTGTTTGGGGTCTCCTTTTCACAGGCTGCAGGTTCGTAGTTCCCGTTGTTTTTGGTGTCTGTCCCCAGTGGCTAAGGTTGGTTCAGTGGGTTGTGTAGGCTTCCTAGGGGAGGGGACTAGTGCCTGTGTTCTGGTCAATGAGGCTGGATCTTTTCTTTTTGGTAGGCAGGTCCATGTCTGGTGGTGTGTTTTGGGGTGTCTGTGACCTTACTATGATTTTAGGCAGCCTCTCTGCTAATGGGTGGAGTTGTGTTCCTTTCTTGGTAGTTGTTTGGCATAAGGTATCCAGCACCGTAGCTTGCTGGTCATTTAGTGGAGCTGGGTCTTGGTGTTGAGATGGAGATCTCTGGGAGATTTTCACCGTTTGATATTACGTGGAGCTGGGAGGTCTGTGGTGGACCAATATCCTGAACTTGCCTCTGCCAAATCAGAGGAACAGCCCTGACGCTTAGCTGGAGCACGAAGAGTCTGTCACGCACAGGGCTCAGAGTACAAGGGAGAAAGAAAGAAAGAAAGAAAGAAAGAAAGAAAGAAAAATGTAAAATTAAATTAACTTAAATTATTAAAAAGTTATTAAAATAAAACAAAAATTTATTTTTAAAATTTTTTAAGTAATTAAAAAAACTAGAAAGAGGAGAAAAACCAGACGAAGAAACAAATTCACCGATGATAACAATCGCTGAAAACTATACTAAAAAAAAACAAAAAACGGACAGACAGAACCCTAGGACAAACGGTAAGTGCCAAACTATACAGACAAAATCACACACAGAAGCATACGCATACACACTCACAAAAAGAGAAAAAGGGAAAAAATGTATAAATAGCGTTGCTCCCAAAGTCCACCTCCGCCATTTGGGATGATTCGTTGTCTATTCAGGTGTTCCACCGATGCAGGGTACATCAAGTTGATTGTGGAGATTTAATCCGCTGCTGCTGAGGCTGCTGGGCGAGATTTCCCTTTCTCTTCTTTGTTCGCACAGCTCCCGGGGTTCAGCTTTGGATTTGACCCCGCCTCTGCGTGTAGGTCTTTGAGCGCGTCTGTTCTTTGCTCAGAAAGGACGGGGTTATAGGAGACGCTGCTTTGGGGGCTCTGGCTCACTCAGGCCGGGGGGAGGGAGGGGTACGGAGGCAGGGTGAGCCTGCAGTGACAGAGGCCGGCGTGACGTTGCACAAGCCCGAGGCATGCCGTG
The DNA here is from genome assembly GCF_964165515.1 of Mesoplodon bidens. Taxonomy (NCBI): domain Eukaryota; kingdom Metazoa; phylum Chordata; class Mammalia; order Artiodactyla; family Ziphiidae; genus Mesoplodon; species Mesoplodon bidens. The sequence continues at coordinate 14,629,313 of NC_138163.1, read as the reverse complement.
CGTTCTCCCGGGGAAGTCGTCCCTGGATCACGGGACACTGGCAGTGGCGGGCAGCACAGGCTCCCTGAAGGGAGGTGTGGATAGTGACCTGTGCTCACACACAGGCTTCTTGGTGGCGGCAGCAGCAGCCTTAGCATCTCATGCCCATCTCTGGGGTCTGCGCTCCTAGCCGCGCCTCGCGCCCGTCTCTGGAGCTCCTTTAGGTGGCGCTCTGAATCCCCTCTGCTCGTGCACCAGGCAACACAGAGGGAAGAAAAAGTCTCTTGCCGTTGCGGCAGCTCCAGATTTTTCCTGGACTCCCTCCTGGCTAGACGTGGCGTACTAACCCCTTCAGGCTGTGTTCACATTGCCAGTCCTCTCCCTGCGCTCAGACCGAAGCCCAAGCCTCAGCTCCCATCCCCCACCCGTCCCGGCAGGTGAGCAGACAAGCCTCACGGGCTGGTGAGTACTGGTCGGCACCGATCCTCCGTGCGGGAATCTCTCCGCTTTGCCCTCCGCACCCCTGTTGCTGCGCTCTCCTCCGTGGCTCCGAAGCTGCCCCCGTCCGCCACCTGTAGTCTCCGCCAGTGAAGGGGCTTCTAGTGTGTGGAAACCTTTCCTCCTTCAGGCTCCCTCCCACTGGTGCAGGTCCCGTTCCTATTCCTTTGTCTCTGCATTTTTTTTTTCTTTTGCCCTACCCAGCTACGTGGGGAGTTTCTTGCCTTTTGGGAGGTCTGAGGTCTTCTGCCAGCGTTCAGTGGGTGTTCTATAGGAGCAGTTCCACGTGTAGATGTATTGCTGATGCTTCTGTGGGGAGGAAGGTGATCTCCACGTCTTACTCTTCTGACGTCTTGAGGTTCCCTCCAGTCTATTTTAGAACGTTTTCAACACCTCAAAAAGAAACCCTCGTATCTTGTAGCTGTTAATCCCCTATGCTCCCAACAACTTCTGCCTCAGCCTTAAGCAATTATTGATCTATTTTGTATCTATAGATTTGCCTGTTCTGAGCATTTCATATGAATAGAATCACATAATATGTGGTCTTTTGTGACTGACTTCTTTCACTTAGCATAATGTTTTTAAGGTTCAGCCATATTGTAGCATATATTAGTTCTTCATTCCTTTTGATGTCTGAATAGTATTCTGTTGTATGGATTTGCCACATTTTGTTTGTCGACTGGTCAGTCTCTTAGAACACTTGGATACCTGGGGAGCCCCTTAGGCTCAACACAGTGAATACCAAAGGGGGTTCATTCACTTAACCAATGGCATTGCCACTGTCACACTTAATGGAGCTTGCTTGACTCTTGCTGCTTTTCATCTCTTAATCAGAATGTTCCTGATAAAGACAGGACACAGGATCAGCTCAGTTGGCCAAACTTTAGCCAGTTATCTGAGCACTTGGCCATGTCTTAGCCAACAATTGGCCTCATCTTCACATTTTTATAGATCTTTGGGCCACTGCCAGCGGTCTGACCATCTGTTCTGGCCAATGAAAACAATTCCTTCTCCAAGGTTGCCTCATTTGGGGTAAAGAACTCATAGAATCTCTTGCCTCACGGATACCCAAAATATAAATCAAGGTCACACATCTTCTGCACATATTAAAGCCACAATACAATGTCTCACCATAGCACTCTTTACCTTCTTTGAAGTTCTGCACAGTGATAGAGAGACTAAGGCACTCATTTCACTTCTCAGAATATATAGTACTAGCTCTTGATAGTACTAGATATTCAATGGAACGTTCACCTTTCTTATTGGTCTCATGCAGCAGGTGCCATAATGGCTTACATAAACAAGTCCAAATTAAATTAAATAAACCACGCAATGTTTTAGTTATCAGACAAACACCATGGGTAAGTTGTCATTGAGACTGATCCCATTTTTTCAGTTTTATTGAGGTATAATGGATAAATAAAAATTGTATATACTTAAGGTGTAGAACTTGATGTTTCGATTATTTCTATATCTATACCTATATCTATAGAATGAAAGAATCACAACCATCTAATTACCCATCACTTCACAGTTACCAGTTTTTTCTTTTTTCTTTTTTTGGTCTAACTGCATTTTTGATGCATAACTCATTATGTGAGTAATAATCCTTTTCATACCTTCTTGGTATATGTGTGGCATCATTAGTCTTGACATTCAAACCAAATTTTAGGTGAGGGATGTACATTCAACTTCTGTGAGGTGACAACAAACTCACATATCCATAAATATATATATATATATATATATATATATATATATATATATATATATATGTAGATATACTCATAGGCATATGAGTATGACACTTTAAAAAAGATACCAGTATTTCAGGAAAGAAATATGTCCTGAGTGCCTAGTAGGTGTCAGATATTACTCTTGGTTCTGGAATTAGAGTGAAGAACATGAAATCAATAGTTCCTGTCCTCAAGTAACTTTTGTTTTCATGGGCAAAGGGGTCGTTCTTGTTGTTGGTGTGGGGAACCTTCTCTAAGGAGCTGATATTTGAATCAAGATCTGAATAATGAGGTCGAGTCAGCTGTGTGAAGACTTTGAAGAAGAGCATTTTAGGTAGACTAGCAAGTAGCAATGCCGTGAGGCCAGAACGAGAACAGTGTGTTGAGGAAGAGCAGAAGGCTGAGTGACTGGAGTGCAGTCAGAGAGGGGCAGAGCGGTGATTGATGACCGAGACTGGAGAGGCTGGCAGAGAAGTGGTCACATAGGGACCTGCAGGGTAAGAACTTGGATTTTATCTTACGTGCAGTGGAGGGCCACTGGATGGTTTGATAAAGGATAGTGATGTCGTCTGATGTATGTTTTAGAAAGTTCACTGGATGTTGTGAACTGTGTAGGACCAGAGGGCTGACAGGATGTTGGGACAATACAGGTGTGATATGATGATGGCTGGGACTAGGGTTTAGCAGGGGGAATATAACTTAGTGTCTAGTTGAGCAGTTGGGAGCATAGGATTTAAAGTCCGATCTCAATTTACAGCTTCACCACCTAAAAGCTATTTGACCTTGAGTACGTTTTTTAACTCCTATAAGACTTAGTTTCCTCATCTGTAAAAAGGGAATGATAGTAACATGTATCTAGATCTTAGAGCCATGCTGGGATTAAATGAGGTAATTTATGTAAAACACCTGACATTATATTAGGCCAATAATAAGCATTTGATTAAATGGCTTCTGTTGTTATCATCTATGATATAAATACATACATGCATAATCCTTGCTTCTTTCTCCCCCACTCCCCAAAAGCTAGTGTGTCTTATGTTAACTGCTGCTAACCCATGAGTACTGAACCCTTGTGTTTTCCTTGAAGACACAGTATTTTGGGGCACCTTACCTCAATGGTCAAGCATTCTGGTACCTTGAGATACTTTATAATGTGTCTGTATATGGCTTATGATGAATTTATTCAGTAAGTGGCAGTAGTGTCTGATTTCTAACATTCTCTTCTTTCTACCTAATGAATCATTGCTTGAATACCTATCCCCTTTTCTCCAACCTCTTCCACAGGTCCTAAATGAACAGCAACCCATATTTCTTCCCCAACTGCAAACCTAATGTACTGAACCTAGTCAGATTGCTTTGACAGTTGCTTCCTTTCATTAAACGCAGCTTAGAGTTCTTCTTCCCTCAGAAAAACCTGCTTGCATGTTTCAAAGCAGGTTCTCATTTTATTAGTTCCTGATCAGGACTCTTCCAAAGTCTCTTGTTCCATTTGCCCATCTTCCACACATTACCATCATTTGAGACTATAAATAATAAACTGTTTACTTCCTCCTCCACATTCTTGATGAATGAAATAGGACTAGATGTTGATTCCTTCCTCTTTGAAGGGATTGCTTTCCCTTCCCCACCTAAGGCTGGTGAGTGATGAAAGCATCCTCAGTCTTTAAGGCTAAGCTCAAATGGTTCTTTTCCTCTGAAGCCTCTCTACCACCAATGCCTACAGAGTTCATTGCACGTATGGTCCTACAAATTCTTATATTAAAGCAATAGCCATATTGTATTAGAATGGTTCATTTATATGTTTGTCTTGTTGTAATATACAACAAGAAGGAGCATATTTCATTCATCTCTGTAATCCCAACCACTTTAACACACCTGACACAATGTCACGGTTGCTGCTCAATGTAGTTTGATGAACTGCTGGAGGACTGAACAATCAAATCATTCTGTAGATACTGGGTCATTTCCTTAACCTGCTCTATAATGTTGGCTTTAGAAAATGTTAAACTTAAAATCATGTAAAATTTTTATTTTGAAAAACTCAAAGTACAAGAAAGAAAGTTAAAAAAAAAGAACCCTAAACACTAAAAACTCAAAACACTCTCTATGATATGCACACTTTCAGCAACTATCTCTTTGTACATGGCTTTACACATATGTAATTTACATGTGCATTTACATAAAGCAATTATATATAAATGTTGAGAATTATATATATATATATTCATACATATACATAAATATTGAGAAAGCCTGTACATCTATAGGATTTTTACACTTCATTAGCCACTCCTCCACTGGATAAGCAGTGTTAAAAGCCTGGTGTGAATCTTTGCATATCTTTGTCTATGTTCATAAATAAGGTAACATACATATGTATGCATAAAAACATATAGGGGCACTATTTTACTCTTTACTGCACGTAGTTTTTCTCACTTAGAAACATTTCAGAGAAATGTTTTCCACATCGTCTGGTATAGACTTAACACACTTTTTAAACTAGTTATGTAAAATGCAATGGTTTGAGTGAAAGACAACTTATTAAACCATTCCTCTATTGAGGACATTCAAGGTGATTCCAGTTTTTTGGCTACTAGAAAAAACGTTGCAATTAATCTCAATATATACGTAAAATTTATCTTGTTCATATTCACTGTTATATACCCGTGCTTTTATCTTCTATGGAAGGAGGCCCCGGAAATGGAATTGCTAAGTTAAAGTTTATGTAAATTCTTAATTTTAATAGGGGTTGCCAGATTGACTTCCAAATGGCTTTAATATACTGCACATTTCCCTCGGCAAATGTATGAGATAACATATTAACCTCCACAAAACTCCAGCAATGTGTGATAACATGTTTAATGGTCTTAAAGTGATATTTCCTTGTTAATTTAATTTCAATACGCCTGATTGCTAGTAAAGTTGAGTAATTTCACTTGTTTATTGGCAAGGGGGTTTTCTGCCTCCTTGAACAGCCCTTTTTACCCTTTTTAACCACTTTCAATTAGGGTGTTTGTCTTTTCTTATTAATGTGTAGGAAATTTTTTATATGTTGGATATTTAACCCTTTATCTGTCATGTGTCTTACAAATATATGTTCCTGTATTATTTGTCTTCTGGTTTTATTTACCTTTACGTTTGCCATATGATTACATTTTAAGTTTTAAGCACTCAAATATGTCAGTCATTTCTCTAGAGTGTCTAGGTTTTCCAGCTTGCACAGAAATTTTTCTTGACTCCTAGATTATGCATACGTTTTCCATAATATATATATTTTACTTCAACATTTTTATCTTTAGATCATACAGAACTTCATGTTGTGTGAGAGAGGAGTCCAAACTTATTTTATCCTTTTTAATACATATAAATAATAAATGTATGCAGTACTACTAAGAAGAAAATAGAGTCAAAAAACCAAACAAAGCCCACTTTATTTTGGATAAAAATCCAGCCCTGAAACTTACTAGCTGTTGCCCTGAGAAAGTCATTTAATTTATGTGAACCTCTTTCCCCATTTGTAAAAGGGAGATAATAATGTCAACATGACAGAAGTTTTATGAGAATTAATGTATGTCAAACACAGTGACTGGCATATAGATTCAGAGGTCAACAAAGATAGCTATAATGACTGTTGTTTAACTCCCTCTGAAATGCTTTCGCCTTGAACACGCTTAGGAATGCTGATAGGCCCCATCGTGTCTTGCTTCATGGCTCACTTTGGTTTTGCATCTTTAATGGAGTTTTTATTATACAGTGCTCCTAAGGTAAAAAAAAGAAAAGAAAAACAAAAACATTACAGGAAGTTGGCCTCAAAGATATTATCAACCAGGTAAAGTGCTACTGAGGTGAACATTAGAGGACAGACTAAGGCGGCCTAGATCCACCTCACACAGAAATACATCCTTTCACAAAGGGAAAAGATCTGCTAGAAACTCCTGCTTCTAGAAAAATAAGACAAGGATGTTAATAAATATGATGACTTGGGGGAAGGTGGCAAACATTTGAGGCTCCGAATTTCCAGAGAGTATTTGAGAGAACACTTTGCTCTATATGGCCCAGGGAAATTAACCAAAAGCTCCCTAACTTGGGTGCCCCTCATGCGCCAGATACCATCACTGACAGAACTGGAATTTATAGTCAATACTAAGTGCCCTTATAGATCATTTTTCATTTCATAGGAAGGAGAAATAACTTTCCTAAGCAGTTAGGAAAGTTATTTATATATTTATTTTGAACAAACACACTTTTTTTTTAACATCTTTACTGGAGTATGATTGCTTTACAATGGTGTATTAGTTTCTGCTCTATAACAAAGTGAATCAGCTATACATATACGTATATACCCATATCCCCTCCCTCTTGCATCTCCCTCCCTCCCACCCTCCCTATCCCACCCCTCTAGGTGGTCAAAAAGCACTGAGCTGATCTCCCTGTGCTATGTGGCTGCTTCCCACTAGCTATCTGTTTTACATTTGGTAGTGTATATATGTCCATGCCACTCTCTCACTTTGTCCCAGCTTACCCTTCCCCCTCCCCGTGTCCTCAAGTCCATTCTCTACTAGGTCTGCGACATTTTATTTTTTTTTTCGGTACGCGGGCCACTCACTGTTGTGGCCTCTCCAGTTGTGGAGCACAGGTTCCGGACGCGCAGGCTCAGTGGCCATGGCTCACGAGCCCAGCCTCTCCGTGGCATGTGGGATATTCCCAGACCGGGGCACGAACCCGTGTCACCTGCATCGGCAGGCGGATTCTCAACCAGTACACCACCAGGGAAGCCAGGTCTGCGTCTTTTTTCCCGTCTTGCCCCTAGGTTCCTCATGACCATATTTTTTTAAAGAATCCATATATATGTGTTAGGATACGGTATTTGTTTTTCTCTTTCTGACTTACTTCACTCTGTATGACAGACTCTGTGTCCATCCACCTCACTACAAATAACTCAGTTTCGTTCCTTTTTATGGCTGAGTAATATTCCATTGTATACATGTGTCACATCTTCTTTATCCATTCATCTGTTGATGGACACTTAGGTTCCTTCCAAGTCCTGGCTATTGTAAATAGAGCTGCAATGAACATTGTGGTACATGACTCTTTTTGAATTATGGTTTTCTCAGGATATATGCCCCATAGTGGGATTGCTGGGTCGTATGGTAGTTCTATTTTTAGTTTTTTAGGGAACCTCCATACTGTTCTCCTTAGTGACTGTATCAATTTACATTCCCATCAACAGTGTATGAGGGTTCCCTTTTCTCCACACCTTCTCTAAGAATTTGTCCATTTCTTCCAGGTTGTCCATTTATTGTTTGTAGATTTTTTGATGATGGCCATTCTGACCGGTGTGAGATGATACCGCATTGTAGTTTTGATTTGCATTTCTCTAATGATTAACGACGTTGAGCATTCTTTCATGTGTTTGTTGGCAATCTGTGTATCTTCTTTGGAAAAATGTCTATTTAGGTCTTCTGCCCATTTTTGGATTGGGTGGTTTGTGTTTTTGATATTGAGCTGCATGAGCTGCTTGTAAATTTTGGAGACTAATCCTTTGTCAGTTGCTTCGTTTGCAAATATTTTCTCCCATTCTGAGGGTTGTCTTTTCATCTTGTTTATGGTTTCCTTTGCTGTGCAAAAGCTTTTAAGTTTCACTCGGTCCCATTTGTTTATTTTTAGTTTTGTTTCCATTTCTTTAGGAGGTGGGTCAAACAAGATCTTACTGTGATTTATCTCAAAAGAGTGTTCTTCTTTTATTTCCTCTAAGAGTTTTAGTGTGTCTGGCCTTACATTAACGTCTTTAATCCATTTTGAGTTTATTTTTGTGTATGGCATTAGGGAGTGTTCTAATTTCATTCTTTTCCATGTAGCTGTCCAGTTTTCCCAGCACCACTTATTGAAGAGGCTGTCTTTCCTCCATTGTATACTCTAGCCTCCTTTATCAATATAAGGTGACCATGTGTACACGGGTTTATCTCTGGACGTTTTTGGATGGAACGTCCTATAAATATCAATTAAGTCCATCTTGTTTAATGTATCATTTAAAGCTTGTGTTTCCTTATTATTTTTCATTTTGGATGATCTGTCCATTGTTGAAAGTGGGGTGTTAAAGTCGCCTACTATGATTGTGTTACTGTCGATTTCCCCTTTTATGGCTGTTAGTATTTGTCTTATGTATTGAGGTGCTCCTATGTTGGGTGCATAAATATTTACAAGTGTTATATCTTCTTCTTGGATCGATCCCTTGATCATTATGTAGTGTCCTGCTTTGTCCCTTGTAAGTCATTATTTTAAAGTCTATTTTGTCTGATATGAGAATTGCTACTCCAGCTTTCTTTTGATTTTCATTTGCATGGAATATCTTTTTCCATCCTCTCACTTTCAGTCTGTATGTTTCCCTAGGTCTGAAGTGGGTCTCTTGTTGACAGCATATATACGGGTCTTGTTTTTGTATCCATTCAGCCAGTCTGTGTCTTTTGGTGGGAGCATTTAATCCATTTACATTTAAGGTAATTATCGATATGTATGCTCCTATTACCATTTTCTTAATTGTTTTGCATTTGTTATTGTAAGTCTTTTCCTTCTCTTGTGTTTCCTGCCTGGAGAAGTTGGTTTAGCATTTGCTGTAAAGCTGGTTTGGTTCTGCTGAATTCTCTTAGCTTTTGCTTGTCTGTAAAGGTTTTAATTTCTCTGTCAAATCTGAATGAGATCCTTGCTGGGTAGAGTAATCTTGGTTGTAGGTTTTTCCCTTTCATCACGTTAAATATGTCCTGCCCCTCCCTTCTGGTTTGCAGAATTTCTGCTCAAAGATCAGTTGTTAACCTTATGGGGATTCCCTTCTATGTTATTTGTTGTTTTTCCATTGCTGCTTTTAATATTTTTTCTTTGTATTTACTTTTTGATAGTTTGACTACTATGTGTCTTGGCGTGTTTCTCCTTGGATTTATCCTGTATGGGACTCTCTGTGCTTCCTGGACTTGATTAACTATTCCCTTTCCCATATTAGGGAAGTTTTCAACTATAATCTCTTCAAATATTTTCTCAGTCCCTTTCTTTTTCTCTTTTTCTTTGGGAACCCCTATAATTTGAATGTTGGTACGTTTAATCGTGTCCCAGAGGTCTCTGAGACTGTCCTCAATTCTTTTCATTCTTTTTTCTTTATTCTGCTCTACAGTAGTTATTCCCACTATTTTATCTTCCAGGTCACTTATCCGTTCTTCTGCCTCATTTATTCTGCTATTGATCCCTTCTAGAGGATATGTAATTTCATTTATTGTGTTGTTCATGATTGTTTGTTTGCTCTTTAGTTCTTCTAGGTCCTTGTGAAACTTTTCTTGTATTTTCTCCATTCTATTTCCAAGATTTTGGATCATCTTTACTATCATTATTCTGAATACTTTTTCAGGTAGACTGCCTATTTCCTCTTCATTTGTTAGGTCTGGTGCGTTTTTACCTTGCTCCTTCATCTGCTGTGTGTTTTTCTGTCTTTTCATTTTGCTTATCTTACTCTGTTTGGGGTCTCCTTTTCACAGGCTGCAGGTTCGTAGTTCCCGTTGTTTTTGGTGTCTGTCCCCAGTGGCTAAGGTTGGTTCAGTGGGTTGTGTAGGCTTCCTGGTGGAGGGGACTAGTGCCTGTGTTCTGGTCAATCAGGCTGGATCTTTTCTTTTTGGTAGGCAGGTCCAAGTCTGGTGGTGTGTTTTGGGGTGTCTGTGACCTTACTATGATTTTAGGCAGCCTCTCTGCTATTGGGTGGAGTTGTGTTCCTTTCTTGGTAGTTGTTTGGCATAAGGTATCCAGCACCGTAGCTTGCTGGTCATTTAGTGGAGCTGGGTCTTGGTGTTGAGATGGAGATCTCTGGGAGATTTTCACCGTTTGATATTACGTGGAGCTGGGAGGTCTGTGGTGGACCAATATCCAGAACTTGCCTCTGCCAAGTCAGAGGAACAGCCCTGATGCTTGGCTGGAGCACCAAGAGTCTGTCACGCACACGGCTCATAAGAAAAGGGAGAAATAAATAAATAAATAAATAAATAAAGAAAGAAAGAAAGAAAGAAAGAAAAATGTAAAATTAAATTAAATTAAATTATTAAAGAGTTATTAAAATAAAGAACAAATATTTATTATTAAATTTTTTTAAGTAATTAAAAAAACGAGAAAGAAGAGAAAAATGAGAAGAAGAAACAAATTCACCAATGATAACAAGCGCTGAAAACTATACTAAAAAAAAAACAAAAAACGGACAGACAGAACCCTAGGACAAACGGTAAGTGCCAAACTATACAGACAAAATCACACACAGAAGCATACGCCTACACACTCACAAAAAGAGAAAAAGGGAAAAAATGTATAAATAGCGTTGTTCCCAAAGTCCACCTCCGCCATTTGGGATGATTCGTTGTCTATTCAGGTGTTCCACCGATGCAGGGTACATCAAGTTGATTGTGGAGATTTAATCCGCTGCTCCTGAGGCTGCAGGGCGAGATTTCCCTTTCTCTTCTTTGTTCGCACAGCTCCCGGGGTTCAGCTTTGGATTTGACCCCGCCTCTGCGTGTAGGCCTCCTGAGAGCGTCTGTTCTTCGCTCAGACAGGACGGGGTCATAGGAGCCGGTGCTTTGGGGGCTCTGGCTCACTCAGGCCGGGGGGAGGGAGGGGTACGGAGGCAGGGTGAGCCTGCAGTGACAGAGGCCGGCGTGACGTTGCACCAGCCCGAGGCACACCGTGCGTTCTCCCGGGGAAGTCGTCCCTGGATCACGGGACACTGGCAGTGGCGGGCTGCACAGGCTCCCTGAAGGGAGGTGTGGATAGTGACCTGTGCTCGCACACAGGCTTCTTGGTGGCGGCAGCAGCAGCCTTAGCATCTCATGCCCATCTCTGGGGTCTGCGCTCCTAGCCGCGCATCGCGCCCGTCTCTGGAGCTCCTTTAGGCGGCGCTCTGAATCCCCTCTGCTCGTGCACCAGGAAACACAGAGGGAAGAAAAAGTCTCTTGCCTTTGCGGCAGCTCCAGACTTTTCCTGGACTCCCTCCTGGCTAGACGTGGCATACTAACCCCTTCAGGCTGTGTTCACACTGCCAGTCCTCTCCCTGCGCTCAGACCGAAGCCCAAGCCTCAGCTCCCAGCCCCCACCTGTCCCGGCAGGTGAGCAGACAAGCCTCGCGGGCTGGTGAGTACTGGTCGGCACCGATCCTCGGTGCGGGAATCCTCCGCTTTGCCCTCCGCACCCCTGTTGCTGCACTCTCCTCCGTGGCTCCGAAGCTGCCCCCGTCCACAACCTGTAGTCTCCGCCAGTGAAGGGGCTTCTAGTGTGTGGAAACCTTTCCTCCTTCAGGCTCCCTCCCACTGGTGCAGGTCCCGTTCCTATTCTTTTGTCTCTGCTTTTTCTTTTTTTCTTTTGCCCTACCCAGCTACGTGGGGAGTTTCTTGCCTTTTGGGAGGTCTGAGGTCTTCTGCCAGCGTTCAGTGGGTGTTCTATAGGAGCAGTTCCACGTGTAGATGTATTTCTGATGCTTCTGTTGGGAGGAAGGTGATCTCCACGTCTTACTCTTCCGACGTCTTGAAGTTCCCTCCAGTCTATTTTAGAACGTTTTCAACACCTCAAAAAGAAACCCTCGTATCTTGTAGCTGTTAATCCCCTATGCTCCCAACAACTTCTGCCTCAGCCTTAAGCAAATATTGATCTATTTTGTAGCTATAGATTTGCCTGTTCTGAGCATTTCATATGAATAGAATCACATAATATGTGGTCTTTTGTGACTGACTTCTTTCACTTAGCATAATGTTTTTAAGGTTCAGCCATATTGTAGCATATATTAGTTCTTCATTCCTTTTGATGTCTGAATAGTATTCTGTTGTATGGATTTGCCACATTTTGTTTGTCCACTGGTCAGTTGATGGGCATTTGGGTTGTTTCCATCTTTGGGTATTATGAATATTGCTGCTATGAATATTTATGTACAAGTTTTTGTATGGACATATATTTGCATTTATCTTGGGAATATAGCTACAAGTGGGTCATACAGTAACACTGTTTCACCCTCTGAGAAACTACCAAACTTTTCCAAAGCAGGTATACCATTTTACATTCTCACTAACAGTGTATGATGGTTCTGATTTCTCTAAATCCCCACCAACAGTTATGATTATCTGACTTTTGGATTCTAGCCATCCGAATGGGTATGAAATTGTATCTTTCTGTGGTTTTCATTTGTGTTTTCCTGATGAATAATGATGTCAAGCGTCTCTAATGTGCTTGCTGGCCATTTGTATATCTTCCTTGCAGAAATGTCTATTTAGATCTTCTGCCCATTTTAAAAGTTGGGTTATTTACCTTCTTATCACAGGCATGTAAGAGTTCTTTATATATTCTGAATAAACATCCCTTATTAGATACACGATTTACAAATATTTTCTCCCATTCTGTAGGTTGTTGTGCTATATTCTGTACATGAATTATTTGAGTTGATCTTTGCAACAGCTGTATGAGATATTATCCTTCTATTTTTTTTTTAGAGATCAGAAAACAGGCTCAGAGTGGTTAAGTACCTATCCTAACTCACAATGCTAGCATGGGATGGTTCCAGGATTTGCACTTAGATATCTATTGGAATTTCAGTTAAAGTCCTCCATCCTCTTGCCTTGATGCTCATATACACAGTTTGTATTTGATGAAAGAAATTGAATCTTAGGATTGTATTGCCCTGTCTATTCTTCACTCGTAGACATTCCAGTGGATAAACACTGAAAATGAAAACACTTTGGTAATACTCCTCAAATTGATTCTCTGGGGACCATGCTGATTCCCAGCAGGAAGGTGTAGCCACAGGGCTCCTGAGGTTGGTTGAATTGATGTTCTGAGTCTGGATTTATAAGCATGGGGAATTGTTCTTTTAAAAGACAATGACAAAGAGAACCCTTCTAATGTGAGCCAGATGCAGCCATGATTTTGATTAAATGTTTGCTGGTAACCATACTTAGGTGGGAACATCTGCCCACTGATGAGCTCCCTGGAGTTTTAGCAGGTGAATTTACGTAGGAAATACAACTCCAAGTACTTCCTCCTGAGGAGAGATGTTAGGCAAAAAGAAGCTTAATTTCCTTTCTTCCATTTTTGTCCACCAGCCATTTAGGAAGCCTAAGTAAATACATTCCTGTCTTGGGAAAATACCACTTCCACTTGGCCTTCCATCTTCCCCAGCTTTGGCTTTGCAGGTGCCCAGTAAGTGTTGGTGCTTGCATCTGGGCCACATCTGTGCAGGCACCTTGGGTTGTCCAAGAATAGTGCATGGCTCCATAAGCCTATAGTAGCAACCCTCTGACATTAGAATTTGCTGTTGATATTTTTCATACACACTCACACTCTTGAGCAAACACACTAGTTTCCTTTCAAGCCTACCCTCTTAGATGTCCTTACTGGTCTATCTTTGAAATGCTGGATCATCATACAGGATACATGATATTTAGAGGAAACAGGTTTCAGTGGTGTTTCTGGATTCTTCTTAGTTCTAGGTCAGCCTAGATTAAGCAATCTGTAGTCTGGAGGGCTTTACTCACCTCCCAATCTGCCGTGCAGTCACAAGGTCCATCTTGTCTTATCACTTTTCCTTAAGTCACCACCCTGCAGATTATCCATCATTAACTAGACCCTTATTCACGTATTGCTCTGCACTTGACGGAATTGGACCCAACCCTCTCCCCAACTTCATGAGCGCTTCTTTCCTGCCCTCTGTAACTCATAGTCTATCATTAAGAAACTCCCCAGTAGCTTCAAGTTGTTCTCTCCATGTTCCCTTAATCTCTGTTTTATGACTGGGATATGGCTGTGCCTTGAGGAAATCACTTCCCCTGCAGTCCTCTTGAGCAAACGTTAGTTTTCCTCACATACCCCAAGGAGTCGACTCACTGTCACTTTCAAACCATTTCTGCTCCTTTCTCTTTCAAAATTCAGAGCTCATTTGTAGTTCTTGCTATTAGATAATATCATGTGCTACGCCATCTATTTCTTTACCTTCATTCATTAGACACTTTCCTGAGACTTCTTCTCCACTTTTAGTACTGCCACCATCTTGGCAACTTCAACATCTGTCATCTATGTGGATATTCATCCAACATTTTTGGCTTTGCAAACCTTTCATGCCCTCAATTCCAATGGTATTTTTCTTCCATCATACTTAAGCCACTCACTCTAATGCTCATGCACTAGACAATGACATTCTCAAAAATTACAGCAACTCTGAAATCCTGATTTTATAACATACATCTCTTGGGCTACAACTGATTATCCTTCCTAGCAAAATACCTCCCTCACGTGCTGGTATACACACCTACACACACCCAAGTCTAAAAATTCTTCAATTTTGAACTCCAATCTGTGAATTCTACTACTTTTCAGCATCAGCCACATTTCTCTTTTCGCATTTCCTCATTGCTTACCAATTTATCATTAGTATCACTTACTTTCATCAACCTTCATCTCCCTACTCACTTTCCCACCCTAGTACTTCCCTGGCAAAACCACAACCCTTGTTAAATTTAGCTATCTACCTGCTTTGTTCCTATATACAAGTGATGGATGTTGCTGTAGAAATTTACAAGACAAAGCTAACTGATCTCACCTTAAATTCTTGACCACATATCTTAAATGATCAATCCTTCCATATTATACACCCATTTCCATTATAGAAAATGAATATCCAATACTTTATCTTCCCCTCAATTTCTCAAAACCCTACCCTCACTCTTGTTATTTTATGCCCTTATCTCATCCTTCACTGAGAAAACTGAAGAGTCAAGAGAAAATTCTTTTATATTTCCCCACGAAATCTACCATCTTACCTGCATTTGTAATCATACCATAATCGTTTCCTTCTCCACTGTAGAATCTATAAATATTACTCATTCTCATGGAAAGCCAAGATTTCCACATTTGCTACCGATCCCATCTACTAGTGCTCTGAATACCCCTCTTGCTTTCTCAATATTTTTTCTTCTGCAATTATCCCTTTGGATTTTTATGTCATCAGTTTCATTCAGTCATTTATATTGGCTAGATGCATCCTAGAATCTACCCTCATAAAAATACACTCTCTTAGTACCAAATCCCCCTCCAGCTATAGTCCCATATTTCTCCTCCCCTTAGCACCAAAACTCGCAAAAGAAATTGTCTATCCGCCCCTCACTTTCTGATCTCACATTTTCTCCTTAATACACATCCAGGTTTATATTAAAATATTTTCCACTCTTTCAATTTCCTTCTTATCAAATGTACCAATGACCTCTCTACTAACAAGTTCAATCGTCATTTGTCTGTCCCTATATTACCTGTATAAGTATTTAATAAAGTTGACCATTTTTTACTTCTTGAAACATTATCTGCCCTTTGCTTGTGTGTTGCTCAATTCACCTCTTTTTTTTGTTGTTGTTGTTGTTGCTGTTGTTCCCTCCTTTTCAACTCTTTTCATTATATACCTAGGAGTAGAGTTACTGGGTAATATGGCAAGTCTATGTTTAACTTGTTGAGTAACTGCCAAAATGTTTTCCACAGAACCTGTATCATTTTGTGTTCCCACCAGACGTGTATGAGTGTTTCACTTTCTCTACATCCTTGTCAATAGTTGTTATTTTCTTTTTAAAAAAGTTTTAGCCTTCCTAGTGGGTTTGAAGTGGCATCTCATCGTGGTTTTGATTTGCATTTCCCTAACGACTAATGGTATTGAGCATATTTTCATATGTTTGTTGACTATTTGTATATCTTCATTAGCACAATGTCTATTTAAGTCCTTTACCTGATTTTCAGTTGGGTTGTTTGTATTTTTGTTGTTGAGTTGTAAGAGTTCTTTCTGTATTCTGGATACTACACTTTTATTAAATATATGATTTGCCAGGATCTCTCTTTGGTGTGCCTTTTTGCTTTTTCATGGTATTTTTTTGCAGAAGAAAACATTTTAAAATTTTGATATAGTCCAATTTACTCTTTCTTTGTTGCTTTTGCTTTTTGTGTCATATCTAGGAAACCATTCCTTAACCAAGTACTATATGCTTTTGATCCCCATAACTGACCAAAAAAGTTGAAACCCATTCGTTCAACAGAAATATTCATGGCCACCTACTATGTGCCAGGCTCTACTGTAAATACTGGGGAGAGTGATGAACAAGATGGTGGAGACAGAGATTGCTAGCTTATCTCCAACATTTAAGTTCTCCTCTTCTACCAGCTAGACTACAATTCTCATTTTCTCTTGTAGTTAGATGTGGCCATGTGAGTTTTTCCCAAGGAAATGTGAGCAGGAGTAATGCATACCCCTTTTGAGCCTGGCCCATAAATATTCCCATGTGCCCTCCTATATGCTCTTTTCTGCTTCTGCAATTGGAATGGAGATGTCCTGGCAGAAATGACAGAAACCACTCTTTTGCCACATATCTCAATAGGGTTGTGACGAGGATTAAATATGTATATGGGTATTTAGCATTATTCCTACATAGAGTTAGTAGTCAATAAATGTTAGTTTCGGTAATTATTATTACAGTCTTTGGGTGCTACAGTAGTCACCCAGGATGGGAAACATGTTAGAAACCCCTCATAATTCAGCAGATAGTACAATGAAGTCTGCTCTTTTGTGACCAGTGTGTCAGACCTCCTGAGGCTAGCAGTCTTTTCTCTTTCTACACAGTTTCTCTGTGATGAACCAAGATAATTCTAAGCCACCTTAAATAATATTTAAAGGACCATAATTTGGGAAATACTAACCTAGTGAAACGTAGTTTAACTGAAAACAATATAAGTGTGGTTATAATGGTTATGAGAATTCTAAACTGTGCTAAACACCTTGCATTTACACAACATTATTCTATAAAAGAGCCCTACCACTGCCTCTTCCCCTGCTTCCCTAGATCGGATAAGAAAGCTCAGGTACTCTCTCTTCTGTGGGCCAGGAGGAAGTTCAGGCTGTGCAAAACCTGACCTGTGTGTGGGAACACTCCAGCGTCATCCCCTCACCACCATAAAAGCCAAGCCAGTCTCCTTCTTCTGCTCTCTCAAGCCATTCTTTAACCTGCTTGAGAGACTGCCCTGCTCTCCCCAGAAAGCCTCCTTATGTAGTAAGGTTTTTCATACTCTCTAGGTGTATGTGTTATCAGTCTCGACATCCAAACCGAATTTGGGTTGAAGGGTCCATCCTGTCTCTGTGGTGTGATTACAACAACTGGTCCTGTGAGCAGGACATCAAGGTGCTATCCCTTACCACCGGGGGTCTTTCTTCTCTTGCTTTGGCTTTCTAACTGGCTCTGCTCTATGCTGGTGAACAGGCACTTGGGCTACTGCCTGCTGGCTAGCTTGTGCTTTGAACTTGCTTCTTTGTGCTGCATTTGTTAGTCCTACTGAGTGTCTGCTAAAGCTTTGACCAACATAAGTCAGTTTAGCCACTTGGCATATAGTGAAAGGATTCTTGGATTGGGACCTTCCTTAAAGCAGTCCTGAATCCTGTGTCTCAACCTGGACCTATTTGTGATTCTCAGGTAGAATCACGTGTTTCAATTCCAAAATAAGGTGCGACTGATACTAACCTCAAAGAAATGACTCTTACCTTGTGAACACTGGTTGTGTCTCAAGCACATGTTGGCCCCCTTTCTATATAGAGCTCAGGAGAAAGACTGACAGTCTGTTCAATATACAGGTCCATTGGATGGTCACTCGTGTGGAGAAAGAGCCGTTAACTATGTGGGATGCTGAGGTCATACTTCTAAAAGTAAATGACCCACTAGTACCTTGCAAAATGCTTCTGCTGCTGCCCCTGTGCCTCTGTCATAAATAAAAATGATCCTTATCCTCAGAGCTTTAGAGGAAAATATTTGTGTCACCTCTGTGAAAAAGCCAAGAGATTAGTTCAACCATTGCCACGGGGAAGTCCATAACACTGATGGTACTCACTTGATTTGAGGTTCTCTGGAAGAAGAAACTTATAAAAACTTTTACCTATAAGAGCAATAACATCTGCAGACCTAATGTAAAAGACAAAACACAAGACCCCAAACTGTCAAAGTCTTCAAAAACAAGAAGTCTAAAAAACTGTCACAGCCAAGAGGAGCCTAAGAAGTTATAACATGGAATGACTAAATTGAATGTAGAATCTTGGTGGGGATCCTGGGACAGAAGAAGAATATTAGGTAAAAAATAAGGCAATCTGGGGCTTCCACGGTGGCACAGTTGTTGAGAATCTGCCAGATGATGCAGGGGACATGGGTTCGAGCCCTGATCTGGGAAGATCCCACATGCCGCAGAGCAACTAGGCCCGTGAGCCACAGCTGCTGAGCCTGCGCATCTGGAGCCTGTGCTCCGCAACAAGAGAGGCCGCGACAGTGAGAGGCCCGCCCATCACGATGAAGAGTGGCCCCTGCTTGCCACAACTAGGGAAAGCCCACACACAGAAACGAAGACCCAACACAGCCAAAAATAAAAATAAATTAATTAAATGAAGGCTCAACATTTAAAAAAAAAGGAAATCTGATGAAGTACAGACTTTAGTTAATAATACTGTTTCAGTGTTGCTTCACTAAGTTGAACAATTGTACCATACTAATGTGCAATGTTAAGAAGGGAAATTTGTTGTGGAGTGTATGAATATGATCTTCACAATTACTCTGTAAACCTAAAACTGTTCTAAAATAAAAAGTTTTTAAAAACCACACAATACCAGGTGATGAGATCTGGGAGACAACAGAATTAAACACTGAATGGGGGTGGCCATGTGGAATGGTTTGGAGGGAACACCTTCTCCCTAACATGTGCACCACAAGGATTGAACCAGAGAAGATGAGGAAGAGTGGAAGGTCAATTTGGGAAGGCTCTTTACTGGGTGTTGAGGAAGCACTCCCTTTCTCTAACCAGAGCACCTAGACTCCTCTGCACCCCTCCCCTCCCCCCACGTATCTTCAGTGCTTTGTGATGTCACAGTCACCCCAGCGCTACCATTGGCTGACCAATCAAAACTGATGGGTGTGGCTCTTCATTGTCCTGGCAGGGTATATTTAGAGAGGCCAGGAGCCTTGGAGTAGAGCACACTGTTGCTACTGACATGGCAGAGGAAACTACAGTCCCCCAGGAGCCTAACCGTGATGCACGGACAAACACCGAGAGGTCAGAGCAACAAACACCGGGGGGCCAACGCAGAAGGGAGAGGGTGAATTCTCCACTCCAGGGCTATAAGATGGAAGAGGTCAGATTACCCGACTCACGTGCCTCCTCTTCATCCCCCAACAAAGACTTACCCAGCCCTTCCCTGGCACAAACCCCTTCTCAATCCACACCAATTCTCTCAAAGTTCTCCTTCCCATCCTCTTTCCCCAAATCAATCTCTTTCTGTATCACTTTGTTTTCCGACCAGATTCAGGAGGTGGTCGAGTTAAGAAAATCAGTCCGTCATCAGAATTCGGGAAGAGGTTCTACACAGAAGAAGTCAAAGATGCTAGCATTCTATTACTGGCGGAGTACAACAATGACTAAAGAGCCAGAGGAGGATGAAAACGTCCCAGAGGGCTCTTCCAGCAGTTCATAAAGTGCTGCCCTGGGTCTATCAGGTGACTGAGACCTTGCTGTCTCTGTTGTCTCTCCAGAGAAAGCACTGGAGACATGGTCACCTGTGTAGAGACCAAATAAAAAAGCCCTCAGCTATTGATGTACAAGCTGTTGTAGAAAGATGTGTGTGTATCTCTGTCTGTTCTTCGGTGATGGGGACTGAAGGAAGGCAGGAAGGGGCAGGCGTGTGAGAAGGGAGGGAGGTAGTATCCTGCCAGTTTGGGGCCCAGACCAGCCAGTCCATAGTTAGCCAGACAACGGGAATAAGGACTGGGTGAGGACTGAGCTCTGAAGACAGATTTCTTCCTGAACACTTTATCCTGCTGGTGAGGAGGAAATGGACTTGGTGTTTCCGTGTGTGTTTGGGAGGTCCCAGATGGGGAGAGGGGTGCTGTATGGGTGGTGGCAGTGTGTGTCATCATCTGATTCCACTTTTGATGTTTGACAATGGACAGTTTTGAAGCCTCATTAATTCCCCTTCCCCTTCTGGCCCACATCTGGCCACACTTTATGTTCATCCACTCCCAGCCAGGGAGTAGGTGAACATAAAATAGAAACAGATATGCCTAACCTGAACCATCCAAATTATTTCCGTGCCTAACTTTTCCATAGCCAAGACATCCATTACCCTAAAATATCCTCTAGTGCACGTGGAGAACCTGACCCAATAAGTAATCAAGTTAAGTCTCTGGCCCTTATAATCAGCTTGAAAACTATGGGACTCTATGGACCTTTCCCCCTAGTTAAAATAATACCTTTCACCTCAGTGTTTAAGAAAAGGTTCAATCTAAAGGAAAGCACGGTTTTCACAGATTGAAACCCATTATATAAGACCTAGTTAGAGAAGGTGTGGTTATCCCCACTTCTGCTGCATTTAACAGCCAAGTTTTACTTGTTCTTAAACCCGGCAAAACAGGACCGGTGCCTCAGTGTGAATTCGTACCCTTGGCGTCATGGCCCCACCTATTGAAATGACTGATTCCACCCAATAATAAATAAGTAACTGGTAAATACTTTGCAGTTAGAGCAAAGTATTTGGCTAGCATGTTCTATTCAGTGCCTAGTTCAACAACCTCTCAGCTGCAGTTAACCTTCACCTTTAAAGGGACACAATACACCTTCACCTGGGTACTCAATGGGCTCAGTCTCCACGCCTGCCATCTCACATAGTCTTCACAGGCAATATTTTAACCAGCTCTAACTTTTTTCGGGTACACAGTTATGACATCACACTAATGACATCCTCCTTTGAGGAGATTCACATGAGACCCATAGTACAGGGCCCCACCACTTCAGTTAAGCTCCTGAAAATTATTTAGTAAGTTGAGGGCTGCGTGTCAAGAAACAGCTTTTAGTCTTCTTAGGACCCACATTGTTAAAACAAGCCCAACATGTTTTCGACATGTTTAGATTCTGGAGGCAACACTCCTCATTTACAAAGCTTTTTTTTTGTTCTGTAACTTGCAAATAGGCCCAACTTGAATGAGACCCCCGGTAAAAAGATACTAGAATCTGCCTGAATGGCCATAGAACAGGCATTCCTGTTACGGCCCCACGGGATTCCTTCACTGTGGGAGCTTTAGCAACCTTCTCTCATATATCTTGGAGTCCGTCTACCATCAGTGATGGCCGTTAGTTGCATGGGCTTCTGATACAAGGAACTACCTTCCTTGGCCCAATGCAGTATGCCATCAGTGTAGAAATTGGTGGGTGCATACTGGACTTTCCTGGAAATATAGACTATCTCAGGTCCTGAACCTGTGACCCTCAGTATACAGCTGCCCGTTAGGCCTTTGATCATGGAAACAGCACCCTGCAAGCCCAGCACAGCTAGTGAGGCCTCCTTGCTACAGGATGGAGCTGAACCTGGGCTCTCTGCATACCCTACTTTCAGGAGAGGGTAACGTCCCCTGTGCTGGATCCCTTGCCGGATGCCACAGTGCTAGAGGAGGTCATCTCTTAGAACACTTGGATACCTGGGGAGCCCCTTAGGCTCAACACAGTGAATACCAAAGGGGGTTCATTCACTTAACCAATGGCATTGCCACTGTCACACTTAATGGAGCTTGCTTGACTCTTGCTGCTTTTCATCTCTTAATCAGAATGTTCCTGATAAAGGACAGGACACAGGATCAGCTCAGTTGGCCAAACTTTAGCCAGTTATCTGAGCACTTGGCCATGTCTTAGCCAACAATTGGCCTCATCTTCACATTTTTATAGATCTTTGGGCCCCTGCCAGCGGTCTGACCATCTGTTCTGGCCAATGCAAACAATTCCTTCTCCAAGGTTGCCTCATTTGGGGTAAAGAACTCATAGAATCTCTTGCCTCACGGATACCCAAAATATAAATCAAGGGCACACATCTTCTGCACATATTAAAGCCACAATACAATGTCTCACCATAGCACTCTTTACCTTCTTTGAAGTTCTGCACATTGATAGAGAGACTAAGGCACTCATTTCACTTCTCAGAATATATAGTACTAGCTCTTGATAGTACTAGATATTCAATGGAACGTTCACCTTTCTTATTGGTCTCATGCTGCAGGTGCCATAATGGCTTACATAAACAAGTCCAAATTAAATTAAATAAACGACGCAATGTTTTAGTTATCAGACAAACACCATGGGTAAGTTGTCATTGAGACTGATCCCATTTTTTCAGTTTTATTGAGGAATAATGGATAAATAAATATTGTATATACTTAAGGTGTAGAACTTGATGTTTCAATTATTTCTATATCTATACCTATATCTATAGAATAAAAGAATCACAACCATCTAATTACCCATTACTTCACAGTTACCAGTTTTTTCTTTTTTCTTTTTTTGGTCTAACTGCATTTTTGATGCATAACTCATTATGTGAGTAATAATCCTTTTCATACCTTCTTGGTATATGTGTGGCATCATTAGTCTTGACATTCAAACCAAATTTTGGGTGAGGGATGTACATTCCACTTCTGTGAGGTGACAACAAGCTCACATATCCATAAATATATATATATATGTAGATATACTCATAGGCATATGAGTATGACACTTTAAAAAAGATACCAGTATTTCAGGAAACAAATTTGTCCTGAGTGCCTAGTAGGTGTCAGATATTACTCTTGGTTCTGGAATTAGAGTGAAGAACATGAAATCAATAGTTCCTGTCCTCAAGTAACTTCTGTTTTCATTGGCAAAGGGGTCGTTCTTGTTGTTGGTGTGGGGAACCTTCTCTAAGGAGCTGATATTTGAATCAAGATCTGAATAATGAGGTCGAGTCAGCTGTGTGAAGACTTTGAAGAAGAGCATTTTAGGTAGACTAGCAAGTAGCAATGCCGTGAGGCCAGAACGAGAACAGTGTGTTGAGGAAGAGCAGAAGGCTGAGTGACTGGAGTGCAGTCAGAGAGGGGCAGAGCGGTGATTGATGACCGAGAATGGAGAGGCTGGCAGAGAAGTGGTCACTTAGGGACCTGCAGGGTAAGAACTTGGATTTTATCTTACGTGCAGTGGAGGGCCACTGGATGGTTTGATAAAGGATAGTGATGTCGTCTGATGTATGTTTTAGAAAGTTCACTGGATGTTGTGAACTGTGTAGGACCAGAGGGCTGACAGGCTGTTGGGACAATACAGGTGTGATATGATGATGGCTGGGACTAGGGTTTAGCAGGGGGAATATAACTTAGTGTCTAGTTGAGCAGTTGGGAGCATAGGATTTAAAGTCCGATCTCAATTTACAGCTTCACCACCTAAAAGCTATTTGACCTTGAGTACCTTTTTTAACTCCTGTAAGACTTAGTTTCCTCATCTGTAAAAAGGGAATGATAGGAACATGTATCTAGATCTTAGAGCCATGCTGGGATTAAATGAGGTAATTTATGTAAAACACCTGACATTATATTAGGCCAATAATAAGCATTTGATTAAATGGCTTCTGTTGTTATCATCTATGATATAAATACATACATGCATAATCCTTGCTTCTTTCTCCCCCACTCCCCAAAAGCTAGTGTGTCTTATGTTAACTGCTGCTAACCCATGAGTACTGAACCCTTGTGTTTTCCTTGAAGACACAGTATTTTGGGGCACCTTACCTCAATGGTCAAGCATTCTGGTACCTTTAGATACTTTATAATGTGTCTGTATATGGCTTATGATGAATTTATTCAGTAAGTGGCTGTAGTGTCTGATTTCTAACATTCTCTTCTTTCTACCTAATGAATCATTGCTTGAATACCTATCCCCTTTTCTCCAACCTCTTCCACAGGTCCTAAATGAACAGCAACCCATATTTCTTCCCCAACTGCAAACCTAATGTACTGAACCTAGTCAGATTGCTTTGACAGTTGCTTCCTTTCATTAAACGCAGCTTAGAGTTCTTCTTCCCTCAGAAAAACCTGCTTGCATGTTTCAAAGCAGGTTCTCATTTTATTAGTTCCTGATCAGGACTCTTCCAAAGTCTCTTGTTCCATTTGCCCATCTTCCACACATTACCATCATTTGAGACTATAAATAATAAACTCTTTACTTCCTCCTCCACATTCTTGATGAATGAAATAGGACTAGATGTTGATTCCTTCCTCTTTGAAGGGATTGCTTTCCCTTCCCCACCTAAGGCTGGTGAGTGATGAAAGCATCCTCAGTCTTTAAGGCTAAGCTCAAATGGTTCTTTCCCTCTGAAGCCTCTCTACCACCAATGCCTGCAGAGTTCATTGCCCCTAGGGTCCTACAAATTCTTATATTAAAGCAATAGCCATATTGTATTAGAATGGTTCATTTATATGTTTGTCTTGTTGTAATATACAACAAGAAGGAGCATATTTCATTCATCTCTGTAATCCCAACCACTTTAACACACCTGACACAATGTCACGGTTGCTGCTCAATGTAGTTTGATGAACTGCTGGAGGACTGAACAATCAAATCATTCTGTAGATACTGGATCATTTCCTTAACCTGCTCTATAATGTTTGCTTTAGAAAATGTTAAACTTAAAATCATGTAAAATTTTTAATTTGAAAAACTCAAAGTACAAGAAAGAAAGTTAAAAAAAAAGAACCCTAAACACTAAAAACTCAAAACACTCTCTATGATATGCACACTTTCAGCAACTACCTCTTTGTACATGGCTTTACACATATGTAATTTACATGTGCATTTACATAAAGCAATTATATATAAATGTTGAGAATTATATATGTATATATTCATACATATACATAAATATTGAGAAAGCCTGTACATCTATAGGATTTTTACACTTCATTAGCCACTCCTCCACTGGATAAGCAGTGTTAAAAGCCTGGTGTGAATCTTTGCATATCTTTGTCTATGTTCATAAATAAGGTAACATACATATGTATGCATAAAAACATATAGGGGTACTATTTTACTCTTTACTGCACGTAGTTTTTCTCACTTAGAAATATTTCAGAGAAATGTTTTCCACATCGTCTGGTATAGACTTAACACACTTTTTAAACTAGTTATGTAAAATGCAATGGTTTGAGTGAAAGACAACTTATTAAACCATTCCTCTATTGAGGACATTCAAGTTGATTCCAGTTTTTTGGCTACTAGAAAAAACGTTGCAATTAATCTGAATATATACATAAAATTTATTTTGTTTATATTCACTGTTATATACCCGTGCTTTTATCTTCTATGGAAGAAGGCCCCGGAAATGGAATTGCTAAGTTAAAGTTTATGTAAATTCTTAATTTTAATAGGGGTTGCCAGATTGACTTCCAAATGGCTTTAATATACTGCACGTTTCCCTCGGCAAATGTATGAGATAACATATTAACCTCCACAACACTCCAGCAATGTGTGATAACATGTTTAATGGTCTTAAAGTGATATTTCTTTGTTAATTTAATTTCAATATGCCTGATTGCTAGTAAAGTTGAGTAATTTCACTTGTTTATTGGCAAGGGGGTTTTCTGCCTCCTTGAACAGCCCTTTTTACCCTTTTTAACCACTTTCAATTAGGGTGTTTGTCTTTTCTTATTAATGTGTAGGAAATTTTTTATATGTTCGGTATTGAACCCTTTATCTGTCGTGTGTCTTACAAATATATGTTCCTCTATTATTTGTCTTCTGGTTTTATTTACCTTTACGTTTGCCATATGATTACATTTTAAGTTTTAAGCACTCAAATATGTCAGTCATTTCTCCAGAGTGTCTAGGTTTTCCAGCTTGCACAGAAATTTTTCTTGACTCGTAGATTATACATACGTTTTCCATAATATATATATTTTACTTCAACATTTTTATCTTTAGATCATACAGAACTTCATGTTGTGTGAGAGAGGAGTCCAAAATTATTTTATCCTTTATAATACATATAAATAATAAATGTATGCAGTACTACTAAGAAGAAAATAGAGTAAAAAAACCAAACAAAACCCACTTTATTTTGGATACAAATCCAGCCCTGAAACTTACTAGCTGTTGCCCTGAGAAAGTCATTTAATTTATGTGAACCTCTTTCCCCATTTGTAAAAGGGAGATAATAATGTCAACATGACAGAAGTTTTATGAGAATTAATGTTTGTCAAACACAGTGACTGGCATATAGAGTCAGAGGTCAACAAAGATAGCTATAATGACTGTTGTTTAACTCCCTCTGAAATGCTTTCGCCTTGAACCCGCTTAGGAATGCTGATAGGCCCCATCGTGTCTTGCTTCATGGCTCACTTTGGTTTTGCATCTTTAATGGAGTTTTTATTATACAGTGCTCCTAAGGTAAAAAAAAAGAAAAGAAAAAGAAAAACATTGCAGGAAGTTGGCCTCAAACATATTATCAACCAGGTAGAGTGCTACTGAGTGAACATTAGAGGACAGACTAAGGTGGCCTAGATCCACCTCACACAGAAATACATCCTTTCACAAAGGGAAAAGATCTGCTAGAAGCTCCTGCTTCTAGAAAAATAAGACAAGGATGTTAATAAATGTGATGACTTGGGGGAAGGTGGCAAACATATTTGAGGCTCCGAATTTCCAGAGAGTATTTGAGAGAACACTTTGCTCTATATGGCCCAGGGAAATTAACCAAAAGCTCCCTAACTTTGGTGCCCCTCATGCGCCAGATACCATCACTGACAGAACTGGAATTTATAGTCAATACTAAGTGCCCTTATAGATCAATTTTCATTTCATAGGAAGGAGAAATAACTTTCCTAAGCAGTTAGGAAAGTTATTTATTTATTTATTTTGAACAAACACACTTTTTTTTTAACATCTTTACTGGAGTATGATTGCTTTACAATGGTGTATTAGTTTCTGCTCTATAACAAAGTGAATCAGCTATACATATACGTATATACCCATATCCCCTCCCTCTTGCGTCTCCCTCCCTCCCACCCTCCCTATCCCACCCCTCTAGGTGGTCAAAAAGCACTGAGCTGATCTCCCTGTGCTATGGGGCTGCTTCCCACTAGCTATCTGTTTTACATTTGGTAGTGTATATATGTCCATGCCACTCTCTCACTTTGTCCCAGCTTACCCTTCCCCCTCCCCGTGTCCTCAAGTCCATTCTCTAGTAGGTCTGCGACATTTTTTTTTTTTTTCGGTACACGGGCTTCTCACTGTTGTGGCCTCTCCCGTTGTGGAGCACAGGTTCCGGACGCGCAGGCTCAGTGGCCATGGCTCACGGGCCCAGCCTCTCCGTGGCATGGGGATCCTCCCAGACCGGGGCACGAACCCGTGTCCCCTGCATCGACAGGCGGATTCTCAAGCAGTACACCACCAGGGAAGCCCAGGTCTGCGTCTTTTTTCCCGTCTTGCCCCTAGGTTCCTCATGACCATTTTTTTTTAAAGATTCCATATATATGTGTTAGCATACGGTATTTGTTTTTCTCTTTCTGACTTACTTCACTCTGTATGACAGACTCTGGGTCCATCCACCTCACTACAAATAACTCAGTTTCGTTCCATTTTATGGCTGAGTAATAGTCCATTGTATACATGTGCCACATCTTCTTTATCCATTCATCTGTTGATGGACACTTAGGTTCCCTCCAAGTCCTGGCTATTGTAAATAGAGCTGCAATGCACATTGTGGTACATGACTCTTTTTGAATTATGGTTTTCTCAGGATATATGCCCCATAGTGGGATTGCTGGGTCATATGGTAGTTCTATTTTTAGTTTTTTAGGGAACCTCCATACTGTTCTCCTTAGTGACTGTATCAATTTACATTCCCATCAACAGTGTATGAGGGTTCCCTTTTCTCCACAACTTCTCTAAGAATTTGTCCATTTCTTCCAGGTTGTCCATTTATTGTTTGTAGATTTTTTGATGATGGCCATTCTGACCGGTGTGAGATGATACCACATTGTAGTTTTAATTTGCATTTCTCTAATGATTAACGACGTTGAGCATTCCTTCATGTGTTTGTTGGCAATCTGTGTATCTCTTTGGAAAAATGTCTATTTAGGTCTTCTGCCCATTTTTGGATTGGGTGGTTTGTTTTTTTGATATTGAGCTGCATGAGCTGCTTGTAAATTTTGGAGACTAATCCTTTGTCAGTTGCTTCGTTTGCAAATATTTTCTCCCATTCTGAGGGGTGTCTTTTCATCTTGTGTATGGTTTCCTTTGCTGTGCAAAAGCTTTTAAGTTTCACTCGGTCCCATTTGTTTATTTTTAGTTTTGTTTCCATTTCTTTAGGAGGTGGGTCAAACAAGATCTTACTGTGATTTATCTCAAAAGAGTGTTCTTCTTTTATTTCCTCTAAGAGTTTTAGTGTGTCTGGCCTTACATTAAGGTCTTTAATCCATTTTGAGTTTATTATTTTGTATGGCATTAGGGAGTGTTCTAATTTCATTCTTTTCCATGTAGCTGTACAGTTTTCCCAGCACCACTTATTAAAGAGGCTGTCTTTCCTCCATTGTATACTCTAGCCTACTTTATCAAGATAAGGTGACCATGTGTACATGGGTTTATCTCTGGACTTTTTTGGATGGAACGTCCTATAAATATCAATTAAGTCCTTCTTGTTTAATGTATCATTTAAAGCTTGTGTTTCCTTATTATTTTTCATTTTGGATGATCTGTCCATTGTTGAAAGTGGGGTGTTAAAGTCGCCTACTATGATTGTGTTACTGTCGATTTCCCCTTTTATGGCTGTTAGTATTTGTCTTATGTATTGAGGTGCTCCTATGTTGGGTGCATAAATATTTACAAGTGTTATATCTTCTTCTTGGATCGATCCCTTGATCATTATGTAGTGTCCTGCTTTGTCCCTTGTAAGTCATTACTTTAAAGTCTATTTTGTCTGATATGAGAATTGCTACTCCAGCTTTCTTTTGATTTTCATTTGCATGGAATATCTTTTTCCATCCCCTCACTTTCAGTCTGTATGTTTCCCTAGGTCTGAAGTGGGTCTCTTGTTGACAGCATATATACGGGTCTTGTTTTTGTATCCATTCAGCCAGTCTGTGTCTTTTGGTGGGAGCATTTAATGCATTTACATTTAAGGTAATTATCGATATGTATGCTCCTATTACCATTTTCTTAATTGTTTTGCATTTGTTATTGTAAGTCTTTTCCTTCTCTTGTGTTTCCTGCCTGGAGAAGTTGGTTTAGCATTTGCTGTAAAGCTGGTTTGGTTCTGCTGAATTCTCTTAGCTTTTGCTTGTCTGTAAAGGTTTTAATTTCTCTGTCAAATCTGAATGAGATCCTTGCTGGGTAGAGTAATCTTGGTTGTAGGTTTTTCCCTTTCATCACGTTAAATATGTCCTGCCCCTCCCTTCTGGTTTGCAGAATTTCTGCTCAAAGATCAGTTGTTAACCTTATGGGGATTCCCTTCTATGTTATTTGTTGTTTTTCCATTGCTGCTTTTAATATTTTTTCTTTGTATTTACTTTTTGATAGTTTGACTACTATGTTTCTTGGCGTGTTTCTCCTTGGATTTATCCTGTATGGGACTCTCTGTGCTTCCTGGACTTGATTAACTATTCCCTTTCCCATATTAGGGAAGTTTTCAACTATAATCTCTTCAAATATTTTCTCAGTCCCTTTCTTTTTCTCTTTTTCTTTGGGAACCCCTATAATTTGAATGTTGGTACGTTTAATCGTGTCCCAGAGGTCTCTGAGACTGTCCTCAATTCTTTTCATTCTTTTTTCTTTATTCTGCTCTCCAGTAGTTATTCCCACTATTTTATCTTCCAGGTCACTTATCCGATCTTCTGCCTCATTTATTCTGCTATTGATCCCTTCTAGAGGATATGTAATTTCATTTATTGTGCTGTTCATGATTGTTTGTTTGCTCTTTAGTTCTTCTAGGTCCTTGTGAAACTTTTCTTGTATTTTCTCCATTCTATTTCCAAGATTTTGGATCATCTTTACTATCATTATTCTGAATACATTTTCAGGTAGACTGCCTATTTCCTCTTCATTTGTTAGGTCTGGTGCGTTTTTACCTTGCTCCTTCATCTGCTGTGTGTTTTTCTGTCTTTTCATTTTGCTTATATTACTGTGTTTGGTGTCTCCTTTTCACAGGCTGCAGGTTCGTAGTTCCCGTTGTTTTTGGTGTCTGTCCCCAGTGGCTAAGGTTGGTTCAGTGGGTTGTGTAGGCTTCCTGGTGGAGGGGACCAGTGCCTGTGTTCTGGTCAATGAGCCTGGATCTTATCTTTTTGGTAGGCAGGTCCATGACTGGTGGTGTGTTTTGGGGTGTCTGTGACCTTACTATGATTTTAGGCAGCCTCTCTGCTAATGGGTGGAGTTGTGTTCCTTTCTTGGTAGTTGTTTGGCATAAGGTATCCAGCACTGTAGCTTGCTGGTCATTTAGTGGAGCTGGGTCTTGGTGTTGAGATGGAGATCTCTGGGAGATTTTCACCGTTTGATATTACGTGGAGCTGGGAGGTCTGTGGTGGACCAATATCCTGAACTTGCCTCTGCCACATCAGAGGAAGAGCCCTGACGCTTGGCTGGAGCACCAAGAGTCTGTCACGCACACGGCTCAGAATAAAAGGGAGAAAGAAAGAAAGAAAGAAAGAAAGAAAGAAAGAAAGAAAGAAAGAAAAATGTAAAATTAAATTAAATTAAATTATTAAAGAGTTATTAAAATAAAGAACAAAAATTTATTATTAAAATTTTTTAAGTAATTAAAAACACGAGAAAGAAGAGCAAAACCAGACGAAGAAACAAATTCACCAATGATAACAAGCGCTGAAAACTATACTAAAAAAAAACAAAAAATGGATAGACAGAACCCTAGGACAAACGGTAAGTGCCAAACTATACAGACAAAATCACACACCGAAGCACACGCATACACACTCACAAAAAGAGAAAAAGGGAAAAAAGGTATAAATAGCGTTGCTCCCAAAGTCTACCTCCTCCAATTGGGATGATTCGTTGTCTATTCAGGTGTTCCACCGATGCAGGGTACATCAAGTTGATTGTGGAGATTTAATCCGCTGCTCCTGAGGCTGCTGGGCGAGATTTCCCTTTCTCTTCTTTGTTTGCACAGCTCCCGTGGTTCAGCTTTGGATTTGAACCCGCCTCTGCGTGTAGGTCTCCTGAGAGCGTCTGTTCTTCGCTCAGACAGGATGGGGTTATAGGAGCCGCTGCTTTGGGGGCTCTGGCTCGCTCAGGCCGGGGGGAGGGTGGGGTACGGAGGCAGGGTGAGCCTGCAGTGACAGAGGCCGGCGTGACGTTGCACCAGCCCGAGGCACGCCGTGCGTTCTCCCGGGGAAGTCGTCCCTGGATCACGGGACACTGGCAGTGGCGGGCTGCACAGGCTCCCTGAAGGGAGGTGTGGATAGTGACCTGTGCTCGCACACAGGCTTCTTGGTGGCGGCAGCAGCAGCCTTAGCATCTCATGCCCATCTCTGGGGTCTGCGCTCCTAGCCGCGCCTCGCGCCCGTCTCTGGAGCTCCTTTAGGCGGCGCTCTGAATCCCCTCTGCTCGTGCACCAGGAAACACAGAGGGAAGAAAAAGTCTCTTGCCTTTGCGGGAGCTCCAGACTTTTCCTGGACTCCCTCCTGGCTAGACGTGGCGTACTAACCCCTTCAGGCTGTGTTCACACTGCCAGTCCTCTCCTTGTGCTCAGACCGAAGCCCAAGCCTCAGCTCCCAGCCCCCACCCATCCCGGCAGGTGAGCAGACAAGCCTCTCGGGCTGGTGAGTACTGGTCGGCACCGATCCTCCGTGCGGGAATCTCTCCGCTTTGCCCTCCGCACCCCTGTTGCTGCGCTCTCCTCCGTGGCTCCGAAGCTGCCCCCGTCCGCCACCTGTAGTCTCCGCCAGTGAAGGGGCTTCTAGTGTGTGGAAACCTTTCCTCCTTCAGGCTCCCTCCCACTGGTGCAGGTCCCGTTCCTATTCTTTTGTCTCTGCTTTTTCTTTTTTTCTTTTGCTCTACCCAGCTACGTGGGGAGTTTCTTGCCTTTTGGGAGGTCTGAGATCTTCTGCCAGCATTCAGTGGGTGTTCTATAGGAGCAGTTCCACGTGTAGATGTATTTCTGATGCTTCTGTGGGGAGGAAGGTGATCTCCACGTCTTACTCTTCCGACGTCTTGAAGTTCCCTCCAGTCTATTTTAGAACGTTTTCAACACCTCAAAAAGAAACCCTCGTATCTTGTAGCTGTGAATCCCGTATGCTCCCAACAACTTCTGCCTCAGCCTTAAGCAATTATTGATCTATTTTGTATCTATAGATTTGCCTGTTCTGAGCATTTCATATGAATAGAATCACATAATATGTGGTCTTTTGTGACTGACTTCTTTCACTTAGCATAATGTTTTTAAGGTTCAGCCATATTGTAGCTTATATTTGTTCTTCATTCCTTTTGATGTCTGAATAGTATTCTGTTGTATGGATTTGCCACATTTTGTTTGTCCACTGGTCAGTTGTTGGGCATTTGGGTTGTTTCCATCTTTGGGTATTATGAATATTGCTGCTATGAATATTTATGTACAAGTTTTTGTATGGACATATATTTGCATTTATCTTGGGAATATACCTACAAGTGGGTCATACAGTAACACTGTTTCACCCTCTGAGAAACTACCAAACTTTTCCAAAGCAGGTATACCATTTTACATTCTCACTAACAGTGTATGATGGTTCTGATTTCTCTATATCCCCACCAACAGTTATGATTATCTGACTTTTGGATTCTAGCCATCCGCATGGGTATGAAATGGTATCTTTCTGTGGTATTCATTTGTGTTGTCCTGATGAATAATGATGTCAAGCGTCTCTAATGTGCTTGCTGGCCATTTGTATATCTTCCTTGCAGAAATGTCTATTTAGATCTTCTGCCCATTTTAAAAGTTGGGTTATTTACCTTCTTATCACAGGCATGTAAGAGTTCTTTATATATTCTGAATAAAAATCCCTTATCAGATACACGATTTACAAATATTTTCTCCCATTCTGTAGGTTGTTGTGCTATATTCTGTACATGAATTATTTGAGTTGATCTTTGCAACAGCTGTATGAGATATTATCCTTCTTTTTTTTTTTTAGAGATCAGAAAACAGGCTCAGAGTGGTTAAGTACCTATCCTAACTCACAATGCTAGCATGGGATGGTTCCAGGATTTGCACTTAGATATCTATTGGAATTTCAGTTAAAGTCCTCCATCCTCTTGCCTTGATGCTCATATACACAGTTTGTATTTGATGAAAGAAATTGAATCTTAGGATTGTATTGCCCTGTCTATTCTTCACTCGTAGACATTCCAGTGGATAAACACTGAAAATGAAAACACTTTGGTAATACTCCTGAAATTGATTGTCTGGGGACCATGCTGATTCCCAGCAGGAAGGTGTAGCCACAGGGCTCCTGAGGTTGGTTGAATTGATGTTCTGAGTCTGGATTTATAAGCATGGGGAATTGTTCTTTTAAAAGACAATGACAAAGAGAACCCTTCTAATGTGAGCCAGATGCAGCCATGATTTTGAATAAATGTTTGCTGGTAACCATACTTAGGTGGGAACATCTGCCCACTGATGAGCTCCCTGGAGTTTTAGCAGGTGAATTTACGTAGGAAATACAACTCCAAGTACTTCCTCCTGAGGAGAGATGTTAGGCAAAAAGAAGCTTAATTTCCTTTCTTCCATTTTTTGTCCACCTGCCATTTAGGAAGCCTAAGTAAATACATTCCTGTCTTGGGAAAATACCACTTCCACTTGGCCTTCCATCTTCCCCAGCTTTGGCTTTGCAGGTGCCCAGTAAGTGTTGGTGCTTGCATCTGGGCCACATCTGTGCAGGCACCTTGGGTTGTCCAAGAATAGTGCATGGCTCCATAAGCCTATAGTAGCAACCCTCTGACATTAGAATTTGCTGTTGATATTTTTCATACACACTCACACTCTTGAGCAAACACACTAGTTTCCTTTCAAGCCTACCCTCTTAGATGTCCTTACTAGTCTATCTTTGAAATGCTGGATCATCATACAGGATACATGATATTTAGAGGAAACAGGTTTCAGTGGTGTTTCTGGATTCTTCTTAGTTCTAGGTCAGCCTAGATTAAGCAATCTGTAGTCTGGAGGGCTTTACTCACCTCCCAATCTGCCGTGCAGTCACAAGGTCCATCTTGTCTTATCACTTTTACTTAAGTCACCACCCTGCAGATTATCCATCATTAACTAGACCCTTATTCACGTATTGCTCTGCACTTGACGGAATTGGACCCAACCCTCTCCCCAACTTCATGAGCGCTTCTTTCCTGCCCTCTGTAACTCATAGTCTATCATTAAGAAACTCCCCAGTAGCTTCAAGTTGTTCTCTCCGTGTTCCCTTAATCTCTGTTTTATGACTGGAATATGGCTGTGCCTTGAGGAAATCACTTCCCCTGCAGTCCTCTTGAGCAAACGTTAGTTTTCCTCACATACCCCAAGGAGTCGACTCACTGTCACTTTCAAACCATTTCTGCTCCTTTCTCTTTCAAAATTCAGAGCTCATTTGTAGTTCTTGCTATTAGATAATATCATGTGCTACGCCATCTATTTCTTTACCTTCATTCATTAGACACTTTCCAGAGTCTTCTTCTCCACTTTTAGTACTGCCACCATCTTGGCAACTTCAACATCTGTCAACTTTGTGGATATTCTTCCAGCATTTTTGGGTTTGCAAACCTTTCATGCCCTCAATTCCAATGGTATTTTTCTTCCATCATACTTAAGCCACTCACTCTAATGCTCATGCACTAGACATTGACATTCTCAAAAATTACAGCAACTCTGAAATCCTGATTTTATAACATACATCTCTTGGGCTACAACTGATTATCCTTCCTAGCAAAATACCTCCCTCACGTGCATGTATACACACCTTCACACACCCAACTCTAAAAATTCTTCAATTTTGAACTCCAATCTGTGTATTCTACTACTTTTCAGCATCAGCCACATTTCTCTTTTCGCATTTCCTCATTGCTTACCAATTTATCATTAGTATCACTTACTTTCATCAACCTTCATCTCCCTACCCACTTTCCCACCCTAGTACTTCCCTGGCAAAACCACAACCCTTGTTAAATTTAGCTATCTACCTGCTTTGTTCCTATATACAAGTGATGGATGTTGCTGTAGAAATTTACAAGACAAAGCTAACTGATCTCACCTTAAATTCTTGACCACATATCTTAAATGATCAATCCTTCCATATTATACACCCATTTCCATTATACAAAATGAATATCCAATACTTTATCTTCCCCTCAATTTCTCAAATCCCTACCCTCACTCTTGTTATTTTATGCCCTTAGCTCATCCTTCACTGAGAAAACTGAAGAGTCAAGAGAAAATTCTTTTATATTTCCCCACCAAATCTACCATCTTACCTGCATTTGTAATCATACCATAATCATTTCCTTCTCCACTGTAGAATCTGTAAATATTACTCATTCTCATGGAAAGCCAAGATTTCCACATTTGCTACCGATCCCATCTACTAGTGCTCTGAATACCCCTCTTGCTTTCTCAATATTTTTTCTTCTGCAATTATCCCTTTGGATTTTTATGTCGTCAGTTTCATTCAGTCATATATATTGGCTAGATGCATTCTAGAATCTACCCTCTTAAAAATACACTCTCTTAATTCCAAATCCTCCTCCAGCTATAGTCCCATATTTCTCCTCCCCTTAGCACCAAAACTCGCTAAAGAAATTGTCTATCCGCCCCTCACTTTCTGATCTCACATTTTCTCCTTAATACACATCCAGGTTTATAGTAAAATATTTTCCACTCTTTCAATTTCCTTCTTATCAAATGTACCAATGACCTCTCTACTAACAAGGTCAATCGTCATTTGTCTGTCCCTATATTACCTGTAAAAGTATTTAATAAAGTTGACCATTTTTTACTTCTTGAAAAATTATCTACCCTTTGCTTTTGTGTTGCTCAATTCACCTGTTTTTTTTTGTTGTTGTTGTTGCTGTTGTTCCCTCCTTTTCAACTCTTTTCATTATATACCTAGGAGTAGAGTTACTGGGTAATATGGCAAGTCTATGTTTAACTTGTTGAGTAACTGCCAAAATGTTTTCCACAGAACCTGTATCATTTTATGTTCCCACCAGACGTGTATGAGTGTTTCACTTTCTCTACATCCTTGTCAATACTTGTTATTTTCTTTTTAAAAAAGTTATAGCCTTCCTAGTGGGTTTGAAGTGGCATCTCATCGTGGTTTTGATTTGCATTTCCCTAACGACTAATGGTATTGAGCATATTTTCATATGTTTGTTGGCTATTTGTATATCTTCATTAGCACAATGTCTATTTAAGTCCTTTACCTGATTTTCAGTTGGGTTGTTTGTTTTTTTGTTGGTGAGTTGTAAGAGTTCTTTCTGTATTCTGGATACTACACTTTTATTAAATATATGATTTGCCAAGATCTCTCTTTGGTTTGCCTTTCTGCTTTCTTCATGGTATTTTTTTGCAGAAGAAAACATTTTAAAATTTTGATATAGTCCAATTTACTCTTTCTTTGTTGCTTGTGCTTTTTGTGTCATATCTAGGACACCATTGCTTAACCAAGTTCTATATGCTTTTGATCCCCATAACTGACCAAAAAAGTTGAAACCCATTCATTCAACAGAAATATTCATGGCCACCTACTATGTGTCAGGCTCTACTGTAAATACTGGGGAGAGTGATGAAGAAGATCGTGGAGACAGAGATTGCTAGTTTATCTCCAACATTTAAGTTCACCTCTTCTACCAGGTAGACTACATTTCTCATTTTCTCTTGTAGATAGATGTGGCTATGTGAGTTTTTCCCAAGGAAATGTGAGCAGGAGTAATGCATACCCCTTTTGAGCCTGGCCCATAAATATTCCCATGTGCCCTCCTATATGCACTTTTCTGCTTCTGCAGTTGGAATGGAGATGTCCTGGCAGAAATGACAGAAACCACTCTTTTGCCACTTATCTCAATAGGGTTGTGATGAGGATTTAATATGTATATGGGTATTTAGCATAATTCCTACATAGAGTTAGTAGTCAATAAATGTTAGTTTCGGTAATTATTATTACAGTCTTTGGGTGCTACAGTAGTCACCCAGGATGGGAAACATGTTAGAAACCCCTCATAATTCAGCAGATAGTACAATGAAGTCTGCTCTTTTGTGACCAGTGTGTCAGACCTCCTGAGGCTAGCAGTCTTTTCTCTTTCTACACAGTTTCTCTGTGATGAACCAAGATAATTCTAAGCCACCTTACATAATATTTAAAGGACCATAATTTGGGAAATACTAATCTAGTGAAACGTAGTTTAACTGAAAACAATATAAGTGTGGTTATAATGGTTATGAGAATTCTAAACTGTGCTAAACACCTTGCATTTACACAACATTATTCTATAAAAGAGCCCTACCACTGCCTCTTCCCCTGCTTCCCTAGATCGGATAAGAAAGCTCAGGTACTCTCTCTTCTGTGGGCCAGGAGGAAGTTCAGGCTGTGCAAAACCTGACCTGTGTGTGGGAACACTCCAGCGTCATCCCCTCACCACCATAAAAGCCAAGCCAGTCTCCTTCTTCAAGCCATTCTTGAACCTGCTTGAGAGCCTGCCCTGTTCTCCCCAGAAAGCCTCCTTATGTAGTAAGGTTTTTCATACTCTCTAGGTGTATGTGTTATCAGTCTCGACATCCAAACCGAATTTGGGTTGAAGGGTCCATCCTGTCTCTGTGGTGTGATTACAACAACTGGTCCTGTGAGCAGGACATCAAGGTGCTATCCCTTACCACCGGGGGTCTTTCTTCTCTTGCTTTGGCTTTCTAACTGGCTCTGCTCTATGCTGGTGAACAGGCACTTGGGCTACTGCCTGCTGGCTAGCTTGTGCTTTGAACTTGCTTCTTTGTGCTGCATTTGTTAGTCCTACTGAGTGTCTGCTAAAGCTTTGACCAACATAAGTCAGTTGAGCCACTTGGCATATAGTGAAAGGATTCTTGGATTGGGACCTTTCTTAAAGCAGTCCTGAATCCTGTGTCTCAACCTGGACCTATTTGTGATTCTCAGGTTGAATCACGTGTTTCAATTCCAAACTAAGGTGCGACTGATACTAACCTCAAAGAAATGACTCTTACCTTGTGAACACTGGTTGTGTCTCAACCACATGTTGGCCCCCTTTCTATATAGAGCTCAGGAGAAAGACTGACAGCCTGTTCAATATACAGGTCCATTGGATGGTCACTCGTGTGGAGGAAGAGCCGTTAACTATGTGGGATGCTGAGGTCATACTTCTAAAAGTAAATGACTCACTAGTACCTTACAAAATGCTTCTGCTGCTGCCCCTGTGCCTCTGTCATAAATAAAAATGATCCTGATCCTCACACCTCTAGAGAAAAACATTTGTGTCACCTCTGTGACAAAGCCAAGAGATTAGTTCAACCATTGCCACGGGGAAGTCCATAACACTGATGGTACTGACTTGATTTGAGGTTCTCTGG
Organism: Mesoplodon bidens; assembly: GCF_964165515.1. Taxonomy (NCBI): domain Eukaryota; kingdom Metazoa; phylum Chordata; class Mammalia; order Artiodactyla; family Ziphiidae; genus Mesoplodon; species Mesoplodon bidens. The sequence continues at coordinate 14,590,661 of NC_138163.1, read as the reverse complement.
AAGAAGAAACTTATAAAAACTTTTACCTATAAGAGCAATAACATCTGCAGACCTAATGTAAAAGACAAAACACAAGACCCCAAACTGTCAAAGTCTTCAAAAACAAGAAGTCTAAAAAACTGTCACAGCCAAGAGGAGCCTAAGAAGTTATAACAAGGAATGACTAAATTGAATGTAGAATCTTGGTTGGGATCCTGGGACAGAAGAAGAATATTAGGTAAAAAATAAGGCAATCTGGGGCTTCCACGGTGGCACAGAGGTTGAGAATCTGCCTGATGATGCAGGGGACACGGGTTCGAGCCCTGATCTGGGAAGATCCCACATGCCGCACAGCAACTAGGCCCGTGAGCCACAGACGCTGAGCCTGCGCATCTGGAGCCTGTGCTCCGCAACAAGAGAGGCCGCGACAGTGAGAGGCCCGCGCATCCCGATGAAGAGTGGTCCCTGCTTGCCACAACTAGGGAAAGCCCACACACAGAAACGAAGACCCAACACAGCCAAAAATAAAAATAAATTAATTAAAAGAAGGCTCAACATTTAAAAAAAAAGGAATTCTGATGAAGTACAGACTTTAGTTAATAATACTGTTTCAGTGTTGGTTCACTAAGTTGAACAATTGTACCATACTAATGTACAATGTTAAGAAGGGAAATTTGTTGTGGAGTGTATGAATATGATCTTCACAATTACTCTGTAAACCTAAAACTGTTCTAAAATAAAAAGTTTTTAAAAACCACACAATACCAGGTGATGAGATCTGGGAGACAACAAAATTAAACACTGAATGGGGGTGGCCATGTGGAATGGTTTGGAGGGAACACCTTCTCCCTAACATGTGCACCACAAGGATTGAACCAGAGAAGATGAGGAAGAGTGGAAGGTCAATTTGGGAAGGCTCTTTACCGGGTGTTGAGGAAGCACTCCCTTTCTCTAACCAGAGCACCTAGACTCCTCTGCACCCCTCCCCTCCCCCCACGTATCTTCAAGGGTAGTGCTTTGTGATGTCACAGCCACCCCAGCGCTACCATTGGCTGACCAATCAAAGCTGATGGGTGTGGCTCTTCATTGTCCTGGCAGGGTATATATAGAGAGGCCAGGAGCCTTGGAGTAGAGCACACTGTTGCTACTCACATGGCAGAGGAAACTACAGTCCCCCAGGAGCCTAACCGTGATACACGGACAAACACCGAGAGGTCAGAGCAACAAACACCGGGGGGCCAACGCAGAAGGGAGAGGGTGAATTCTCCACTCCAGGGCTATAAGATGGAAGAGGTCAGATTACCCGACTCACGTGCCTCCTCTTCATCCCCCAACCAAGACTTACCCAGCCCTTCCCTGGCACAAACCCCTTCTCAATCCACACCCATTCTCTCAAAGTTCTCCTTCCCATCCTCTTTCCCCAAATCAATCTCTTTCTGTATCACTGTGTTTTCCGACCAGATTCAGGAGGTGGTCGAGTTAAGAAAATCAGTCCGTCATCAGAATTCGGGAAGAGGTTCTACACAGAAGAAGTCAAAGATGCTAGCATTCTATTACTGGCGGAGTACAACAATGACTAAAGAGCCAGAGGAGGATGAAAACGTCCCAGAGGGCTCTTCCAGCAGTTCATAAAGTGCTGCCCTGGGTCTATCAGGTGACTGAGACCTTGCTGTCTCTGTTGTCTCTCCAGAGAAAGCACTGGAGACATGGTCACCTGTGTAGAGACCAAATAAAAAAGCCCTCAGCTATTGATGTACAAGCTGTTGTAGAAAGATGTGTGTGTATCTCTATCTGTTCTTCGGTGATGGGGACTGAAGGAAGGCAGGAAGGGGCAGACGTGTGAGAAGGGAGGGAGGTAGTATCCTGCCAGTTTGGGGCCCAGACCAGCCAGTCCATAGTTAGCCAGACACCGGGAATAAGGACTGGGTGAGGACTGAGCTCTGAAGACAGATTTCTTCCTGAACACTTTATCCTGCTGCTGAGGAGGAAATGGACTTGGTGTTTCCGTGTGTGTTTGGGAGGTCCCAGATGGGGAGAGGGGTGCTGTATGGGTGGTGGCAGTGTGTGTCATCATCTGATTCCACTTTTGATGTTTGACAATTGACAGTTTTGAAGCCTCATTAATTCCCCTTCCCCTTCTGGCCCACATCTGGCCACACTTTATGTTCATCCACTCCCAGCCAGGGAGTAGGTGAACATAAAATAGAAACAGATATGCCTAACCTGAACCATCCAAATTATTTCCGTGCCTAACTTTTCCATAGCCAAGACATCCATTACCCTAAAATATCCTCTAGTGCACGTGGAGAACCTGACCCAATAAGTAATCAAGTTAAGTCTCTGGCCCTTATAATCAGCTTGAAAACTATGGGACCCTATGGACCTTTTCCCCTAGTTAAAATAATACCTTTCACCTCAGTGTTTAAGAAAAGGTTCAATCTAAATGAAAGCATGGTTTTCACAGATTGAAACCCATTATATAAGACCTAGTTAGAGAAGGTGTGGTTATCCCCACTTCTGCTGCATTTAACAGCCAAGTTTTACTTGTTCTTAAACCCGGCAAAACAGGACCGGTGCCTCAGTGTGAATTCGTACCCTTGGCGTCATGGCCCCACCTATTGAAATGACTGATTCCACCCAATAATAAATAAGTAACTGGTAAATACTTTGCAGTTAGAGCAAAGTATTTGGCCAGCATGTTCTATTCAGTGCCTAGTTCAACAACCTCTCAGCTGCAGTTAACCTTCACCTTTAAAGGGACACAATACACCTTCACCTGGGTACTCAATGGGCTCAGTCTCCACGCCTGCCATCTCACATAGTCTTCACAGGCAATATTTTAACCAGCTCTAACTTTTTTCGGGTACACAGTTATGACATCACACTAATGACATCCTCCTTTGAGGAGATTCACATGAGACCCATAGTACAGGGCCCCACCACTTCAGTTAAGCTCCTGAAAATTATTTAGTAAGTTGAGGGCTGCTCCAGTCCTGACAGTGTCAAGAAACAGCTTTTAGTCTTCTTAGGACCCACATTGTTAAAACAAGCCCAACATGTTTTCGACATGTTTAGATTCTGGAGGCAACACTCCTCATTTACAAAGCTTTTTTTTTGTTCTGTAACTTGCAAATAGGCCCAACTTGAATGAGACCCCCTGTAAAAAGATACTAGAATCTGCCTGAATGTCCATAGAACAGGCATTCCTGTTACGGCCCCCCGGGATTCCTTCACTGTGGGAGCTTTAGCAACCTTCTCTCATATATCTTGGAGTCCCTCTACCATCAGTGATGGCCGTTAGTTGCATGGGCTTCTGATACAAGGAACTACCTTCCTTGGCCCAATGCTGTATGCCATTAGTGTAGCAATTGGTGGGTGCATACTGGACTTTCCTGGAAATATAGACTATCTCAGGTCCTGAACCTGTGACCCTCAGTATACAGCTGCCCGTTAGGCCTTTGATCATGGAAACAGCACCCTGCAAGCCCAGCACAGCTAGTGAGGCCTCCTTGCTACAGGATGGAGCTGAACCTGGGCTCTCTGCATACCCTACTTTCAGGAGAGGGTAACGTCCCCTGTGCTGGGTCCCTTGCCGGATGCCACAGTGCTAGAGGAGGTCATCTCTTAGAACACTTGGATACCTGGGGAGCCCCTTAGGCTCAACACAGTGAATACCAAAGGGGGTTCATTCACTTAACCAATGGCATTGCCACTGTCACACTTAATGGAGCTTGCTTGACTCTTGCAGCTTTTCATCTCTTCATCAGAATGTTCCTGATAAAGGACAGGACACAGGATCAGCTCAGTTGGCCAAACTTTAGCCAGTTATCTGAGCACTTGGCCATGTCTTAGCCAACAATTGGCCTCATCTTCACATTTTTATAGATCTTTGGGCCACTGCCAGCGGTCTGACCATCTGTTCTGGCCAATGAAAACAATTCCTTCTCCAAGGTTGCCTCATTTGGGGTAAAGAACTCATAGAATCTCTTGCCTCACGGATACCCAAAATATAAATCAAGGTCACACATCTTCTGCACATATTAAAGCCACAATACAATGTCTCACCATAGCACTCTTTACCTTCTTTGAAGTTCTGCACAGTGATAGAGAGACTAAGGCACTCATTTCACTTCTCAGAATATATAGTACTAGCTCTTGATAGTACTAGATATTCAATGGAACGTTCACCTTTCTTATTGGTCTCATGCTGCAGGTGCCATAATGGCTTACATAAACAAGTCCAAATTAAATTAAATAAACCATGCAATGTTTTAGTTATCAGACAAACACCATGGGTAAGTTGTCATTGAGACTGATCCCATTTTTTCAGTTTTATTGAGGTATAATGGATAAATAAAAATTGTATATACTTAAGGTGTAGAACTTGATGTTTCGATTATTTCTATATCTATTCCTATATCTATAGAATGAAAGAATCACAACCATCTAATTACCGAACACTTCACAGTTACCAGTTTTTTCTTTTTTCTTTTTTTGGTCTAACTGCATTTTTGATGCATAACTCATTATGTGAGTAATAATCCTTTTCATACCTTCTTGGTATATGTGTGGCATCATTAGTCTTGACATTCAAACCAAATTTTGGGTGAGGGATGTACATTCCACTTCTGTGAGGTGACAACAAGTTCACATATCCATAAATATATATATATATATATATATATATATATATATATATATGTATATATACTCATAGGCATATGAGTATGACACTTTAAAAAAGATACCAGTATTTCAGGAAAGAAATATGTCCTGAGTGCCTAGTAGGTGTCAGATATTACTCTTGGTTCTGGAATTAGAGTGAAGAACATGAAATCAATAGTTCCTGTCCTCAAGTAACTTCTGTTTTCATGGGCAAAGGGGTCGTTCTTGTTGTTGGTGTGGGGAACCTTCTCTAAGGAGCTGATATTTGAATCAACATCTGAATAATGAGGTCGAGTCAGCTGTGTGAAGACTTTGAAGAAGAGCATTTTAGGTAGACTAGCAAGTAGCAATGCCGTGAGGCCAGAACGAGAAGAGTGTGTTGAGGAAGAGCAGAAGGGTGAGTGACTGGAGTGCAGTCAGAGAGGGGCAGAGCGGAGATTGATGACCGAGACTGGAGAGGCTGGCAGAGAAGTGGTCACATAGGGACCTGCAGGGTAAGAACTTGGAGTTTATCTTACGTGCAGTGGAGGGCCACTGGATGGTTTGATAAAGGAAAGTGATGTCGTCTGATGTATGTTTTAGAAAGTTCACTGGATGTTGTGAACTGTGTAGGACCAGAGGGCTGACAGGCTGTTGGGACAATACAGGTGTGATATGATGATGGCTGGGACTAGGGTTTAGCAGGGGGAATATAACTTAGTGTCTAGTTGAGCAGTTGGGAGCATAGGATTTAAAGTCCGATCTCAATTTACAGCTTCACCACCTAAAAGCTATTTGACCTTGAGTACGTTTTTTAACTCCTGTAAGACTTAGTTTCCTCATCTGTAAAAAGGGAATGATAGTAACATGTATCTAGATCTTAGAGCCATGCTGGGATTAAATGAGGTAATTTATGTAAAACACCTGACATTATATTAGGCCAATAATAAGCATTTGATTAAATGGCTTCTGTTGTTATCATCTATGATATAAATACATACATGCATAATCCTTGCTTCTTTCTCCCCCACTCCCCAAAAGCTAGTGTGTCTTATGTTAACTGCTGCTAACCCATGAGTACTGAACCCTTGTGTTTTCCTTGAAGACACAGTATTTTGGGGCACCTTACCTCAATGGTCAAGCATTCTGGTACCTTTAGATACTTTATAATGTGTCTGTATATGGCTTATGATGAATTTATTCAGTAAGTGGCAGTAGTGTCTGATTTCTAACATTCTCTTCTTTCTACCTAATGAATCATTGCTTGAATACCTATCCCCTTTTCTCCAACCTCTTCCACAGGTCCTAAATGAACAGCAACCCATATTTCTTCCCCAACTGCAAACCTAATGTACTGAACTTAGTCAGATTGCTTTGACAGTTGCTTCCTTTCATTAAACGCAGCTTAGAGTTCTTCTTCCCTCAGAAAAACCTGCTTGCATGTTTCAAAGCAGGTTCTCATTTTATTAGTTCCTGATCAGGACTCTTCCAAAGTCTCTTGTTCCATTTGCCCATCTTCCACACATTACCATCATTTGAGACTATAAATAATAAACTGTTTACTTCCTCCTCCACATTCTTGATGAATGAAATAGGACTAGATGTTGATTCCTTCCTCTTTGAAGGGATTGCTTTCCCTTCCCCACCTAAGGCTGGTGAGTGATGAAAGCATCCTCAGTCTTTAAGGCTATGCTCAAATGGTTCTTTCCCTCTGAAGCCTCTCTACCACCAATGCCTGCAGAGTTCATTGCCCCTATGGTCCTACAAATTCTTATATTAAAGCAATAGCCATATTGTATTAGAATGGTTCATTTATATGTTTGTCTTGTTGTAATATACAACAAGAAGAAGCATATTTCATTCATCTCTGTAATCCCAACAACTTTAACACACCTGACACAATGTCACGGTTGCTGCTCAATGTAGTTTGATGAACTGCTGGAGGACTGAACAATCAAATCATTCTGTAGATACTTGGTCATTTCCTTAACCTGCTCTATAATGTTTGCTTTAGAAAATGTTAAACTTAAAATCATGTAAAATTTTTATTTTGAAAAACTCAAAGTACAAGAAAGAAAGTTAAAAAAAAAGAACCCTAAACACTAAAAACTCAAAACACTCTCTATGATATGCACACTTTCAGCAACTATCTCTTTGTACATGGCTTTACACATATGTAATTTACATGTGCATTTACATAAAGCAATTATATATAAATGTTGAGAATTATATATGTATATATATATTCATACATATACATAAATATTGAGAAAGCCTGTACATCTATAGGATTTTTACACTTCATTAGCCACTCCTCCACTGGATAAGCACTGTTAAAAGCCTGGTGTGCATCTTTGCATATCTTTGTCTATGTTCATAAATAAGGTAACATACATATGTATGCATAAAAACATATAGGGGCACTATTTTACTGTTTACTGCACGTAGTTTTTCAAACTTAGAAACATTTCAGAGAAATGTTTTCCACATCGTCTGGTATAGACTAAACACACTTTTTAAACTAGTTATGTAAAATGCAATGGTTTGAGTGAAAGACAACTTATTAAACCATTCCTCTATTGAGGACATTCAAGTTGATTCCAGTTTTTTGGCTACTAGAAAAAACGTTGCAATTAATCTGAATATATACGTATAATTTATTTTGTTCATATTCACTGTTATATACCCGTGCTTTTATCTTCTATGGAAGAAGGCCCCGGAAATGGAATTGCTAAGTTAAAGTTTTTGTAAATTCTTAATTTTAATAGGGGTTGCCAGATTGACTTCCAAATGGCTTTAATATACTGCACATTTCCCTCGGCAAATGTATGAGATAACATATTAACCTCCACAACACTCCAGCAATGTGTGATAACATGTTTAATGGTCTTAAAGTGATATTTCTTTGTTAATTTAATTTCAATATGCCTGATTGCTAGTAAAGTTGAGTAATTTCACTTGTTTATTGGCAAGGGGGTTTTCTGCCTCCTTGAACAGCCCTTTTTACCCTTTTTAACCACTTTCAATTAGTGTGTTTGTCTTTTCTTATTAATGTGTAGGAAATTTTTTATATGTTGGATATTGAACCCTTTATCTGTCGTGTGTCTTACAAATATATGTTCCTCTATTATTTGTCTTCTGGTTTTATTTACCTTTACGTTTGCCATATGATTACATTTTAAGTTTTAAGCACTCAAATATGTCAGTCATTTCTCCAGAGTGTCTAGGTTTTCCAGCTTGCACAGAAATTTTTCTTGACTCCTAGATTATACATACGTTTTCCATAATATATATATTTTACTTCAACATTTTTATCTTTAGATCATACAGAACTTCATGTTGTGTGAGAGAGGAGTCCAAACTTATTTTATCCTTTTTAATACATATAAATAATAAATGTATGCAGTACTACTAAGAAGAAAATAGAGTCAAAAAACCAAAAAAATCCCACTTTATTTTGGATACAAATCCAGCCCTGAAACTTACTAGCTGTTGCCCTGAGAAAGTCATTTAATTTATGAGAACCTCTTTCCCCATTTGTAAAAGGGAGATAGTAAAGTCAACATGACAGAAGTTTTATGAGAATTAATGTATGTCAAACACAGTGACTGGCATATAGAGTCAGAGGTCAACAAAGATAGCTATAATGACTGTTGTTTAACTCCCTCTGAAATGCTTTCACCTTGAACACGCTTAGGAATGCTGATAGGCCCCATCGTGTCTTGCTTCATGGCTCACTTTGGTTTTGCATCTTTAATGGAGTTTTTATTATACAGTGCTCCTAAGGTAAAAAAAAAGAAAAGAAAAAGAAAAACATTGCAGGAAGTTGGCCTCAAACATATTATCAACCAGGTAGAGTGCTACTGAGTGAACATTAGAGGACAGACTAAGGTGGCCTAGATCCACCTCACACAGAAATACATCCTTTCACAAAGGGAAAAGATCTGCTAGAAGCTCCTGCTTCTAGAAAAATAAGACAAGGATGTTAATAAATGTGATGACTTGGGGGAAGGTGGCAAACATATTTGAGGCTCCGAATTTCCAGAGAGTATTTGAGAGAACACTTTGCTCAATATGGCCCAGGGAAATTAACCAAAAGCTCCCTAACTTGGGTGCCCCTCATGCGCCAGATACCATCACTGACAGAACTGGAATTTATAGTCAATACTAAGTGCCCTTATAGATCATTTTTCATTTCATAGGAAGGAGAAATAACTTTCCTAAGGAGTTAGGAAAGTTATTTATTTATTTATTTTGAACAAACACACATTTTTTTTAACATCTTTACTGGAGTATGATTGCTTTACAATGGTGTATTAGTTTCTGCTCTATAACAAAGTGAATCAGCTATACATATACGTATATACCCATATCCCCACCCTCTTGCGTCTCCCTCCCTCCCACCCTCCCTATCCCACCCCTCTAGGTGGTCAAAAAGCACTGAGCTGATCTCCCTGTGCTATGGGGCTGCTTCCCACTAGCTATCTGTTTTACATTTGGTAGTGTATATATGTCCATGCCACTCTCTCACTTTGTCCCAGCTTACCCTTCCCCCTCCCCATGTCCTCAAGTCCATTCTCTAGTAGGTCTGCGACATTTTTTATTTTTTTTCGGTACACGGGCTTCTCACTGTTGTGGCCTCTCCCGTTGTGGAGCACAGGTTCGAGACGCGCAGGCTCAGTGGCCATGGCTCACGGGCCCAGCCTCTCCGTGGCATGTGGGATCCTCCCAGACCGGGGCACGAACCCGTGTCCCCTGCATCGACAGTCGGATTCTCAAGCAGTACACCACCAGGGAAGCCCAGGTCTGCGTCTTTTTTCCCGTCTTGCCCCTAGGTTCCTCATGACCATTTTTTTTAAAGATTCCATATATATGTGTTAGCATACGGTATTAGTTTTTCTCTTTCTGACTTACTTCACTCTGTATGACAGACTCTGGGTCCATCCACCTCACTACAAATAACTCAGTTTCGTTCCTTTTTATGGCTGAGTAATAGTCCATTGTATACATGTGCCACATCTTCTTTATCCATTCATCTGTTGATGGACACTTAGGTTCCTTCCAAGTCCTGGCTATTGTAAATAGAGCTGCTATGAACATTGTGGTACATGACTCTTTTTGAATTATGGTTTTCTCAGGATATATGCCCCATAGTGGGATTGCTGGGTCATATGGTAGTTCTATTTTTAGTTTTTTAGGGAACCTCCATACTGTTCTCCTTAGTGAATGTATCAATTTACATTCCCACCAACAGTGTATGAGGGTACCCTTTTCTCCACACCTTCTCTAAGAATTTGTCCATTTCTTCCAGGTTGTCCATTTATTGTTTGTAGATTTTTTGATGATGGTCATTCTGACCAGTGTGAGATGATACCGCATTGTAGTTTTGATTTGCATTTCTCTAATGATTAACGACGTTGAGCATTCTTTCATGTGTTTGTTGGCAGTTTGTGTATCTCTTTGGAAAAATGTCTATTTAGGTCTTCTGCCCATTTTTGGATTGGGTGGTTTGTTTTTTTGATATTGAGCTGCATGAGCTCCTTGTAAATTTTGGAGACTAATCCTTTGTCAGTTGCTTCGTTTGCAAATATTTTCTCCCATTCTGAGGGGTGTCTTTTCATCTTGTGTATGGTTTCCTTTGCTGTGCAAAAGCTTTTAAGTTTCACTCGGTCCCATTTGTTTATTTTTAGTTTTGTTTCCATTTCTTTAGGAGGTGGGTCAAACAAGATCTTACTGTGATTTATCTCAAAAGAGTGTTCTTCTTTTATTTCCTCTAAGAGTTTTAGTGTGTCTGGCCTTACATTAAGGTCTTTAATCCATTTTGAGTTTATTTTTTTGTATGGCATTAGGGAGTGTTCTAATTTCATTCTTTTACATGTAGCTGTACAGTTTTCCCAGCACCACTTATTAAAGAGGCTGTCTTTCCTCCATTGTATACTCTAGCCTACTTTATCAAGATAAGGTGACCATGTGTACATGGGTTTATCTCTGGACGTTTTTGGATGGAACGTCCTATAAATATCAATTAAGTCCATCTTGTTTAATGTATCATTTAAAGCTTGTGTTTCCTTATTTTTTTTTCATTTTGGATGATCTGTCCATTGTTGAAAGTGGGGTGTTAAAGTCGCCTACTATGATTGTGTTACTGTCGATTTCCCCTTTTATGGCTGTTAGTATTTGTCTTATGTATTGAGGTGCTCCTATGTTGGGTGCATAAATATTTACAAGTGTTATATCTTCTTCTTGGATCGATCCCTTGATCATTATGTAGTGTCCTGCTTTGTCCCTTGTAAGTCATTATTTTAAAGTCTATTTTGTCTGATATGAGAATTGCTACTCCAGCTTTCTTTTGATTTTCATTTGCATGGAATATCTTTTTCCATCCCCTCACTTTCAGTCTGTATGTTTCCCTAGGTCTGAAGTGGGTCTCTTGTTGACAGCATATATATGGGTCTTGTTTTTGTATCCATTCAGCCAGTCTGTGTCTTTTGGTGGGAACATTTAATGCATTTACATTTAAGGTAATTATCGATATGTATGCTCCTATTACCATTTTCTTAATTGTTTTGCATTTGTTATTGTAAGTCTTTTCCTTCTCTTGTGTTTCCTGCCTGGAGAAGTTGGTTTAGCATTTGCTGTAAAGCTGGTTTGGTTCTGCTGAATTCTCTTAGCTTTTGCTTGTCTGTAAAGGTTTTAATTTCTCTGTCAAATCTGAATGAGATCCTTGCTGGGTAGAGTAATCTTGGTTGTAGGTTTTTCCCTTTCATCACGTTAAATATGTCCTGCCCCTCCCTTCTGGTTTGCAGAATTTCTGCTCAAAGATCAGTTGTTAACCTTATGGGGATTCCCTTCTATGTTATTTGTTGTTTTTCCATTGCTGCTTTTAATATTTTTTCTTTGTATTTACTTTTTGATAGTTTGACTACTATGTGTCTTGGCGTGTTTCTCCTTGGATTTATCCTGTATGGGACTCTCTGTGCTTCCTGGACTTGATTAACTATTCCCTTTCCCATATTAGGGAAGTTTTCAACTATAATCTCTTCAAATATTTTCTCAGTCCCTTTCTTTTTCTCTTTTTCTTTGGGAACCCCTATAATTTGAATGTTGGTACGTTTAATCGTGTCCCAGAGGTCTCTGAGACTGTCCTCAATTCTTTTCATTCTTTTTTCTTTATTCTGCTCTCCAGTAGTTATTCCCACTATTTTATCTTCCAGGTCACTTATCTGTTCTTCTGCCTCATTTATTCTGCTATTGATCCCTTCTAGAGGATATGTAATTTCATTTATTGTGTTGTTCATGATTGTTTGTTTGCTCTTTAGTTCTTCTAGGTCCTTGTTAAACTTTTCTTGTATTTTCTCCATTCTATTTCCAAGATTTTGGATCATCTTTACTATCATTATTCTGAATACTTTTTCAGGTAGACTGCCTATTTCCTCTTCATTTGTTAGGTCTGGTGCGTTTTTACCTTGCTCCTTCATCTGCTGTGTGTTTTTCTGTCTTTTCATTTTGCTTATATTACTGTGTTTGGTGTCTCCTTTTCACAGGCTGCAGGTTCGTAGTTCCTGTTGTTTTTGGTGTCTGTCCCCAGTGGCTAAGGTTGGTTCAGTGGGTTGTGTAGGCTTCCTCGTGGAGGGGACCAGTGCCTGTGTTCTGGTCAATGAGGCTGGATCTTATCTTTTTGTAGGCAGGTCCAAGTCTGGTGGTGTGTTTTGGTGTGTCTGTGACCTTACTATGATTTTAGGCAGCCTCTCTGCTAATGGGTGGAGTTGTGTTCCTTTCTTGGTAGTTGTTTGGCATAAGGTATCCAGCACCGTAGCTTGCTGGTCATTTAGTGGAGCTGGGTCTTGGTGTTGAGATGGAGATCTCTGGGAGATTTTCACTGTTTGATATTACGTGGAGCTGGGAGGTCTGTGGTGGACCAATATCCTGAACTTGCCTCTGCCACATCAGAGGAACAGCCCTGACGCTTGGCTGGAACACCAAGAGTCTGTCCCGCACACGGCTCAGAATAAAAGGGAGAAAGAAAGAAAGAAAGAAAGAAAGAAAGAAAGAAAGAAAGAAAGAAAGAAAAATGTAAAATTAAATTAAATTAAATTATTAAAGAGTTATTAAAATAAAGAACAAAAATTTATTATTAAAATTTTTTAAGTAATTAAAAAAACGAGAAAGAAGAGAAAAACCAGACGAAGAAACAAATTCACCAATGATAACAAGCGCTGAAAACTATACTAAAAAAAGACAAAAAATGGACAGACAGGACCCTAGGACAAACGGTAAGTGCCAAACTAACTATACAGACAAAATCACACACCGAAGCATACGCATACACACTCACAAAAAGAGAAAAAGGGAAAAAATGTATAAATAGCGTTGCTCCCAAAGTCCACCTCCTCCATTTGGGATGATTCGTTGTCTATTCTGGTGTTCCACCAATGCAGGGTACATCAAGTTGATTGTGGAGATTTAATCCTCTGCTCCTGAGGCTGCTGGGCGAGATTTCCCTTTCTCTTCTTTGTTGGCACAGCTCCCGGGGTTCAGCTTTGGATTTGAACCCGCCTCAGCGTGTAGGTCTCCTGAGAGCGTCTGTTCTTCGCTCAGACAGGATGGGGTTATAGGAGCCGCTGCTTTGGGGGCTCTGGCTCGCTCAGGCCGTGGGGAGGGTGGGGTACGGAGGCAGGGTGAGCCTGCAGTGACAGAGGCCGTCGTGACGTTGCACCAGCCCGAGGCACGCCGTGCGTTCTCCCGGGGAAGTCGTCCCTGGATCACGGGACACTGGCAGTGGCGGGCTGCACAGGCTCCCTGAAGGGAGGTGTGGATAGTGACCTGTTCTCGCACACAGGCTTCTTGGTGGCGGCAGCAGCAGCCTTAGCATCTCATGCCCATCTCTGGGGTCTGCGCTCCTAGCCGCGCCTCGCGCCCGTCTCTGGAGCTCCTTTAGGCGGCGCTCTGAATCCCCTCTGCTCGTGCACCAGGAAACACAGAGGGAAGAAAAAGTCTCTTGCCTTTGCGGCAGCTCCAGACTTTTCCTGGACTCCCTCCTGGCTAGACGTGGCGTACTAACCCCTTCAGGCTGTGTTCACACTGCCAGTCCTCTCCCTGTGCTCAGACCGAAGCCCAAGCCTCAGCTCGTAGCCACCACCCATCCCGGCAGGTGAGCAGACAAGCCTCTCGGGCTGGTGAGTACTGGTCGGCACCGATCCTCCATGCGGGAATCTCTCCGCTTTGCCCTCCGCACCCCTGTTGCTGCACTCTCCTCCATCGCTCCGAAGCTGCCCCCGTCCGCCACCTGTTGTCTCCGCCAGTGAAGGGGCTTCTAGTGTGTGGAAACCTTTCCTCCTTTAGGCTCCCTCCCACTGGTGCAGGTCCCGTTCCTATTCTTTTGTCCCTGCTTTTTCTTTTTTTCTTTTGCCCTACCCAGCTACGTGGGGAGTTTCTTGCCTTTTGGGAGGTCTGAGGTCTTCTGCCAGCGTTCAGTGGGTGTTCTATAGGAGCAGTTCCACGTGTAGATGTATTTCTGATGCTTCTGTGGGGAGGAAGGTGATCTGCACGTCTTACTCTTCCGAAGTCTTGAAGTTCCCTCCAGTCTATTTTAGAACGTTTTCAACACCTCAAAAAGAAACCCTCGTATCTTGTAGCTGTGAATCCCGTATGCTCCCAACAACTTCTGCCTCAGCCTTAAGCAATTATTGATCTATTTTGTATCTATTGATTTGCCTGTTCTGAGCATTTCATATGAATAGAATCACATAATATGTGGTCTTTTGTGACTGACTTCTTTCACTTAGCATAATGTTTTTAAGGTTCAGCCATATTGTAGCATATATTAGTTCTTCATTCCTTTTGATGTCTGAATAGTATTCTGTTGTATGGATTTGCCACATTTTGTTTGTCCACTGGTCAGTTGTTGGGCATTTGGGTTGTTTCCATCTTTGGGTATTATGAATATTGCTGCTATGAATATTTATGTACAAGTTTTTGTATGGACATATATTTGCATTTATCTTGGGAATATACCTACAAGTGGGTCATACAGTAACACTGTTTCACCCTCTGAGAAACTACCAAACTTTTCCAAAGCAGGTATACCATTTTACATTCTCACTAACAGTGTATGATGGTTCTGATTTCTCTAAATCCCCACCAACAGTTATGATTATCTGGCTTTTGGATTCTAGCCATCCGCATGGGTATGAAATGGTATCTTTCTGTGGTATTCATTTGTGTTGTCCTGATGAATAATGATGTCAAGCGTCTCTAATGTGCTTGCTGGCCATTTGTATATCTTCCATGCAGAAATGTCTATTTAGATCTTCTGCCCATTTTAAAAGTTGGGTTATTTACCTTCTTATCACAGGCATGTAAGAGTTCTTTATATATTCTGAATAAAAATCCCTTATCAGATACACGATTTACAAATATTTTCTCCCATTCTGTAGGTTGTTGTGCTATATTCTGTACATGAATTATTTGAGTTGATCTTTGCAACAGCTGTATGAGATATTATCCTTCTATTTTTTTTTTAGAGATCAGAAAACAGGCTCAGAGTGGTTAAGTACCTATCCTAACTCACAATGCTAGCATGGGATGGTTCCAGGATTTGCACTTAGATATCTATTGGAATTTCAGTTAAAGTCCTCCATCCTCTTGCCTTGATGCTCATATACACAGTTTGTATTTGATGAAAGAAATTGAATCTTAGGATTGTATTGCCCTGTCTATTCTTCACTCGTAGACATTCCAGTGGATAAACACTGAAAATGAAAACACTTTGGTAATACTCCTGAAATTGATTGTCTGGGGACCATGCTGATTCCCAGCAGGAAGGTGTAGCCACAGGGCTCCTGAGGTTGGTTGAATTGATGTTCTGAGTCTGGATTTATAAGCATGGGGAATTGTTCTTTTAAAAGACAATGACAAAGAGAACCCTTCTAATGTGAGCCAGATGCAGCCATGATTTTGAATAAATGTTTGCTGGTAACCATACTTAGGTGGGAACATCTGCCCACTGATGAGCTCCCTGGAGTTTTAGCAGGTGAATTTACGTAGGAAATACAACTCCAAGTACTTCCTCCTGAGGAGAGATGTTAGGCAAAAAGAAGCTTAATTTCCTTTCTTCCATTTTTTGTCCACCTGCCATTTAGGAAGCCTAAGTAAATACATTCCTGTCTTGGGAAAATACCACTTCCACTTGGCCTTCCATCTTCCCCAGCTTTGGCTTTGCAGGTGCCCAGTAAGTGTTGGTGCTTGCATCTGGGCCACATCTGTGCAGGCACCTTGGGTTGTCCAAGAATAGTGCATGGCTCCATAAGCCTATAGTAGCAACCCTCTGACATTAGAATTTGCTGTTGATATTTTTCATACACACTCACACTCTTGAGCAAACACACTAGTTTCCTTTCAAGCCTACCCTCTTAGATGTCCTTACTAGTCTATCTTTGAAATGCTGGATCATCATACAGGATACATGATATTTAGAGGAAACAGGTTTCAGTGGTGTTTCTGGATTCTTCTTAGTTCTAGGTCAGCCTAGATTAAGCAATCTGTAGTCTGGAGGGCTTTACTCACCTCCCAATCTGCCGTGCAGTCACAAGGTCCATCTTGTCTTATCACTTTTACTTAAGTCACCACCCTGCAGATTATCCATCATTAACTAGACCCTTATTCACGTATTGCTCTGCACTTGACGGAATTGGACCCAACCCTCTCCCCAACTTCATGAGCGCTTCTTTCCTGCCCTCTGTAACTCATAGTCTATCATTAAGAAACTCCCCAGTAGCTTCAAGTTGTTCTCTCCGTGTTCCCTTAATCTCTGTTTTATGACTGGAATATGGCTGTGCCTTGAGGAAATCACTTCCCCTGCAGTCCTCTTGAGCAAACGTTAGTTTTCCTCACATACCCCAAGGAGTCGACTCACTGTCACTTTCAAACCATTTCTGCTCCTTTCTCTTTCAAAATTCAGAGCTCATTTGTAGTTCTTGCTATTAGATAATATCATGTGCTACGCCATCTATTTCTTTACCTTCATTCATTAGACACTTTCCTGAGTCTTCTTCTCCACTTTTAGTACTGCCACCATCTTGGCAACTTCAACATCTGTCATCTATGTGGATATTCATCCAGCATTTTTGGCTTTGCAAACCTTTCATGCCCTCAATTCCAATGGTATTTTTCTTCCATCATACTTAAGCCACTCACTCTAATGCTCATGCACTAGAAATTGACATTCTCAAAAATTACAGCAACTCTGAAATCCTGATTTTATAACATACATCTCTTGGGCTACAACTGATTATCCTTCCTAGCAAAATACCTCCCTCACGTGCAGGTTTACACACCTTCACACACCCAACTCTAAATATTCTTCAATTTTGAACTCCAATCTGTGAATTCTACTACTTTTCAGCATCAGCCACATTTCTCTTTTCGCATTTCCTCATTGCTTACCAATTTATCATGAGTATCACTTACTTTCATCAACCTTCATCTCTCTACTCACTTTCCCACCCTAGTACTTCCCTGGCAAAACCACAACCCTTGTTAAATTTAGCTATCTACCTGCTTTGTTCCTATATACAAGTGATGGATGTTGCTGTAGAAATTTACAAGACAAAGCTAACTGATCTCACCTTAAATTCTTGACCACATATCTTAAATGATCAATCCTTCCATATTATACACCCATTTCCATTATACAAAATGAATATCCAATACTTTATCTTCCCCTCAATTTCTCAAAACCCTACCCTCACTCTTGTTATTTTATGCCCTTATCTCATCCTTCACTGAGAAAACTGAAGAGTCATGAGAAAATTCTTTTATATCTTCCCCACCAAATCTACCATCTTAACTGCATTTGTAATCATACCATAATCGTTTCCTTCTCCACTGTAGAATCTCTAAATATTACTCATTCTCATGGAAAGCCATGATTTCCACATTTGCTACCGATCCCATCTACTAGTGCTCTGAATACCCCTCTTGCTTTCTCAATATTTTTTCTTCTGAAATTATCCCTTTGGATTTTTATGTCGTCAGTTTCATTCAGTCATTTATATTGGCTAGATGCATTCTAGAATCTACCCTCTTAAAAATACACTCTCTTAATACCAAATCCCCCTCCAGCTATAGTCCCATATTTCTCCTCCCCTTAGCACCAAAACTCGCAAAAGAAATTGTCTATCCGCCCCTCACTTTCTGATCTCACATTTTCTCCTTAATACACATCCAGGTTTATATTAAAATATTTTCCACTCTTTCAATTTCCTTCTTATCAAATTTACCAATGACCTCTCTACTAACAAGTTCAATCGTCATTTGTCTGTCCCTATATTACCTGTAAAAGTATATAATAAAGTTGACCATTTTTTACTTCTTGAAATATTATCTGCCCTTTGCTTTAGTGTTGCTCAATTCACCTGTTTTTTTTTTTTTTTGTTGTTGTTGCTGTTGTTCCCTCCTTTTCAACTCTTTTCATTATATACCTAGGAGTAGAGTTACTGGGTAATATGGCAAGTCTATGTTTAACTTGTTGAGTAACTGCCAAAATGTTTTCCACAGAACCTGTATCATTTTATGTTCCCACCAGACGTGTATGAGTGTTTCACTTTCTCTACATCCTTGTCAATACCTGTTATTTTCTTTTTAAAAAAGTTATAGCCTTCCTAGTGGGTTTGAAGTGGCATCACATCGTGGTTTTGATTTGCATTTCCCTAACGACTAATGGTATTGAGCATATTTTCATATGTTTGTTGGCTATTTGTATATCTTCATTAGCACAATGTCTATTTAAGTCCTTTACCTGATTTTCAGTTGGGTTGTTTGTATTTTTGTTGTTGAGTTGTAAGAGTTCTTTCTGTATTCTGGATACTACACTTTTATTAAATATATGATTTGCCAGGATCTCTCTTTGGTGTGCCTTTTTGCTTTCTTCATGGTATTTTTTTGCAGAAGAAAACATTTTAAAATTTTGATATAGTCCAATTTACTCTTTCTTTGTTGCTTGTGCTTTTTGTGTCATATCTAGGACACCATTGCTTAACCAAGTTCTATATGCTTTTGATCCCCATAACTGACCAAAAAAGTTGAATCCCATTCATTCAACAGAAATATTCATGGCCACCTACTATGTGCCAGGCTCTACTGTAAATACTGGGGAGAGTGATGAACAAGATGGTGGAGACAGAGATTGCTAGCTTATCTCCAACATTTAAGTTCTCCTCTTCTACCAGGTAGACTACATTTCTCATTTTCTCTTGTAGTTAGATGTGGCTATGTGAGTTTTTCCCAAGGAAATGTGAGCAGGAGTAATGCATACCCCTTTTGAGCCTGGCCCATAAATATTCCCATGTGCCCTCCTATATGCTCTTTTCTGCTTCTGCAATTGGAATGGAGATGTCCTGGCAGAAATGACAGAAACCACTCTTTTGCCACTTATCTCAATAGGGTTGTGATGAGGATTAAATATGTATATGGGTATTTAGCATAATTCCTACATAGAGTTAGTAGTCAATAAATGTTAGTTTCGGTAATTATTATTACAGTCTTTGGGTGCTACAGTAGTCACCCAGGATGGGAAACATGTTAGAAACCCCTCATAATTCAGCAGATAGTACAATGAAGTCTGCTCTTTTGTGACCAGTGTGTCAGACCTCCTGAGGCTAGCAGTCTTTTCTCTTTCTACACAGTTTCTCTGTGATGAACCAAGATAATTCTAAGCCACCTTAAATAATATTTAAAGGACCATAATTTGGGAAATACTAATCTAGTGAAACGTAGTTTAACTGAAAACAATATAAGTGTGGTTATAATGGTTATGAGAATTCTAAACTGTGCTAAACACCTTGCATTTACACAACATTATTCTATAAAAGAGCCCTACCACTGCCTCTTCCCCTGCTTCCCTAGATAGGATAAGAAAGCTCAGGTACTCTCTCTTCTGTGGGCCAGGAGGAAGTTCAGGCTGTGCAAAACCTGACCTGTGTGTGGGAACACTCCAGCGTCATCCCCTCACGACCATAAAAGCCAAGCCAGTCTCCTTCTTCTGCTCTCTCAAGCCATTCTTGAACCTGCTTGAGAGCCTGCCCTGCTCTCCCCAGAAAGCCTCCTTATGTAGTAAGGTTTTTCATACTCTCTAGGTGTATGTGTTATCAGTCTCGACATCCAAACCGAATTTGGGTTGAAGGGTCCATCCTGTCTCTGTGGTGTGATTCCAACAACTGGTCCTGTGAGCAGGACATCAAGGTGCTATCCCTTACCACCGGGTGTCTTTCTTCTCTTGCTTTGGCTTTCTAACTGGCTCTGCTCTATGCTGGTGAACAGGCACTTGGGCTACTGCCTGCTGGCTAGCTTGTGCTTTGAACTTGCTTCTTTGTGCTGCATTTGTTAGTCCTACTGAGTGTCTGCTAAAGCTTTGACCAACATAAGTCAGTTTAGCCACTTGGCATATAGTGAAAGGATTCTTGGATTGGGACCTTCCTTAAAGCAGTCCTGAATCCTGTGTCTCAACCTGGACTTATTTGTGATTCTCAGGTTGAATCACGTGTTTCAATTCCAAACTAAGGTGCGACTGATACTAACCTCAAAGAAATGACTCTTACCTTGTGAACACTGGTTGTGTCTCAACCACATGTTGGCCCCCTTTCTATATAGAGCTCAGGAGAAAGACTGACAGTCTGTTCAATATACAGGTCCATTGGATGGTCACTCGTGTGGAGGAAGAGCCGTTAACTATGTGGGATGCTGAGGTCATACTTCTAAAAGTAAATGACTCACTAGTACCTTACAAAATGCTTCTGCTGCTGCCCCTGTGCCTCTGTCATAAATAAAAATGATCCTGATCCTCAGACCTCTAGAGAAAAACATTTGTGTCACCTCTGTGACAAAGCCAAGCGATTAGTTCAACCATTGCCACGGGGAAGTCCATAACACTGATGGTACTGACTTGATTTGAGGTTCTCTGGAAGAAGAAACTTATAAAAACTTTTACCTATAAGAGCAATAACATCTGCAGACCTAATGTAAAAGACAAAACACAAGACCCCAAACTGTCAAAGTCTTCAAAAACAAGAAGTCTAAAAAACTGTCACAGCCAAGAGGAGCCTAAGAAGTTATAACAAGGAATGACTAAATTGAATGTAGAATCTTGGTTGGGATCCTGGGACAGAAGAAGAATATTAGGTAAAAAATAAGGCAATCTGGGGCTTCCACGGTGGCACAGAGGTTGAGAATCTGCCTGATGATGCAGGGGACACGGGTTCGAGCCCTGATCTGGGAAGATCCCATATGCCGCAGAGCAACTAGGCCCGTGAGCCACAGCCGCTGGGCCTGCGCATCTGGAGCCTGTGCTCCGCAACAAGAGAGGCCGCGACAGTGAGAGGCCCGCCCATCACGATGAAGAGTGGCCCCTGCTTGCCACATCTAGGGAAAGCCCACACACAGAAACGAAGACCCAACACAGCCAAAAATAAAAATAAATTAATTAAAAGAAGGCTCAACATTTAAAAAAAAAGGAATTCTGATGAAGTACAGACTTTAGTTAATAATACTGTTTCAGTGTTGGTTCACTAAGTTGAACAATTGTACCATACTAATGTACAATGTTAAGAAGGGAAATTTGTTGTGGAGTGTATGAATATGATCTTCACAATTACTCTGTAAACATAAAACTGTTCTAAAATAAAAAGTTTTTAAAAACCACACAATACCAGGTGATGAGATCTGGGAGACAACAGAATTTAACACTGAATGGGGGTGGCCATGTGGAATGGTTTGGAGGGAACACCTTCTCCCTAACATGTGCACCACAAGGATTGAACCAGAGAAGATGAGGAAGAGTGGAAGGTCAATTTGGGAAGGCTCTTTACTGGGTGTTGAGGAAGCACTCCCTTTCTCTAACCAGAGCACGTAGACTCCTCTGCACCCCTCCCCTCCCCCCACGTATCTTCAAGGGTAGTGCTTTGTGATGTCACAGCCACCCCAGCGCTACCATTGGCTGACCAATCAAAGCTGATGGGTGTGGCTCTTCATTGTCCTGGCAGGGTATATATAGAGAGGCCAGGAGCCTTGGAGTAGAGCACACTGTTGCTACTGACATGGCAGAGGAAAGTACAGTCCCCCAGGAGCCTAACAGTGATGCACGGACAAACACCGAGAGGTCAGAGCAACAAACACCGGGGGGCCAACGCAGAAGGGAGAGGGTGAATTCTCCACTCCAGGGCTATAAGATGGAAGAGGTCAGATTACCCGACTCACGTGCCTCCTCTTCATCCCCCAACCAAGACTTACCCAGCCCTTCCCTGGCACAAACCCCTTCTCAATCCACACCCATTCTCTCAAAGTTCTCCTTCCCATCCTCTTTCCCCAAATCAATATCTTTCTGTATCACTTTGTTTTCCGACCAGTTTCAGGAGGTGGTCGAGTTAACAAAATCAGTCCGTCATCAGAATTCGGGAAGAGGTTCTACACAGAAGAAGTCAAAGATGCTAGCATTCTATTACTGGCGGAGTACAACAATGACTAAAGAGCCAGAGGAGGATGAAAACGTCCCAGAGGGCTCTTCCAGCAGTTCATAAAGTGCTGCCCTGGGTCTATCAGGTGACTGAGACCTTGCTGTCTCTGTTGTCTCTCCAGAGAAAGCACTGGAGACATGGTCACCTGTGTAGAGACCAAATAAAAAAGCCCTCAGCTATTGATGGACAAGCTGTTGTAGAAAGATGTGTGTGTATCTCTGTCTGTTCTTCGGTGATGGGGACTGAAGGAAGGCAGGAAGGGGCAGGCGTGTGAGAAGGGAGGGAGGTAGTATCCTGCCAGTTTGGGGCCCAGACCAGCCAGTCCATAGTTAGCCAGACACCGGGAATAAGGACTGGGTGAGGACTGAGCTCTGAAGACAGATTTCTTCCTGAACACTTTATCCTGCTGCTGAGGAGGAAATGGACTTGGTGTTTCCGTGTGTGTTTGGGAGGTCCCAGATGGGGAGAGGGGTGCTGTATGTGTGGTGGCAGTGTGTGTCATAATCTGATTCCACTTTTGATGTTTGACAATGGACAGTTTTGAAGCCTCATTAATTCCCCTTCCCCTTCTGGCCCACATCTGGCCACACTTTATGTTCATCCACTCCCAGCCAGGGAGTAGGTGAACATAAAATAGAAACAGATATGCCTAACCTGAACCATCCGAATTCTTTCCGTGCCTAACTTTTCCATAGCCAAGACATCCATTACCCTAAAATATCCTCTAGTGCACGTGGAGAACCTGACCCAATAAGTAATCAAGTTAAGTCTCTGGCCCTTGTAATCAGCTTGAAAACTATGGGACCCTATGGACCTTTCCCCCTAGTTAAAATAATACCTTTCAACTCAGTGTTTAAGAAAAGGTTCAATCTAAATGAAAGCACGGTTTTCACAGATTGAAACCCATTATATAAGACCTATTTAGAGAAGGTGTGGTTATCCCCACTTCTGCTGCATTTAACAGCCAAGTTTTACTTGTTCTTAAACCCGGGAAAACAGGACCGGTGCCTCAGTGTGAATTCGTACCCTTGGCGTCATGGCCCCACCTATTGAAATGACTGATTCCACCCAATAATAAATAAGTAACTAGTAAATACTTTGCAGTTAGAGCAAAGTATTTGGCTAGCATGTTCTATTCAGTGCCTAGTTCAACAACCTCTCAGCTGCAGTTAACCTTCACCTTTAAAGGGACACAATACACCTTCACCTGGGTACTCAATGGGCTCAGTCTCCACGCCTGCCATCTCACATAGTCTTCACAGGCAATATTTTAACCAGCTCTAACTTTTTTCGGGTACACAGTTATGACATCACACTAATGACATCCTCCTTTGAGGAGATTCACATGAGACACATAGTACAGGGCCCCACCACTTCAGTTAAGCTCCTGAAAATTATTTAGTAAGTTGAGGGCTGCTCCAATCCTGACAGTGTCAAGAAACAGCTTTTAGTCTTCTTAGGACCCACATTGTTAAAACAAGCCCAACATGTTTTCGACATGTTTAGATTCTGGAGGCAACACTCCTCATTTACAAAGCTTTTTTTTTTGTTCTGTAACTTGCAAATACGCCCAACTTGAATGAGACCCCCTGTAAAAAGATACTAGAATTTGCCTGAATGGCCAAAGAACAGGCATTCCTGTTACGGCCCTCCGGGATTCCTTCACTGTGGGAGCTTTAGCAACCTTCTCTCATATATCTTGGAGTCCCTCTACCATCAGTGATGGCCGTTAGTTGCATGGGCTTCTGATACAAGGAACTACCTTCCTTGGCCCAATGCTGTATGCCATTAGTGTAGCAATTGGTGGGTACATACTGGAGTTTCCTGGAAATATAGACTATCTCAGGTCCTGAACCTGTGACCCTCAGTATACAGCTGCCCGTTAGGCCTTTGATCATGGAAACAGCACCCTGCAAGCCCAGCACAGCTAGTGAGGCCTCCTTGCTACAGGATGGAGCTGAACCTGGGCTCTCTGCATACCCTACTTTCAGGAGAGGGTAACGTCCCCTGTGCTGGGTCCCTTGCCGGATGCCACAGTGCTAGAGGAGGTCATCTCTTAGAACACTTGGATACCTGGGGAGCCCCTTAGGCTCAACACAGTGAATACCAAAGGGGGTTCATTCACTTAACCAATGGCATTGCCACTGTCACACTTGATGGAGCTTGCTTGACTCTTGCTGCTTTTCATCTCTTAATCAGAATGTTCCTGATAAAAGACAGGACACAGGATCAGCTCAGTTGGCCAAACTTTAGCCAGTTATCTTAGCACTTGGCCATGTCTTAGCCAACAATTGGCCTCATCTTCACATTTTTATAGATCTTTGGGCCACTGCCAGCGGTCTGACCATCTGTTCTGGCCAATGAAAACAATTCCTTCTCCAAGGTTGCCTCATTTGGGGTAAAGAACTCGTAGAATCTCTTGCCTCACGGATACCCAAAATATAAATCAAGGTCACACATCTCCTGCACATATTAAAGCCACAATACAGTGTCTCACCATAGCACTCTTTACCTTCTTTGAAGTTCTGCACATTGATAGAGAGACTAAGGCACTCATTTCACTTCTCAGAATATATAGTACTAGCTCTTGATAGTACTAGATATTCAATGGAACGTTCAACTTTCTTATTGGTCTCATGCTGCAGGTGCCATAATGGCTTACATAAACAAGTCCAAATTAAACTAAATAAACCACGCAATGTTTTAGTTATCAGACAAACACCATGGGTAAGTTGTCATTGAGACTGATCCCATTTTTTCAGTTTTATTGAGGTATAATGGATAAATAAAAATTGTATATACTTAAGGTGTAGAACTTGATGTTTCGATTATTTCTATATCTATTCCTATATCTATAGAATGAAAGAATCACAACCATCTAATTACCCATCACTTCACAGTTACCAGTTTTTTCTTTTTTCTTTTTTTGGCCTAACTGCATTTTTGATGCATAACTCATTATGTGATTAATAATCCTTTTCATACCTTCTTGGTATATGTGTGGCATCATTAGTCTTGACATTCAAACCAAATTTTGGATGAGGGATGTACATTCCACTTCTGAGAGGTGACAACAAGCTCACATATCCATAAATATATATATATATATGTAGATATACTCATAGGCATATGAGTATGACACTTTAAAAAAGATACCAGTATTTCAGGAAACAAATATATCCTGAGTGCCTAGTAGGTGTCAGATATTACTCTTGGTTCTGGAATTAGAGTGAAGAACATGAAATCAATAGTTCCTGTCCTCAAGTAACTTCTGTTTTCATGGGCAAAGGGGTCGTTCTTGTTGTTGGTGTGGGGAACCTTCTCTAAGGAGCTGATATTTGAATCAAGATCTGAATAATGAGGTCGAGTCAGCTGTGTGAAGACTTTGAAGAAGAGCATTTTAGGTAGACTAGCAAGTAGCAATGCCGTGAGGCCAGAACGAGAACAGTGCGTTGAGGAAGAGCAGAAGGGTGAGTGACTGGAGTGCAGTCAGAGAGGGGCAGAGCGGAGATTGATGACCGAGACTGGAGAGGCTGGCAGAGAAGTGGTCACATAGGGAGTTGCAGGGTAAGAACTTGGATTTTATCTTACGTGCAGTGGAGGGCCACTGGATGGTTTGATAAAGGAAAGTGATGTCGTCTGATGTATGTTTTAGAAAGTTCACTGGATGTTGTGAACTGTGTAGGACCAGAGGGGTGACAGGCTGCTGGGACAATACAGGTGTGATATGATGATGGCTGGGACTAGGGTTTAGCAGGGGGAATATAACTTAGTGTCTAGTTGAGCAGTTGGGAGCATAGGATTTAAACTCCGATCTCAATTTACAGCTTCACCACCTAAAAGCTATTTGGCCTTGAGTACGTTTTTTAACTCCTGTAAGACTTAGATTCCTCATCTGTAAAAAGGGAATGATAGTAACATGTATCTAGATCTTAGAGCCATGCTGGGATTAAATGAGGTAATTTATGTAAAACACCTGACATTATATTAGGCCAATAATAAGCATTTGATTAAATGGCTTCTGTTGTTATCATCTATGATATAAATACATACATGCATAATCCTTGCTTCTTTCTCCCCCACTCCCCAAAAGCTAGTGTGTCTTATGTTAACTGCTGCTAACCCATGAGTACTGAACCCTTGTGTTTTCCTTGAAGACACAGTATTTTGGGGCACCTTACCTCAATGGTCAAGCATTCTGGTTCCTTTAGATACTTTATAATGTGTCTGTATATGGCTTATGATGAATTTATTCAGTAAGTGTCAGTAGTGTCTGATTTCTAACATTCTCTTCTTTCTACCTAATGAATCATTGCTTGAATACCTATCCCCTTTTCTCCAACCTCTTCCACAGGTCCTAAATGAACAGCAACCCATATTTCTTCCCCAACTGCAAACCTAATGTACTGAACTTAGTCAGATTGCTTTGACAGTTGCTTCCTTTCATTAAACGCAGCTTAGAGTTCTTCTTCCCTCAGAAAAACCTGCTTGCATGTTTCAAAGCAGGTTCTCATTTTATTAGTTCCTGATCAGGACTCTTCCAAAGTCTCTTGTTCCATTTGCCCATCTTCCACACATTACCATCATTTGAGACTATAAATAATAAACTGTTTACTTCCTCCTCCACATTCTTGATGAATGAAATAGGACTAGATGTTGATTCCTTCCTCTTTGAAGGGATTGCTTTCCCTTCCCCACCTAAGGCTGGTGAGTGATGAAAGCGTCCTCAGTCTTTAAGGCTAAGCTCAAATGGTTCTTTCACTCTGAAGCCTCTCTACCACCAATGCCTGCAGAGTTCATTGCCCCTATGGTCCTACAAATTCTTATATTAAAGCAATAGCCATATTGTATTAGAATAGTTCATTTATATGTTTGTCTTGTTGTAATATACAACAAGAAGGAGCATATTTCATTCATCTCTGTAATCCCAACCACTTTAACACACCTGACACAATGTCACGGTTGCTGCTCAATGTAGTTTGATGAACTGCTGGAGGACTGAACAATCAAATCATTCTGTAGATACTGGATCATTTCCTTAACCTGCTCTATAATGTTTGCTTTAGAAAATGTTAAACTTAAAATCATGTAAAATTTTTATTTTGAAAAACTCAAAGTACAAGTAAGAAAGTTAAAAAAAAAGAACCCTAAACACTAAAAACTCAAAACACTCTCTATGATATGCACACTTTCAGCAACTATCTCTTTGTACATGGCTTTACACATATGTAATTTACATGTGCATTTACATAAAGCAATTATATATAAATGTTGAGAATTATATATATATATATACATACATATACATAAATATTGAGAAAGCCTGTACATCTATAGGATTTTTACACTTCATTAGCCACTCCTCCACTGGATAAGCAGTGTTAAAAGCCTGGTGTGAATCTTTGCATATCTTTGTCTATGTTCATAAATAAGGTAACATACATATGTATGCATAAAAACATATAGGGGCACTATTTTACTCGTTACTGCACGTAGTTTTTCTCACTTAGAAACATTTCAGAGAAATATTTTCCACATCGTCTGGTATAGACTTAACACACTTTTTAAACTAGTTATGTAAAATGCAATGGTTTGAGTGAAAGACAACTTATTAAACCATTCCTCTATTGAGGACATTCAAGTTGATTCCAGTTTTTTGGCTACTAGAAAAAACGTTGCAATTAATCTGAATATATACGTAAAATTTATTTTGTTCATATTCACTGTTATTTACCCGTGCTTTTATCTTCTATGGAAGAAGGCCCCGGAAATGGAATTGCTAAG
Source organism: Mesoplodon bidens (assembly GCF_964165515.1). Taxonomy (NCBI): domain Eukaryota; kingdom Metazoa; phylum Chordata; class Mammalia; order Artiodactyla; family Ziphiidae; genus Mesoplodon; species Mesoplodon bidens. The sequence continues at coordinate 14,562,747 of NC_138163.1, read as the reverse complement.
TTAAAGTTTATGTAAATTCTTAATTTTAATAGGGGTTGCCAGATTGACTTCCAAATGGCTTTAATATACTGCACATTACCCTCGGCAAATGTATGAGATAACATATTAACCTCCACAAAACTCCAGCAATGTGTGATAACATGTTTAATGGTTTTAAAGTGATATTTCCTTGTTAATTTAATTTCAATACGCCTGATTGCTAGTAAAGTTGAGTAATTTCACTTGTTTATTGGCAAGGGGGTTTTCTGCCTCCTTGAACAGCCCTTTTTACCCTTTATAACCACTTTCAATTAGGGTGTTTGTCTTTTCTTATTAATGTGTGGGAAATTTTTTATATGTTGGATATTGAACCCTTTATCTGTCATGTGTCTTACAAATATATGTTCCTGTATTATTTGTCTTCTGGTTTTATTTACCTTTACGTTTGCCATATGATTACATTTTAAGTTTTAAGCACTCAAATATGTCAGTCATTTCTCCAGAGTGTCTAGGTTTTCCAGCTTGCACAGAAATTTTTCTTGACTCCTAGATTATGCCTACGTTTTCCATAATATATATATTTTACTTCAACATTTTTATCTTTAGATCATACAGAACTTCATATTGTGTGAGAGAAGAGTCCAAACTTATTTTATCCTTTTTAATACATATAAATAATAAATGTATGCCGTACTACTAAGAAGAAAATAGAGTCAAATTACCAAACAAAGCCCACTTTATTTTGGATACAAATCCAGCCCTGAAACTTACTAGCTGTTGCCCTGAGAAAGTCATTTAATTTATGTGAACCTCTTTCCCCATTTGTAAAAGGGAGATAATAATGTCAACATGACAGAAGTTTTATGAGAATTAATGTATGTCAAACACAGTGACTGGCATATAGATTCAGAGGTCAACAAAGATAGCTATAATGACTGTTGTTTAACTCCCTCTGAAATGCTTTCGCCTTGAACACGCTTAGGAATGCTGATAGGCCCCATCGTGTCTTGCTTCATGGCTCACTTTGGTTTTGCATCTTTAATGGAGTTTTTATTATACAGTGCTCCTAAGGTAAAAAAAAGAAAAGAAAAAGAAAAACATTACAGGAAGTTGGCCTCAAAGATATTATCAACCAGGTAAAGTGCTACTGAGGTGAACATTAGAGGACAGACTAAGGCGGCCTAGATCCACCTCACACAGAAATACATCCTTTCACAAAGGGAAAAGATCTGCTAGAAACTCCTGCTTCTAGAAAAATAAGACAAGGATGTTAATAAATATGATGACTTGGGGGAAGGTGGCAAACATATTTGAGGCTCCGAATTTCCAGAGAGTATTTGAGAGAACACTTTGCTCAATATGGCCCAGGGAAATTAACCAAAAGCTCCCTAACTTGGGTGCCCCTCATGCGCCAGATACCATCACTGTCAGAACTGGAATTTATAGTCAATACTAAGTGCCCTTATAGATCATTTTTCATTTCATAGGAAGGCGAAATAACTTTCCAAAGCAGTTAGGAAAGTTATTTATTTATTTATTTTGAACAAACACACTTTTTTTTTAACATCTTTACTGGAGTATGATTGCTTTTCAATGGTGTATTAGTTTCTGCTCTATAACAAAGTGAATCAGCTATACATATACGTATATACCCATATCCCCTCCCTCTTGTGCCTCCCTCCCTCCCACCCTCCCTATCCCACCCCTCTAGGTGGTCAAAAAGCACTGAGCTGATCTCCCTGTGCTATGTGGCTGCTTCCCACTAGCTATCTGTTTTACATTTGGTAGTGTATATATGTCCATGCCACTCTCTCACTTTGTCCCAGCTTACCCTTCCCCCTTCCCGTGTCCTCAAGTCCATTCTCTAGTAGGTCTGCGACTTTTTTTTTTTTTTTTCGGTACGCGGGCCTCTCACTGTTGTGGCCTCTCCCGTTGTGGAGCACAGGTTCTGGACGCGCAGGCTCAGTGGCCATGGCTCACGGGCCCAGCCGCTCCGCGGCATGTGTGATCCTCCCAAACCGGGGCACGAACCCGTGTCCCCTGCATCGGCAGGCGAATTCTCAACCAGTATGCCACCAGGGAAGCCCAGGTCTGCGTCTTTTTTCCCGTCTTGCCCCTAGGTTCCTCATGACCATTTTTTTTTAAAGATTCCATATATATGTGTTAGCATACGGTATTTGTTTTTCTCTTTCTGACTTACTTCACTCTGTATGACAGACTCTGTGTCCATCCACCTCACTACAAATAACTCAGTTTCGTTCCTTTTTATGGCTGAGTAATATTCCATTGTATACATGTGCCACATCTTCTTTATCCATTCATCTGTTGATGGACACTTAGGTTCCTTCCAAGCCCTGGATATTGTAAATAGAGCTGCAATGAACATTGTGGTACATGACTCTTTTTGAATTATGGTTTTCTCAGGATATATGCCCCATAGTGGGATTGCTGGGTCCTATGGTAGTTCTATTTTTAGTTTTTTAGGGAACCTCCATACTGTTCTCCTTAGTGACTCTATCAATTTACATTCCCACCAACAGTGTATGAGGGTTCCCAAATTCTCTAAGAATTTGTCCATTTCTTCCAGGTTGTCCATTTATTGTTTGTAGATTTTTTGATGATGGCCATTCTGACCGGTGTGAGATGATACCGCATTGTAGTTTTGATTTGCATTTCTCTAATGATTAACGACGTTGAGCATTCTTTCATGTGTTTGCTGGCAATCTGTCTATCTTCTTTGGAAAAATGTCTATTTAGGTCTTCTGCCCATTTTTGGATTGGGTGGTTTGTGTTTTTGATATTGAGCTGCATGAGCTGCTTGTAAATTTTGGAGACTAATCCTTTGTCAGTTGCTTCGTTTGCAAATATTGTCTCCCATTCTGAGGGTTGTCTTTTCATCTTGTTTATGGTTTCCTTTGCTGTGCAAAAGCTTTTAAGTTTCACTCAGTCCCATTTGTGTATTTTTAGTTTTGTTTCCATTTCTTTAGGAGGTGGGTCAAACAAGATCTTACTGTGATTTATCTCAAAAGAGTGTTCTTCTTTTATTTCCTCTAAGAGTTTTAGTGTGTCTGGCCTTACATTAAGGTCTTTAATCCATTTTGAGTATATTTTTGTGTATGGCATTAGGGAGTGTTCTAATTTCATTCTTTTCCATGTAGCTGTCCAGTTTTCCCAGCACCACTTATTGAAGAGGCTGTCTTTCCTCCATTGTATTCTCTAGCCTCCTTTATCAAGATAAGGTGACCATGTGTACATGGGTTTATCTCTGGACGTTTTTGGATGGAACGTCCTATAAATATCAATTAAGTCCATCTTGTTTAATGTATCATTTAAAGCTTGTGTTTCCTTATTATTTTTCATTTTGGATGATCTGTCCATTGTTGAAAGTGGGGTGTTAAAGTCTCCTACTATGATTGTGTTACTGTCGATTTCCCCTTTTATGGCTGTTAGTATTTGTCTTATGTATTGAGGTGCTCCTATGTTGGGTGCATAAATATTTACAAGTGTTATATCTTCTTCTTGGATCGATCCCTTGATCATTATGTAGTGTCCTGCTTTGTCCCTTGTAAGTCATTATTTTAAAGTCTATTTTGTCTGATATGAGAATTGCTACTCCAGCTTTCTTTTGATTTTCATTTGCATGGAATATCTTTTTCCATCCCCTCACTTTCAGTCTGTATGTTTCCCTAGGTCTGAAGTGGGTCTCTTGTTGACAGCATATATACGGGTCTTGTTTTTGTATCCATTCAGCCAGTCTGTGTCTTTTGGTGGGAGCATTTAATCCATTTACATTTAAGGTAATTATCGATATGTATGCTCCTATTAACATTTTCTTAATTGTTTTGCATTTGTTATTGTAAGTCTTTTCCTTCTCTTGTGTTTCCTGCCTGGAGAAGTTGCTTTAGCTTTTGCTGTAAAGCTGGTTTGGTTCTGCTGAATTCTCTTAGCTTTTGCTTGTCTGTAAAGGTTTTAATTTCTCTGTCAAATCTGAATGAGATCCTTGCTGGGTAGAGTAATCTTGGTTGTAGGTCTTTCCCTTTCATCACGTTAAATATGTCCTGCCCCTCCCTTCTGGTTTGCAGAATTTCTGCTCAAAGATCAGTTGTTAACCTTATGGGGATTCCCTTCTATGTTATTTGTTGTTTTTCCCTTGCTGCTTTTAATATTTTTTCTTTGTATTTACTTTTTGATAGTTTGACTACTATGTGTCTTGGCGTGTTTCTCCTTGGATTTATCCTGTATGGGACTCTCTGTGCTTCCTGGACTTGATTAACTATTCCCTTTCCCATATTAGGGAAGTTTTCAACTATAATCTCTTCAAATATTTTCTCAGTCCCTTTCTTTTTCTCTTTTTCTTTGGGAACCCCTATAATTTGAATGTTGGTACGTTTAATCGTGTCCCAGAGGTCTCTGAGACTGTCCTCAATTCTTTTCATTCTTTTTTCTTTATTCTGCTCTCCAGTAGTTATTCCCACTATTTTATCTTCCAGGTCACTTATCCGTTCTTCTGCCTCATTTATTCTGCTATTGATCCCTTCTAGAGAATGTGTAATTTCATTTCTTGTGTTGTTCATGATTGTTTGTTTGCTCTTTAGTTCTCCTAGGTCCTTGTGAAACTTTTCTTGTATTTTCTCCATTCTATTTCCAAGATTTTGGATCATCTTTACTATCATTATTCTGAATTCTTTTTCAGGTAGACTGCCTATTTCCTCTTCATTTGTTAGGTCTGGTGCGTTTTTACCTTGCTCCTTCATCTGCTGTGTGTTTTTCTGTCTTTCCATTTTGCTTATCTTACTGTGTTTGGGGTCTCCTTTTCACAGGCTGCAGGTTCGTAGTTCCCGTTGTTTTTGCTGTCTGTCCCCAGTGGCTAAGGTTGGTTCAGTGGGTTGTGTAGGCTTCCTGGTGGAGGGGACTAGTGCCTGTGTTCTGGTCAATGAGGCTGGATGTTTTCTTATTGGTAGGCAGGTCCATGTCTGGTGTTGTGTTTTGGGGTGTCTGTGACCTTACTATGATTTTAGGCAGCCTCTCTGCTAAAGGGTGGAGTTGTGTTCCTTTCTTGGTGTTGTTTGGCATAAGGTATCCAGCACCGTAGCTTGCTTGTCATTTAGTGGAGCTTGGTCTTGGTGTTGAGATGGAGATCTCTGGGAGATTTTCACCGTTTGATATTACGTGGAGCTGGGAGGTCTGTGGTGGACCAATATCCTGAACTTGCCTCTGACACATCAGAGGAACAGCCCTGACGCTTGGCTGGAGCACCAAGAGTCTGTCAAGCCCACGGCTCAGAGTAAAAGGGAGAAAGAAAGAAAGAAAGAAAGAAAGAAAGAAAGAAAGAAAGAAAGAAAGAAAGAAAGAAAGAAAGAAAAATGTAAAATTAAATTAAATTAAATTATTTAAGAGTTATTAAAATAAAGAACAAAAATTTATTATTAAAATTTTTTAAGTAATTAAAAAAACGAGAAAGTAGAGAAAAACCAGACGAAGAAACACATTCACCAATGATAACAAGCGCTGAAAACTATACTAAAAAAAAAAACAAAAAACGGACAGACAGAACCCTAGGACAAATGGTAAGTGCCAAACTATACAGACAAAATCACACACAGAAACATATGCATACACACTCACAAAAAGAGAAAAAGGGAAAAAATGTATAAATAGCGTTGCTCCCAAAGTCCACCTCCTCCATTTGGGATGATTCGTTGTCTATTCAGGTGTTCCACCGATGTAGGGTACATCAAGTTGATTGTGGAGATTTAATCCGCTGCTCCTAAGGCTGCTGGGCGAGATTTCCCTTTCTCTTCTTTGTTCGCACAGCTCCCGGGGTTCAGCTTTGGATTTGACCCCGCCTCTGCGTGTAGGTCTCCTGAGAGCGTCTGTTCTTCGCTCAGAAAGGACGGGGTTATAGGAGCCGCTGCTTTGGGGGCTCTGGCTCACTCAGGCCGGGGGGAGGGAGGGGTACGGAGGCAGGGTGAGCCTGCAGTGACAGAGGCCGGCGTGACGTTGCACCAGCCCGAGGCACGCCGTGCGTTCTCCCGGGGAAGTCGTCCCTGGATCACGGGACACTGGCAGTGGCGGGCTGCACAGGCTCCCTGAAGGGAGGTGTGGATAGTGACCTGTGCTCGCACACAGGCTTCTTGGTGGCGGCAGCAGCAGCCTTAGCATCTCATGCCCATCTCTGGGGTCTGCGCTCCTAGCCGCGCCTCGCGCCCGTCTCTGGAGCTCCTTTAGTCGGCGCTCTGAATCCCCTCTCCTCGTGCACCAGGAAACACAGAGGGAAGAAAAAGTCTCTTGCCTTTGCGGCAGCTCCAGACTTTTCCTGGATTCCCTCCTGGCTAGACGTGGCGTACTAACCCCTTCAGGCTGTGTTCACACTGCCAGGCCTCTCCCTGCGCTCAGACCGAAGCCCAAGCCTCAGCTCCCAGCCCCCACCCGTCCCGTCAGGTGAGCAGAAAAGCCTCTCGGGCTGGTGAGTACTGGTCGGCACCGATCCTCCATGCGGGAATCTCTCCGCTTTGCCCTCCGCACCCCTGTTGCTGCGCTCTCCTCCGTGGCTCCGAAGCTGCCCCCGTCCGCCACCTGTAGTCTCCGCCAGTGAAGGGGCTTCTAGTGTGTGGAAAGCTTTCCTCCTTCAGGCTCCCTCCCACTGGTGCAGGTCCCGTTCCTATTCTTTTGTCTCTGCTTTTTCTTTTTTTCTTTTGCCCTACCCAGCTACGTGGGGAGTTTCTTGCCTTTTGGGGGGTCTGAGGTCTTCTGCCAGCGTTCAGTGGGTGTTCTATAGGAGCAGTTCCACGTGTAGATGTATTTCTGATGCTTCTGTGGGGAGGATGGTGATCTCCACGTCTTACTCTTCCGACGTCTTGAAGTTCCCTCCAGTCTATTTTAGAACGTTTTCAACACCTCAAAAAGAAACCCTCGTATCTTGTAGCTGTGTATACCCTATGGTCCCAACAACTTCTGCCTCAGCCTTAAGCAATTATTGATCTATTTTGTATCTATAGATTTGCCTGTTCTGAGCATTTCATATGAATAGAATCACATAATATGTGTTCTTTTGTGACTGACTTCTTTCACTTAGCATAATGTTTTTAAGGTTCAGCCATATTGTAGCATATATTAGTTCTTCATTCCTTTTGATGTCTGAATAGTATTCTGTTGTATGGATTTGCCACATTTTGTTTGTCCACTGGTCAGTTGATGGGCATTTGGGTTGTTTCCATCTTTGGGTATTATGAATATTGCTGCTATGAATATTTATGTACAAGTTTTTGTATGGACATATATTTGCATTTATCTTGGGAATATACCTACAAGTGGGTCATACAGTAACACTGTTTCACCCTCTGAGAAACTACCAAACTTTTCCAAAGCAGGTATACCATTTTACATTCTCACTAACAGTGTATGATGGTTCTGATTTCTCTAAATCCCCACCAACAGTTATGATTATCTGACTTTTGGATTCTAGGCATCCGCATGGGTATGAAAGGGTATCTTTCTGTGGTTTTCATTTGTGTTTTCCTGATGAATAATGATGTCAAGCGTCTCTAATGTGCTTGCTGGCCATTTGTATATCTTCCTTGCAGAAATGTCTATTTAGATCTTCTGCCCATTTTAAAAGTTGGGTTATTTACCTTCTTATCACAGGCATGTAAGAGTTCTTTATATATTCTGAATAAAAATCCCTTATCTGATACACGATTTACAAATATTTTCTCCCATTCTGTAGGTTGTTGTGCTATATTCTGTACATGAATTATTTGAGTTGATCTTTGCAACAGCTGTATGAGATATTATCCTTCTATTTTTTTTTTAGAGATCAGAAAACAGGCTCAGAGTGGTTAAGTACCTATCCTAACTCACAATGCTAGCATGGGATGGTTCCAGGATTTGCACTTAGATATCTATTGGAATTTCAGTTAAAGTCCTCCATCCTCTTGCCTTGATGCTCATATACACAGTTTGTATTTGATGAAAGAAATTGAATCTTAGCATTGTATTGCCCTGTCTATTCTTCACTCGTAGACATTCCAGTGGATAAACACTGAAAATGAAAACACTTTGGTAATACTCCTGAAATTGATTGTCTGGGGACCATGCTGATTCCCAGCAGGAAGGTGTAGCCACAGGGCTCCTGAGGTTGGTTGAATTGATGTTCTGAGTCTGGATTTATAAGCATGGGGAATTGTTCTTTTAAAAGACAATGACAAAGAGAACCCTTCTAATGTGAGCCAGATGCAGCCATGATTTTGAATAAATGTTTGCTGGTAACCATACTTAGGTGGGAACATCTGCCCACTGATGAGCTCCCTGGAGTTTTAGCAGGGGAATTTACGTAGGAAATACAACTCCAAGTACTTCCTCCTGAGGAGAGATGTTAGGCACAAAGAAGCTTAATTTCCTTTCTTCCATTTTTTGTCCACCTGCCATTTAGGAAGCCTAAGTAAATACATTCCTGTCTTGGGAAAATACCACTTCCACTTGGCCTTCCATCTTCCCCAGCTTTGGCTTTGCAGGTGCCCAGTAAGTGTTGGTGCTTGCATCTGGGCCACATCTGTGCAGGCACCTTGGGTTGTCCAAGAATAGTGCATGGCTCCATAAGCCTATAGTAGCAACCCTCTGACATTAGAATTTGCTGTTGATATTTTTCATACACACTCACACTCTTGAGCAAACACACTAGTTTCCTTTCAAGCCTACCCTCTTAGATGTCCTTACTAGTCTATCTTTGAAATGCTGGATCATCATACAGGATACATGATATTTAGAGGAAACAGGTTTCAGTGGTGTTTCTGGATTCTTCTTAGTTCTAGGTCAGCCTAGATTAAGCAATCTGTAGTCTGGAGGGCTTTACTCACCTCCCAATCTGCCGTGCAGTCACAAGGTCCATCTTGTCTTATCACTTTTACTTAAGTCACCACCCTGCAGATTATCCATCATTAACTAGACCCTTATTCACGTATTGCTCTGCACTTGACGGAATTGGACCCAACCCTCTCCCCAACTTCATGAGCGCTTCTTTCCTGCCCTCTGTAACTCATAGTCTATCATTAAGAAACTCCCCAGTAGCTTCAAGTTGTTCTCTCCGTGTTCCCTTAATCTCTGTTTTATGACTGGAATATGGCTGTGCCTTGAGGAAATCACTTCCCCTGCAGTCCTCTTGAGCAAACGTTAGTTTTCCTCACATACCCCAAGGAGTCGACTCACTGTCACTTTCAAACCATTTCTGCTCCTTTCTCTTTCAAAATTCAGAGCTCATTTGTAGTTCTTGCTATTAGATAATATCATGTGCTACGCCATCTATTTCTTTACCTTCATTCATTAGACACTTTCCTGAGTCTTCTTCTCCACTTTTAGTACTGCCACCATCTTGGCAACTTCAACATCTGTCATCTATGTGGATATTCATCCAGCATTTTTGGCTTTGCAAACCTTTCATGCCCTCAATTCCAATGGTATTTTTCTTCCATCATACTTAAGCCACTCACTCTAATGCTCATGCACTAGACATTGACATTCTCAAAAATTACAGCAACTCTGAAATCCTGATTTTATAACATACATCTCTTGGGCTACAACTGATTATCCTTCCTAGCAAAATACCTCCCTCACGTGCAGGTATACACACCTTCACACACCCAACTCTAAAAATTCTTCAATTTTGAACTCCAATCTGTGAATTCTACTACTTTTCAGCATCAGCCACATTTCTCTTTTCGCATTTCCTCATTGCTTACCAATTTATCATGAGTATCACTTACTTTCATCAACCTTCATCTCCCTACTCACTTTCCCACCCTAGTACTTCCCTGGCAAAACCACAACCCTTGTTAAATTTAGCTATCTACCTGCTTTGTTCCTATATACAAGTGATGGATGTTGCTGTAGAAATTTACAAGACAAAGCTAACTGATCACACCTTAAATTCTTGACCACATATCTTAAATGATCAATCCTTCCATTTTATACACCCATTTCCATTACACAAAATGAATATCCAATACTTTATCTTCCCCTCAATTTCTCAAAACCCTACCCTCACTCTTGTTATTTTATGCCCTTATCTCATCCTTCACTGAGAAAACTGAAGAGTCAAGAGAAAATTCTTTTATATTTCCCCACCAAATCTACCATCTTACCTGCATTTGTAATCATACCATAATCGTTTCCTTCTCCACTGTAGAATCTATAAATATTACTCATTCTCATGGAAAGCCAAGATTTCCACATTTGCTACCGATCCCATCTACTAGTGCTCTGAATACCCCTCTTGCTTTCTCAATATTTTTTCTTCTGCAATTATCCCTTTGGATTTTTATGTCGTCAGGTTCATTCAGTCATTTATATTGGCTAGATGCATTCTAGAATCTACCCTCTTAAAAATACACTCTCTTAATACCAAATCCCCCTCCAGCTATAGTCCCATATTTCTCCTCCCCTTAGCACCAAAACTCGCAAAAGAAATTGTCTATCCGCCCCTCACTTTCTGATCTCAAATTTTCTCCTTAATACACATCCAGGTTTATATTAAAATATTTTCCACTCTTTCAATTTCCTTCTTATCAAATGTACCAATGACCTCTCTACTAACAAGTTCAACCGTAATTTGTCTGTCCCTATATTACCTGTAAAAGTATTTAATAAAGTTGTCCATTTTTTACTTCTTGAAACATTATCTGCCCTTTGCTTTTGTGTTGCTCAATTCACCTGTTTTTTTTTGTTGTGGTTGTTGCTGTTGTTCCCTCCTTTTCAACTCTTTTCATTATATACCTAGGAGTAGAGTTACTGGGTAATATGGCAAGTGTATGTTTAACTTGTTGAGTAACTGCCAAAATGTTTTCCACAGAACCTGTATCATTTTATGTTCCCACCAGACGTGTATGAGTGTTTCACTTTCTCTACATCCTTGTCAATACTTGTTATTTTCTTTTTAAAAAAGTTATAGCCTTCCTAGTGGGTTTGAAGTGGCATCTCATCGTGGTTTTGATTTGCATTTCCCTAACGACTAATGGTATTGAGCATATTTTCATATGTTTGTTGGCTATTTGTATATCTTCATTAGCACAATGTCTATTTAAGTCCTTTACCTGATTTTCAGTTGGGTTGTTTGTATTTTTGTTGTTGAGTTGTAAGAGTTCTTTCTGTATTCTGGATACTACACTTTTATTAAATATATGATTTGCCAGGATCTCTCTTTGGTGTGCCTTTTTGCTTTCTTCATGGTATTTTTTTGCAGAAGAAAACATTTTAAAATTTTGATATAGTCCAATTTACTCTTTCTTTGTTGCTTGTGCTTTTTGTGTCATATCTCGGAAACCATTGCTTAACCAAGTTCTATATGCTTTTGATCCCCATAACTGACCAAAAATGTTGAAACCCATTCATTCAACAGAAATATTCATGGCCACCTACTATGTGCCAGGCTCTACTGTAAATACTGGGGAGAGTGATGAACAAGATGGTGGAGACAGAGATTGCTAGCTTATCTCCAACATTTAAGTTCTCCTCTTCTACCAGGTAGACTACATTTCTCATTTTCTCTTGTAGTTAGATGTGGCTATGTGAGTTTTTCCCAAGGAAATGTGAGCAGGAGTAATGCATACCCCTTTTGAGCCTGGCCCATAAATATTCCCATGTGCCCTCCTATATGCTCTTTTCTGCTTCTGCAATTGGAATGGAGATGTCCTGGCAGAAATGACAGAAACCACTCTTTTGCCACTTATCTCAATAGGGTTGTGATGAGGATTAAATATGTATATGGGTATTTAGCATAATTCCTACATAGAGTTAGTAGTCAATAAATGTTAGTTTCGGTAATTATTATTACAGTTTTTGGGTGCTACAGTAGTCACCCAGGATGGGAAACATGTTAGAAACCCCTCATAATTCAGCAGATAGTACAATGAAGTCTGCTCTTTTGTGACCAGTGTGTCAGAACTCCTGATGCTAGCAGTCTTTTCTCTTTCTACACAGTTTCTCTGTGATGAACCAAGATAATTCTAAGCCACCTTAAATAATATTTAAAGGACCATAATTTGGGAAATACTAATCTAGTGAAACGTAGTTTAACTGAAAACAATATAAGTGTGGTTATAATGGTTATGAGAATTCTAAACTGTGCTAAACACTTTGCATTTACACAACATTATTCTATAAAAGAGCCCTACCACTGCCTCTTCCCCTGCTTCCCTAGATCGGATAAGAAAGCTCAGGTACTCTCTCTTCTGTGGGCCAGGAGGAAGTTCAGGCTTTGCAAAACCTGACCTGTGTGTGGGAACACTCCAGCGTCATCCCCTCACCACCATAAAAGCCAAGCCAGTCTCCTTCTTCTGCTCTCTCAAGCCATTCTTGAACCTGCTTGAGAGCCTGCCCTTCTCTCCCCAGAAAGCCTCCTTATGTAGTAAGGTTTTTCATACTCTCTAGGTGTATGTGTTATCAGTCTCGACATCCAAACCGAATTTGGGTTGAAGGGTCCATCCTGTCTCTGTGGTGTGATTACAACAACTGGTCCTGTGAGCAGGACATCAAGTGCTATCCCTTACCACCGGGGGTCTTTCTTCTCTTGCTTTGGCTTTCTAACTGGCTCTGCTCTATGCTGGTGAACAGGCACTTGGGCTAATGCCTGCTGGCTAGCTTGTGCTTTGAACATGCTTCTTTGTGCTGCATTTGTTAGTCCTACTGAGTTTCTGCTAAAGCTTTGACCAACATAAGTCAGTTTAGCCACTTGGCATATAGTGAAAGGATTCTTGGATTGGGACCTTCCTTAAAGCAGTCCTGAATCCTGTGTCTCAACCTGGACCTATTTGTGATTCTCAGGTTGAATCACGTGTTTCAATTCCAAATTAAGTTGCGACTGATACTAACCTCAAAGAAATGACTGTTACCTTGTGAACACTGGTTGTGTCTCAACCACATGTTGGCCCCCTTTCTATATAGAGCTCAGGAGAAAGACTGACAGTCTGTTCAATATACAGGTCCATTGGATGGTCACTCGTGTGGAGGAAGAGCCGTTAACTATGTGGGATGCTGAGGTCATACTTCTAAAAGTAAATGACTCACTAGTACCTTACAAAATGCTTCTGCTGCTGCCCCTGTGCCTCTGTCATAAATAAAAATGATCCTGATCCTCAGACCTCTAGAGAAAAACATTTGTGTCACCTCTGTGACAAAGCCAAGAGATTAGTTCAACCATTGCCACGGGGAAGTCCATAACACTGATGGTACTGACTTGATTTGAGGTTCTCTGGAAGAAGAAACTTATAAAAACTTTTACCTATAAGAGCAATAACATCTGCAGACCTAATGTAAAAGACAAAACACAAGACCCCAAACTGTCAAAGTCTTCAAAAACAAGAAGTCTAAAAAACTGTCACAGCCAAGAGGAGACTAAGAAGTTATAACAAGGAATGACTAAATTTAATGTAGAATCTTGGTTGGGATCCTGGGACAGAAGAAGAATATTAGGTAAAAAATAAGGCAATCTGGGGATTCCACGGTGGCACAGAGGTTGAGAATCTGCCTGATGATGCAGGGGACACGGGTTCGAGCCCTGATCTGGGAAGATCCCATATGCCGCAGAGCAACTAGACCCGAGAGCCACAGCCGCTAAGCCTGCGCATCTGGAGCCTGTGCTCCGCAACAAGAGAGGCCGCGACAGTGAGAGGCCCGCCCATCACGATGAAGAGTGGCCCCTGATTGCCACATCTAGGGAAAGCCCACACACAGAAACGAAGACCCAACACAGCCAAAAATAAAAATAAATTAATTAAAAGAAGGCTCAACATTTAAAAAAAAAGGAATTCTGATGAAGTACAGACTTTAGTTAATAATACTGTTTCAGTGTTGGTTCACTAAGTTGAACAATTGTACCATACTAATGTACAATGTTAAGAAGGGAAATTTGTTGTGGAGTGTATGAATATGATCTTCACAATTACTCTGTAAACATAAAACTGTTCTAAAATAAAAAGTTTTTAAAAACCACACAATACCAGGTGATGAGATCTGGGAGACAACAGAATTTAACACTGAATGGGGTTGGCCATGTGGAATGGTTTGGAGGGAACACCTTCTCCCTAACATGTGCACCACAAGGATTGAACCAGAGAAGATGAGGAAGAGTGGAAGGTCAATTTGGGAAGGCTCTTTACTGGGTGTTGAGGAAGCACTCCCTTTCTCTAACCAGAGCACGTAGACTCCTCTGCACCCCTCCCCTCCCCCCACGTATCTTCAAGGGTAGTGCTTTGTGATGTCACAGCCACCCCAGCGCTACCATTGGCTGACCAATCAAAGCTGATGGGTGTGGCTCTTCATTGTCCTGGCAGGGTATATATAGGGAGGCCAGGAGCCTTGGAGTAGAGCACACTGTTGCTACTGACATGGCAGAGGAAAGTACAGTCCCCCAGGAGCCTAACCGTGATGCACGGACAAACACCGAGAGGTCAGAGCAACAAACACCGGGGGGCCAACGCAGAAGGGAGAGGGTGAATTCTCCACTCCAGGGCTATAAGATGGAAGAGGTCAGATTACCCGACTCACGTGCCTCCTCTTCAGCCCCCACCCAAGACTTACCCAGCCCTTCCCTGGCACAAACCCCTTCTCAATCCACACCCATTCTCTCAAAGTTCTCCTTCCCATCCTCTTTCCCCAAATCAATATCTTTCTGTATCACTTTGTTTTCCGACCAGATTCAGGAGGTGGTCGAGTTAACAAAATCAGTCCGTCGTCAGAATTCGGGAAGAGGTTCTACACAGAAGAAGTCAAAGATGCTAGCATTCTATTACTGGCGGAGTACAACAATGACTAAAGAGCCAGAGGAGGATGAAAACGTCCCAGAGGGCTCTTCCAGCAGTTCATAAAGTGCTGCCCTGGGTCTATCAGGTGACTGAGACCTTGCTGTCTCTGTTGTCTCTCCAGAGAAAGCACTGGAGACATGGTCACCTGTGTAGAGACCAAATAAAAAAGCCCTCAGCTATTGATGTACAAGCTGTTGTAGAAAGATGTGTGTGTATCTCTGTCTGTTCTTCGGTGATGGGGACTGAAGGAAGGCAGGAAGGGGCAGGCGTGTGAGAAGGGAGGGAGGTAGTATCCTGCCAGTTTGGGGCCCAGACCAGCCAGTCCATAGTTAGCCAGACACCGGGAATAAGGACTGGGTGAGGACTGAGCTCTGAAGACAGATTTCTTCCTGAACACTTTATCCTGCTGGTGAGGAGGAAATGGACTTGGTGTTTCCGTGTGTGTTTGGGAGGTCCCAGATGGGGAGAGGGGTGCTGTATGGGTGGTGGCAGTGTGTGTCATAATCTGATTCCACTTTTGATGTTTGACAATGGACAGTTTTGAAGCCTCATTAATTCCCCTTCCCCTTCTGGCCCACATCTGGCCACACTTTATGTTCATCCACTCCCAGCCAGGGAGTAGGTGAACATAAAATAGAAACAGATATGCCTAACCTGAACCATCCGAATTCTTTCCGTGCCTAACTTTTCCATAGCCAAGACATCCATTACCCTAAAATATCCTCTAGTGCACGTGGAGAACCTGACCCAATAAGTAATCAAGTTAAGTCTCTGGCCCTTATAATCAGCTTGAAAACTATGGGACCCTATGGACCTTTCCCCCTAGTTAAAATAATACCTTTCACTTCAGTGTTTAAGAAAAGGTTCAATCTAAATGAAAGCACGGTTTTCACAGATTGAAACCCATTATATAAGACCTAGTTAGAGAAGGTGTGGTTATCCCCACTTCTGCTGCATTTAACAGCCAAGTTTTACTTGTTCTTAAACCCGGCAAAACAGGACCGGTGCCTCAGTGTGAATTCGTACCCTTGGCGTCATGGCCCCACCTATTGAAATGACTGATTCCACCCAATAATAAATAAGTAACTGGTAAATACTTTGCAGTTAGAGCAAAGTATTTGCCTAGCATGTTCTATTCAGTGCCTAGTTCAACAACCTCTCAGCTGCAGTTAACCTTCACCTTTAAAGGGACACAATACACCTTCACCTGGGTACTCAATGGGCTCAGTCTCCACGCCTGCCATCTCACATAGTCTTCACAGGCAATATTTTAACCAGCTCTAACTTTTTTCGGGTACACAGTTATGACATCACACTAATGACATCCTCCTTTGAGGAGATTCACATGAGACACATAGTACAGGGCCCCACCACTTCAGTTAAGCTCCTGAAAATTATTTAGTAAGTTGAGGGCTGCTCCAGTCCTGACAGTGTCAAGAAACAGCTTTTAGTCTTCTTAGGACCCACATTGTTAAAACAAGCCCAACATGTTTTCGACATGTTTAGATTCTGGAGGCAACACTCCTCATTTACAAAGCTTTTTTTTTTGTTCTGTAACTTGCAAATAGGCCCAACTTGAATGAGACCCCCTGTAAAAAGATACTAGAATCTGCCTGAATGGCCATAGAACAGGCATTCCTGTTACGGCCCCCCGGGATTCCTTCACTGTGGGAGCTTTAGCAACCTTCTCTCATATATCTTGGAGTCCCTCTACCATCAGTGATGGCCGTTAGTTGCATGGGCTTCTGATACAAGGAACTATCTTCCTTGGCCCATTGCTGTATGCCATTAGTGTAGCAATTGGTGGGTACATACTGGACTTTCCTGGAAATATAGACTGTCTCAGGTCCTGAACCTGGGACCCTCAGTATACAGCTGCCCGTTAGGCCTTTGATCATGGAAACAGCACCCTGCAAGCCCAGCACAGCTAGTGAGGCCTCCTTGCTACAGGATGGAGCTGAACCTGGGCTCTCTGCATACCCTACTTTCAGGAGAGGGTAACGTCCCCTGTGCTGGGTCCCTTGCCGGATGCCACAGTGCTAGAGGAGGTCATCTCTTAGAACACTTGGATACCTGGGGAGCCCCTTAGGCTCAACACAGTGAATACCAAAGGGGGTTCATTCACTTAACCAATGGCATTGCCACTGTCACACTTAATGGAGCTTGCTTGACTCTTGCTGCTTTTCATCTCTTAATCAGAATGTTCCTGATAAAGGACAGGACACAGGATCAGCTCAGTTGGCCAAACTTTAGCCAGTTATCTGAGCACTTGGCCATGTCTTAGCCAACAATTGCCCTCATCTTCACATTTTTATAGATCTTTGGGCCACTGCCAGCGGTCTGACCATCTGTTCTGGCCAATGCAAACAATTCCTTCTCCAAGATTGCCTCATTTGGGGTAAAGAACTCATAGAATCTCTTGCCTCACGGATACCCAAAATATAAATCAAGGTCACACATCTTCTGCACATATTAAAGCCACAATACAATGTCTCACCATAGCACTCTTTACCTTCTTTGAAGTTCTGCACATTGATAGAGAGACTAAGGCACTCATTTCACTTCTCAGAATATATAGTACTAGCTCTTGATAGTACTAGATATTCAATGGAACGTTCACCTTTCTTATTGGTCTCATGCTGCAGGTGCCATAATGGCTTACATAAACAAGTCCAAATTAAATTAAATAAACCACGCAATGTTTTAGTTATCAGACAAACACCATGGGTAAGTTGTCATTGAGACTGATCCCATTTTTTCAGTTTTATTGAGGTATAATGGATAAATAAAAATTGTATATACTTAAGGTGTAGAACTTGAAGTTTAGATTATTTCTATATCTGTTCCTATATCTATAGAATGAAAGAATCACAACCATCTAATTACCCAACACTTCACAGTTAGCAGTTTTTTCTTTTTTCTTTTTTTGGTCTAACTGCATTTTTGATGCATAACTCATTATGTGAGTAATAATCCTTTTCATACCTTCTTGGTATATGTGTGGCATCATTAGTCTTGACATTCAAACCAAATTTTGGGTGAGGGATGAACATTCCACTTCTGTGAGGTGACAACAAGCTCACATATCCATAAATATATATATATATATATATATATATATATATATATATATATATATAGATAGATAGATATACTCATAGGCATATGAGTATGACACTTTAAAAAAGATACCAGTATTTCAGGAAAGAAATATGTCCTGAGTGCCTAGTAGGTGTCAGATATTACTCTTGTTTCTGGAATTAGCGTGAAGAACATGAAATCAATAGTTCCTGTCCTCAAGTAACTTCTGTTTTCATGGGCAAAGGGGTCGTTCTTGTTGTTGGTGTGGGGAACCTTCTCTAAGGAGCTGATATTTGAATCAAGATCTGAATAATGAGGTCGAGTCAGCTGTGTGAAGACTTTGAAGAAGAGCATTTTAGGTAGACTAGCAAGTAGCAATGCCGTGAGGCCAGAACGAGAAGAGTGTGTTGAGGAAGAGCAGAAGGGTGAGTGACTGGAGTGCAGTCAGAGAGGGGCAGAGCGGAGATTGATGACCGAGACTGGAGAGGCTGGCAGAGAAGTGGTCACATAGGGACCTGCAGGGTAAGAACTTGGATTTTATCTTACGTGCAGTGGAGGGCCACTGGATGGTTTGATAAAGGAAAGTGATGTCGTCTGATGTATGTTTTAGAAAGTTCACTGGATGTTGTGAACTGTGTAGGACCAGAGGGCTGACAGGCTGTTGGGACAATACAGGTGTGATATGATGATGGCTGGGACTAGGGTTTAGCAGGGGGAATATAACTTAGTGTCTAGTTGAGCAGTTGGGAGCATAGGATTTAAAGTCCGATCTCAATTTACAGCTTCACCACCTAAAAGCTATTTGAACTTGAGTACGTTTTTTAACTCCTGTAAGACTTAGTTTCCTCATCTGTAAAAAGGGAATGATAGTAACATGTATCTAGATCTTAGAGCCATGCTGGGATTAAATGAGGTAATTTATGTAAAACACCTGACATTATATTAGGCCAATAATAAGCATTTGATTAAATGGCTTCTGTTGTTATCATCTATGATATAAATACATACATGCATAATCCTTGCTTCTTTCTCCCCCACTCCCCAAAAGCTAGTGTGTCTTATGTTAACTGCTGCTAACCCATGAGTACTGAACCCTTGTGTTTTCCTTGAAGACACAGTATTTTGGGGCACCTTACCTCAATGGTCAAGCATTCTGGTACCTTGAGATACTTTATAATGTGTCTGTATATGGCTTATGATGAATTTATTCAGTAAGTGGCAGTAGTGTCTGATTTCTAACATTCTCTTCTTTCTACCTAATGAATCATTGCTTGAATACCTATCCCCTTTTCTCCAACCTCTTCCACAGGTCCTAAATGAACAGCAACCCATATTTCTTCCCCAACTGCAAACCTAATGTACTGAACTTAGTCAGATTGCTTTGACAGTTGCTTCCTTTCATTAAACGCAGCTTAGAGTTCTTCTTCCCTCAGAAAAACCTGCTTGCATGTTTCAAAGCAGGTTCTCATTTTATTAGTTCCTGATCAGGACTCTTCCAAAGTCTCTTGTTCCATTTGCCCATCTTCCACACATTACCATCATTTGAGACTATAAATAATAAACTGTTTACTTCCTCCTCCACATTCTTGATGAATGAAATAGGACTAGATGTTGATTCCTTCCTCTTTGAAGGGATTGCTTTCCCTTCCCCACCTAAGGCTGGTGAGTGATGAAAGCATCCTCAGTCTTTAAGGCTAAGCTCAAATGGTTCTTTCCCTCTGAAGCCTCTCTACCACCAATGCCTGCAGAGTTCATTGCCCCTATGGTCCTACAAATTCTTATATTAAAGCAATAGCCATATTGTATTAGAATGGTTCATTTATATGTTTGTCTTGTTGTAATATACAACAAGAAGGAGCATATTTCATTCATCTCTGTAATCCCAACCACTTTAACACACCTGACACAATGTCACGGTTGCTGCTCAATGTAGTTTGATGAACTGCTGGAGGACTGAACAATCAAATCATTCTGTAGATACTGGATCATTTCCTTAACCTGCTCTATAATGTTGGCTTTAGAAAATGTTAAACTTAAAATCATGTAAAATTTTTATTTTGAAAAACTCAAAGTACAAGAAAGAAAGTTAAAAAAAAGAACCCTAAACACTAAAAACTCAAAACACTCTCTATGATATGCACACTTTCAGCAACTATCTCTTTGTACATGGCTTTACACATATGTAATTTACATGTGCATTTACATAAAGCAATTATATATAAATGTTGAGAATTATATATATATATATTCATACATATACATAAATATTGAGAAAGCCTGTACATCTATAGGATTTTTACACTTCATTAGCCACTCCTCCACTGGATAAGCAGTGTTAAAAGCCTGGTGTGAATCTTTGCATATCTTTGTCTATGTTCATAAATAAGGTAACATACATATGTATGCATAAAAACATATAGGGGCACTATTTTACTCTTTACTGCACGTAGTTTTTCTCACTTAGAAACATTTCAGAGAAATGTTTTCCTCATCGTCTGGTATAGACTTAACACACTTTTTAAACTAGTTATGTAAAATGCAATGGTTTGAGTGAAAGACAACTTATTAAACCATTCCTCTATTGAGGACATTCAAGTTGATTCCAGTTTTTTGGCTAGTAGAAAAAACGTTGCAATTAATCTGAATATATACGTAAAATTTATTTTGTTCATATTCACTGTTATATACCCGTGCTTTTATCTTCTATGGAAGAAGGCCCCGGAAATGGAATTGCTAAGTTAAAGTTTATGTAAATTCTTAATTTTAATAGGGGTTGCCAGATTGACTTCCAAATGGCTTTAATATACTGCACATTACCCTCGGCAAATGTATGAGATAACATATTAACCTCCACAAAACTCCAGCAATGTGTGATAACATGTTTAATGGTTTTAAAGTGATATTTCCTTGTTAATTTAATTTCAATACGCCTGATTGCTGGTAAAGTTGAGTAATTTCACTTGTTTATTGGCAAGGGGGTTTTCTGCCTCCTTGAACAGCCCTTTTTACCCTTTTTAACCACTTTCAATTTGGGTGTTTGTCTTTTCTTATTAATGTGTGGGAAATTTTTTATATGTTGGATATTGAACCCTTTATCTGTCATGTGTCTTACAAATATATGTTCCTGTATTATTTGTCTTCTGGTTTTATTTACCTTTACGTTTGCCATATGATTACATTTTAAGTTTTAAGCACTCAAATATGTCAGTCATTTCTCTAGAGTGTCTAGGTTTTCCAGCTTGCACAGAAATTTTTCTTGACTCCTAGATTATGCATACGTTTTCCATAATATATATATTTTACTTCAACATTTTTATCTTTAGATCATACAGAACTTCATGTTGTGTGAGAGAAGAGTCCAAACTTATTTTATCCTTTTTAATACATATAAATAATAAATGTATGCAGTACTACTAAGAAGAAAATAGAGTCAAAAAACCAAACAAAGCCCACTTTATTTTGGATACAAATCCAGCCCTGAAACTTACTAGCTGTTGCCCTGAGAAAGTCATTTAATTTATGTGAACCTCTTTCCCCATTTGTAAAAGGGAGATAATAATGTCAACATGACAGAAGTTTTATGAGAATTAATGTATGTCAAACACAGTGACTGGCATATAGATTCAGAGGTCAACAAAGATAGCTATAATGACTGTTGTTTAACTCCCTCTGAAATGCTTTCGCCTTGAACACGCTTAGGAATGCTGATAGGCCCCATCGTGTCTTGCTTCATGGCTCACTTTGGTTTTGCATCTTTAATGGAGTTTTTATTATACAGTGCTCCTAAGGTAAAAAAAAGAAAAGAAAAAGAAAAACATTACAGGAAGTTGGCCTCAAAGATATTATCAACCAGGTAAAGTGCTACTGAGGTGAACATTAGAGGACAGATTAAGGCGGCCTAGATCCACCTCACACAGAAATACATCCTTTCACAAAGGGAAAAGATCTGCTAGAAACTCCTGCTTCTAGAAAAATAAGACAAGGATGTTAATAAATATGATGACTTGGGGGAAGGTGGCAAACATATTTGAGGCTCCGAATATCCAGAGAGTATTTGAGAGAACACTTTGCTCTATATGGCCCAGGGAAATTAACCAAAAGCTCCCTAACATGGGTGCCCCTCATGCGCCAGATACCAACACTGACAGAACTGGAATTTATAGTCAGTACTAAGTGCCCTTATACATCATTTTTCATTTCATAGGAAGGAGAAATAACTTTCCTAAGCAGTTAGGAAAGTTATTTATTTATTTATTTTGAACAAACACACTTTTTTTTTTAACATCTTTACTGGAGTATGATTGCTTTACAATGGTGTAATAGTTTCTGCTCTATAACAAAGTGAATCAGCTATACATATACGTATATACCCATATCCCCTCCCTCTTGCATCTCCCTCCCTCCCACCCTCCCTATCCCACCCCTCTTGGTGGTCAAAAAGCACTGAGCTGATCTCCCTGTGCTATGTGGCTGCTTCCCACTAGCTATCTGTTTTACATTTGGTAGTGTATATATGTCCATGCCACTCTCTCACTTTGTCCCAGCTTACCCTTCCCCCTCCCCGTGTCCTCAAGTCCATTCTCTAGTAGGTCTGCGACATTTCTTTTTTTTTTTTCGGTACGCGGGCCTCTCGCTGTTGTGGCCTCTCCAGTTGTGGAGCACAGGTTCCGGACACGCAGGCTCAGTGGCCATGGCTCACGGTCCCAGCCTCTCTGTGGCATGTGGGATCCTCCCAGACCGGGGCACGAACCCGTGTCCCCTGCATCGGCAGGCGGATTCTCAACCAGTACACCACCAGGGAAGCCCAGGTCTGCGTCTTTTTTCCCGTCTTGCCCCTAGGTTCCTCATGACCATATTTTTTTAAAGATTCCATATATATGTGTTAGGATACGGTATTTGTTTTTCTCTTTCTGACTTACTTCACTCTGTATGACAGACTCTGTGTCCATCCACCTCACTACAAATAACTCAGTTTCGTTCCTTTTTATGGCTGAGTAATATTCCATTGTATACATGTGCCACATCTTCTTTATCCATTCATCTGTTGATGGACACTTAGGTTCCTTCCAAGCCCTGGATATTGTAAATAGAGCTGCAATGAACATTGTGGTACATGACTCTTTTTGAATTATGGTTTTCTCAGGATATATGCCCCATAGTGGGATTGCTGGGTCGTATGGTAGTTCTATTTTTAGTTTTTTAGTGAACCTCCATACTGTTCTCCTTAGTGACTGTATCAATTTACATTCCCATCAACAGTGTATGAGGGTTCCCTTTTCTCCACACCTTCTCTAAGAATTTGTCCATTTCTTCCAGGTTGTCCATTTATTGTTTGTAGATTTTTTGATGATGGCCATTCTGACCGGTGTGAGATGATACCGCATTGTAGTTTTGATTTGCATTTCTCTAATGATTAACGACGTTGAGCATTCTTTCATGTGTTTGTTGGCAATCTGTGTATCTTCTTTGGAAAAATGTCTATTTAGGTCTTCTGCCCATTTTTGGATTGGGTGGTTTGTGTTTTTGATATTGAGCTGCATGAGCTGCTTGTAAATTTTGGAGACTAATCCTTTGTCAGTTGCTTCGTTTGCAAATATTTTCTCCCATTCTGAGGGTTGTCTTTTCATCTTGTTTATGGTTTCCTTTGCTGTGCAAAAGCTTTTAAGTTTCACTCGGTCCCATTTGTTTATTTTTAGTTTTGTTTCCTTTTCTTTAGGAGGTGGGTCAAACAAGATCTTACTGTGATTTATCTCAAAAGAGTGTTCTTCTTTTATTTCCTCTAAGAGTTTTAGTGTGTCTGGCCTTACATTAAGGTCTTTAATCCATTTTGAGTTTATTTTTGTGTATGGCATTAGGGAGTGTTCTAATTTCATTCTTTTCCATGTAGCTGTCCAGTTTTCCCAGCACCACTTATTGAAGAGGCTGTCTTTCCTCCATTGTATACTCTAGCCTCCTTTATCAAGATAAGGTGACCATGTGTACATGGGTTTATCTCTGGACGTTTTTGGATGGAATGTCCTATAAATATCAATTAAGTCCATCTTGTTTAATGTATCATTTAAAGCTTGTGTTTCCTTATTATTTTTCATTTTGGATGATCTGTCCATTGTTGAAAGTGGGGTGTTAAAGTCGCCTACTATGATTGTGTTACTGTCGATTTCCCCTTTTATGGCTGTTAGTATTTGTCTTATGTATTGAGGTGCTCCTATGTTGGGTGCATAAATATTTACAAGTGTTATATCTTCTTCTTGGATCGATCCCTTGATCATTATGTAGTGTCCTGCTTTGTCCCTTGTAAGTCATTATTTTAAAGTCTATTTTGTCTGATATGAGAATTGCTACTCCAGCTTTCTTTTTTTTTTTTTTTTTTTTTTTTTTTTTTTTTCTTTTTGTGGTATGCGGGCCTCTCACTGTTGTGGCCTCTCCCGTTGCGGAGCACAGGCTCCGGACGCGCAGGCCCAGCGGCCATGGCTCACGGGCCCAGCCGCTCCGCGGCATGTGGGATCTTCCCGGACCGGGGCACGAACCCGTATCCCCTGCATCGGCAGGCGGACTCTCAACCACTGCGCCACCAGGGAGGCCCCCAGCTTTCTTTTGATTTTCATTTGCATGGAATATCTTTTTCCATCCCCTCACTTTCAGTCTGTATGTTTCCCTAGGTCTGAAGTGGGTCTCTTGTTGACAGCATATATACGGGTCTTGTTTTTGTATCCATTCAGCCAGTCTGTGTCTTTTGGTGGGAGCATTTAATCCATTTACATTTAAGGTAATTATCGATATGTATGCTCCTATTAACATTTTCTTAATTGTTTTGCATTTGTTATTGTAAGTCTTTTCCTTCTCTTGTGTTTCCTGCCTGGAGAAGTTGGTTTAGCATTTGCTGTAAAGCTGGTTTGGTTCTGCTGAATTCTCTTAGCTTTTGCTTGTCTGTAAAGGTTTTAATTTCTCTGTCAAATCTGAATGAGATCCTTGCTGGGTAGAGTAATCTTGGTTGTAGGTTTTTCCCTTTCATCACGTTAAATATGTCCTGCCCCTCCCTTCTGGTTTGCAGAATTTCTGCTCAAAGATCAGTTGTTAACCTTATGGGGATTCCCTTCTATGTTATTTGTTGTTTTTCCATTGCTGCTTTTAATATTTTTTCTTTGTATTTACTTTTTGATAGTTTGACTATTATGTGTCTTGGCGTGTTTCTCCTTGGATTTATCCTGTATGGGACTCTCTGTGCTTCCTGGACTTGATTAACTATTCCCTTTCCCATATTAGGGAAGTTTTCAACTATAATCTCTTCAAATATTTTCTCAGTCCCTTTCTTTTTCTCTTTTTCTTTGGGAACCCCTATAATTTGATTATTGGTACGTTTAATCGTGTCCCAGAGGTCTCTGAGACTGTCCTCAATTCTTTTCATTCTTTTTTCTTTATTCTGCTCTCCAGTAGTTATTCCCACTATTTTATCTTCCAGGTCACTTATCCGTTCTTCTGCCTCATTTATTCTGCTATTGATCCCTTCTAGAGGATATGTAATTTCATTTATTGTGTTGTTCATGATTGTTTGTTTGCTCTTTAGTTCTTCTAGGTCCTTGTGAAACTTTTCTTGTATTTTCTCCATTCTATTTCCAAGATTTTGGATCATCTTTACTATCATTATTCTGAATACTTTTTCAGGTAGACTGCCTATTTCCTCTTCATTTGTTAGGTCTGGTGCGTTTTTACCTTGCTCCTTCATCTGCTGTGTGTTTTTCTGTCTTTTCATTTTGCTTATCTTACTGTGTTTGGGGTCTCCTTTTCACAGGCTGCAGGTTCGTAGTTCCCGTTGTTTTTGGTGTCTGTCCCCAGTGGCTAAGGTTGGTTCAGTGGGTTGTGTAGGCTTCCTGGTGGAGGGGACTAGTGCCTGTGTTCTGGTCAATGAGGCTGGATCTTTTCTTTTTGGTAGGCAGGTCCAAGTCTGGTGGTGTGTTTTGGGGTGTCTGTGACCTTACTATGACTTTAGGCAGCCTCTCTGCTAATGGGTGGAGTTGTGTTCCTTTCTTGGTAGTTGTTTGGCATAAGTTATCCAGCACCATAGCTTGCTGGTCATTTAGTGGAGCTGGGTCTTGGTGTTGAGATGGAGATCTCTGGGAGATTTTCACCGTTTGATATTACGTGGAGCTGGGAGGTCTGTGGTGGACCAATATCCTGAACTTGCCTCTGCCACGTCAGAGGAACAGCCCTGATGCTTGGCTGGAGCACCAAGAGACTGTCACGCACACGGCTCAGAATAAAAGGGAGAAATAAATAAATAAATAAATAAAGAAAGAAAGAAAGAAAGAAAGAAAAATGTAAAATTAAATTAAATTAAATTATTAAAGAGTTATTAAAATAAAGACAAAAATTTATTATTAAAATTTTTTAAGTAATTAAAAAAACGAGAAAGAAGAGAAAAACGAGAAGAAGAAACAAATTCACCAATGATAACAAGCGCTGAAAACTATACTAAAAAAAAAAACAAAAAACGGACAGACAGAACCCTAGGACAAACGGTAATTGCCAAACTATACAGACAAAATCACACACCGAAGCATACGCATACACACTCACAAAAAGAGAAAAAGGGAAAAAATGTATAAATAGCGTTGCTCCCAAAGTCCACCTCCTCCATTTGGGATGATTCGTTGTCTATTCAGGTGTTCCACCGATGCAGGGTACATCAAGTTGATTGTGGAGATTTAATCCTCTGCTCCTGAGGCTGCTGGGCGAGATTTCCCTTTCTCTTCTTTGTTCGCACAGCTCCCGGGGTTCAGCTTTGGATTTGACCCCGCCTCTGCGTGTAGGTCTCCTGAGAGCGTCTGTTCTTCGCTCAGACAGGACGGGGTTATAGGAGCCGCTGCTTTGGGGGCTCTGGCTCACTCAGGCTGGGGGGAGGGAGGGGTACAGAGGCAGGGTGAGCCTGCAGTGACAGAGGCCGGCGTGACGTTGCACCAGCCCGAGGCACACCGTGCGTTCTCCCGGGGAAGTCGTCCCTGGATCACGGGACACTGGCAGTGGCGGGCTGCACAGGCTCACTGAAGGGAGGTGTGGATAGTGACCTGTGCTCGCACACAGGCTTCTTGGTGGCGGCAGCAGCAGCCTTAGCATCTCATGCCCATCTCTGGGGTCTGCGCTCCTAGCCGTGCCTCGCGCCCCTCTCTGGAGCTCCCTTAGGCGGCGCTCTGAATCTTCTCTGCTCGTGCACCAGGAAACACAGAGGGAAGGAAAAGTCTCTTGCCTTTGCGGCAGCTCCAGACTTTTCCTGGACTCCCTCCTGGCTAGACGTGGCGTACTAACCCCTTCAGGCTGTGTTCACACTGCCAGTCCTCTCCCTGCGCTCAGACCGAAGCCCAAGCCTCAGCTCCCAGCCCCCATCCGTCCCGGCAGGTGAGCAGACAAGCCTCGCGGGCTGGTGAGTACTGGTCGGCATCGATCCTCCGTTCGGGAATCTCTCCACTTTGCCCTCCACACCCCTGTGGCTGCACTCTCCTCCGTGGCTCCGAAGCTGCCCCCGTCCGCCACCTGTAGTCTCCGCCATTGAAGGGGCTTCTAGTGTGTGGAAAGCTTTCCTCCTTCAGGCTCCCTCCCACTGGTGCAGGTCCCGTTCCTATTCTTTTGTCTCTGCTTTTTCTTTTTTTCTTTTGCCCTACCCAGCTACGTGGGGAGTTTCTTGCCTTTTGGGAGGTCTGAGGTCTTCTGCCAGCGTTCAGTGGGTGTTCTATAGGAGCAGTTCCACGTGTAGATGTATTTCTGATCCTTCTGTGGGGAGGAAGGTGATCTCCACGTCTTACTCTTCCGACGTCTTGAAGTTCCCTCCAGTCTATTTTAGAACGTTTTCAACACCTCAAAAAGAAACCCTCGTATCTTGTAGCTGTGAATCCCCTATGCTCCCAACAACTTCTGCCTCAGACTTAAGCTATTATTGATCTATTTTGTATCAATAGATTTGCCTGTTCTGAGCATTTCATATGAATAGAATCACATAATATGTGGTCTTTTGTGACTGACTTCTTTCACTTAGCATAATGTTTTTAAGGTTCAGCCATATTGTAGCATATATTAGTTCTTCATTCCTTTTGATGTCTGAATAGTATTCTGTTGTATGGATTTGCCACATTTTGTTTGTCCACTGGTCATTTGATGGGCCTTTGGGATGTTTCCATCTTTGGGTATTATGAATATTGCTGCTATGAATATTTATGTACAAGTTTTTGTATGGACATATACTTGCATTTATCTTGGGAATATACCTACAAGTGGGTCATACAGTAACACTGTTTCACCCTCTGAGAAACTACCAAACTTTTCCAAAGCAGGTATACCATTTTACATTCTCACTAACAGTGTATGATGGTTTTGATTTCTCTAAATCCCCACCAACAGTTATGATTATCTCACTTTTGGATTCTAGCCATCCGAATCGGTATGAAATGGTATCTTTCTGTGGTTTTCATTTGTGTTTTCCTGATGAATAATGATGTCAAGCGTCTCTAATGTGCTTGCTGGCCATTTGTATATCTTCCTTGCAGAAATGTCTATTTAGATCTTCTGCCCATTTTAAAAGTTGGGTTATTTACCTTCTTATCACAGGCATGTAAGAGTTCTTTATATATTCTGAATAAAAATCCCTTATCAGATACACGATTTACAAATATTTTCTCCCATTCTGTAGGTT
Organism: Mesoplodon bidens; assembly: GCF_964165515.1. Taxonomy (NCBI): domain Eukaryota; kingdom Metazoa; phylum Chordata; class Mammalia; order Artiodactyla; family Ziphiidae; genus Mesoplodon; species Mesoplodon bidens. The sequence continues at coordinate 14,534,217 of NC_138163.1, read as the reverse complement.
GTTGTGCTATAGTCTGTACATGAATTATTTGAGTTGATCTTTGCAACAGCTGTATGAGATATTATCCTTCTATTTTTTTTTAGAGATCAGAAAACAGGCTCAGAGTGGTTAAGTACCTATCCTAACTCACAATGCTAGCATGGGATGGTTCCAGGATTTGCACTTAGATATCTATTGGAATTTCAGTTAAAGTCCTCCATCCTCTTGCCCTGATGCTCATATACACAGTTTCTATTTGATGAAAGAAATTGAATCTTAGGATTGTATTGCCCTGTCTATTCTTCACTCGTAGACATTCCAGTGGATAAACACTGAAAATGAAAACACTTTGGTAATACTCCTGAAATTGATTGTCTGGGGACCATGCTGATTCCCAGCAGGAAGGTGTAGCCACAGGGCTCCTGAGGTTGGTTGAATTGATGTTCTGAGTCTGGATTTATAAGCATGGGGAATTGTTCTTTTAAAAGACAATGACAAAGAGAACCCTTCTAATGTGAGCCAGATGCAGCCATGATTTTGAATAAATGTTTGCTGGTAACCATACTTAGGTGGGAACATCTGCCCACTGATGAGCTCCCTGGAGTTTTAGCAGGGGAATTTACGTAGGAAATACAACTCCAAGTACTTCCTCCTGAGGAGAGATGTTAGGCAAAAAGAAGCTTAATTTCCTTTCTTCCATTTTTTGTCCACCTGCCATTTAGGAAGCCTAAGTAAATACATTCCTGTCTTGGGAAAATACCACTTCCACTTGGCCTTCCATCTTCCCCAGCTTTGGCTTTGCAGGTGCCCAGTAAGTGTTGGTGCTTGCATCTGGGCCACATCTGTGCAGGCACCTTGGGTTGTCCAAGAATAGTGCATGGCTCCATAAGCCTATAGTAGCAACCCTCTGACATTAGAATTTGCTGTTGATATTTTTCATACACACTCACACTCTTGAGCAAACACACTAGTTTCCTTTCAAGCCTACCCTCTTAGATGTCCTTACTAGTCTATCTTTGAAATGCTGGATCATCATACAGGATACATGATATTTAGAGGAAACAGGTTTCAGTGGTGTTTCTGGATTCTTCTTAGTTCTAGGTCAGCCTAGATTAAGCAATCTGTAGTCTGGAGGGCTTTACTCACCTCCCAATCTGCCGTGCAGTCACAAGGTCCATCTTGTCTTATCACTTTTACTTAAGTCACCACCCTGCAGATTATCCATCATTAACTAGACCCTTATTCACGTATTGCTCTGCCCTTGACGGAATTGGACCCAACCCTCTCCCCAACTTCATGAGCGCTTCTTTCCTGCCCTCTGTAACTCATAGTCTATCATTAAGAAACTCCCCAGTAGCTTCAAGTTTTTCTCTCCGTGTTCCCTTAATCTCTGTTTTATGACTGGAATATGGCTGTGCCTTGAGGAAATCACTTCCCCTGCAGTCCTCTTGAGCAAACGTTAGTTTTCCTCACATACCCCAAGGAGTCGACTCACTGTCACATTCAAACCATTTCTGCTCCTTTCTCTTTCAAAATTCAGAGCTCATTTGTAGTTCTTGCTATTAGATGATATCATGTGCTACGCCATCTATTTCTTTACCTTCATTCATTAGACACTTTCCTGAGTCTTCTTCTCCACTTTTAGTACTGCCACCATCTTGGCAACTTCAACATCTGTCATCTATGTGGATATTCATCCAGCATTTTTGGCTTTGCAAACCTTTCATGCCGTCAATTCCAATGGTATTTTTCTTCCATCATACTTAAGCCACTCACTCTAATGCTCATGCACTAGACATTGACATTCTCAAAAATTACAGCAACTCTGAAATCCTGATTTTATAACATACATCTCTTGGGCTACAACTGATTATCCTTCCTAGCAAAATACCTCGCTCACGTGCAGATATACACACCTTCACACACCCAACTCTAAAAATTCTTCAATTTTGAACTCCAATCTGTGAATTCTACTACTTTTCAGCATCAGCCACATTTCTCTTTTCGCATTTCTTCATTGCTTACCAATTTATCATCAGTATCACTTACTTTCATCAACCTTCATCTCCCTACTCACTTTCCCACCCTAGTACTTCCCTGGCAAAACCACAACCCCTGTTAAATTTAGCTATCTACCTGCTTTGTTCCTATATACAAGTGATGGATGTTGCTGTAGAACTTTACAAGACAAAGCTAACTGATCTCACCTTAAATTCTTGACCACATATCTTAAATGATCAATCCTTCCATATTATACACCCATTTCCATTATACAAAATGAATATCCAATACTTTATCTTCCCCTCAATTTCTCAAAACCCTACCCTCACTCTTGTTATTTTATGCCCTTAGCTCATCCTTCACTGAGAAAACTGAAGAGTCAAGAGAAAATTCTTTTATATCTTCCCCACCAAGTCTACCATCTTACCTGCATTTGTAATCATACCATAATCATTTCCTTCTCCACTGTAGAATCTGTAAATATTACTCATTCTCATGGAAAGCCAAGATTTCCACATTTGCTACCGATCCCATCTACTAGTGCTCTGAATACCCCTCTTGCTTTCTCAATATTTTTTCTTCTGCAATTATCCCTTTGGATTTTTATGTCGTCAGTTTCATTCAGTCATTTATATTGGCTAGATGCATTCTAGAATCTACCCTCTTAAAAATACACTCTCTTAATACCAAATCCCCCTCCAGCTATAGTCCCATATTTCTCCTCCCCTTAGCACCAAAACTCGCAAAAGAAATTGTCTATCCGCCCCTCACTTTCTGATCTCACATTTTCTCCTTAATACACATCCAGGTTTATATTAAAATATTTTCCACTCTTTCAATTTCCTTCTTATCAAATGTACCAATGACCTCTCTACTAACAAGTTCAATCGTCATTTGTCTGTCCCTATATTAGCTGTAAAATTATTTAATAAAGTTGACCATTTTTTACTTCTTGAAACATTATCTGCCCTTTGCTTTTGTGTTGCTCAATTCACCTGTTTTTTTTTTGTTGTTGTTGTTGCTGTTGTTCCCTCCTTTTCAACTCTTTTCATTATATACCTAGGAGTAGAGTTACTGGGTAATATGGCAAGTGTATGTTTAACTTGTTGAGTAACTGCCAAAATGTTTTCCACAGAACCTGTATCATTTTATGTTCCCACCAGACGTGTATGAGTGTTTCACTTTCTCTACATCCTTGTCAATACTTGTTATTTTCTTTTTAAAAAAGTTATAGCCTTCCTAGTGGGTTTGAAGTGGCATCTCATCGTGGTTTTGATTTGCATTTCCCTAACGACTAATGGTATTGAGCATATTTTCATATGTTTGTTGGCTATTTGTATATCTTCATTAGCACAATGTCTATTTAAGTCCTTTACCTGATTTTCAGTTGGGTTGTTTGTATTTTTGTTGTTGAGTTGTAAGAGTTCTTTCTGTATTCTGGATACTACACTTTTATTAAATATATGATTTGCCAGGATCTCTCTTTGGTGTGCCTTTTTGCTTTCTTCATGGTATTTTTTTGCAGAAGAAAACATTTTAAAATTTTGATATAGTCCAATTTACTCTTTCTTTGTTGCTTGTGCTTTTTGTGTCATATCTAGGAAACCATTGCTTAACCAAGTTCTATATGCTTTTGATCCCCATAACTGACCAAAAACGTTGAAACCCATTCATTCAACAGAAATATTCATGGCCACCTACTATGTGCCAGGCTCTACTGTAAATACTGGGGAGAGTGATGAACAAGATGGTGGAGACAGAGATTGCTAGCTTATCTCCAAAATTTAAGTTCTCCTCTTCTACCAGGTAGACTACATTTCTCATTTTCTCTTGTAGTTAGATGTGGCTATGTGAGTTTTTCCCAAGGAAATGTGAGCAGGAGTAATGCATACCCCTTTTGAGCCTAGCCCATAAATATTCCCATGTGCCCTCCTATATGCTCTTTTCTGCTTCTGCAATTGGAATGGAGATGTCCTGGCAGAAATGACAGAAACCACTCTTTTGCCACATATCTCAATAGGGTTGTGACGAGGATTAAATATGTATATGGGTATTTAGCATAATTCCTACATAGAGTTAGTAGTCAATAAATGATAGTTTCGGTAATTATTATTACAGTCTTTGGGTGCTACACTAGTCACCCAGGATGGGAAACATGTTAGAAACCCCTCATAATTCAGCAGATAGTACAATGAAGTCTGCTCTTTTGTGACCAGTGTGTCAGACCTCCTGAGGCTAGCAGTCTTTTCTCTTTCTACACAGTTTCTCTGTGATGAACCAAGATAATTCTAAGCCACCTTAAATAATATTTAAAGGACCATAATTTGGGAAATACTATTCTAGTGAAACGTAGTTTAACTGAAAACAATATAAGTGCGGTTATAATGGTTATGAGAATTCTAAACTGTGCTAAACACCTTGCATTTACACAACATTATTCTATAAAAGAGCCCTACCACTGCCTCTTCCCCTGCTTCCCTAGATCGGATAAGAAAGCTCAGGTACTCTCTCTTCTGTGGGCCAGGAGGAAGTTCAGGCTGTGCAAAACCTGACCTGTGTGTGGGAACACTCCAGCATCATCCCCTCACCACCATAAAAGCCAAGCCAGTCTCCTTCTTCTGCTCTCTCAAGCTATTCTTGAACCTGCTTGAGAGCCTGCCCTGCTCTCCCCAGAAAGCCTCCTTATGTAGTAAGGTTTTTCATACTCTCTAGGTGTATGTGTTATCAGTCTCGACATCCATACCGAATTTGGGTTGAAGGGTCCATCCTGTCTCTGTGGTGTGATTACAACAACTGGTCCTGTGAGCAGGACATCAAGGTGCTATCCCTTACCACCGGGGGTCTTTCTTCTCTTGCTTTGGCTTTCTAACTGGCTCTGCTCTATGCTGGTGAACAGGCACTTGGGCTACTGCCTGCTGGCTAGCTTGTGCTTTGAACTTGCTTCTTTGTGCTGCATTTGTTAGTCCTACTGAGTGTCTGCTAAAGCTTTGACCAACATAAGTCAGTTTAAACACTTGGCATATAGTGAAAGGATTCTTCGATTGGGACCTTCCTTAAAGCAGTCCTGTATCCTGTGTCTCAACCTGGACCTATTTGTGATTCTCAGGTTGAATCACGTGTTTCAATTCCAAACTAAGTTGCGACTGATACTAACCTCAAAGAAATGACTCTTACCTTGTGAACACTGGTTGTGTCTCAACCACATGTTGGCCCCCTTTCTATATAGAGCTCAGGAGAAAGACTGACAGTCTGTTCAATATACAGGTCCATTGGATGGTCACTCGTGTGGAGGAAGAGCCGTTAACTATGTGGGATGCTGAGGTCATACTTCTAAAAGTAAATGACTCACTAGTACCTTACAAAATGCTTCTGCTGCTGCCCCTGTGCCTCTGTCATAAATAAAAATGATCCTGATCCTCAGACCTCTAGAGAAAAACATTTGTGTCACCTCTGTGACAAAGCCAAGTGATTAGTTCAACCATTGCCACGGGGAAGTCCATAACACTGATGGTACTGACTTGATTTGAGGTTCTCTGGAAGAAGAAACTTATAAAAACTTTTACCTATAAGAGCAATAACATCTGCAGACCTAATGTAAAAGACAAAACACAAGACCCCAAACTGTCAAAGTCTTCAAAAACAAGAAGTCTAAAAAACTGTCACAGCCAAGAGGAGCCTAAGAAGTTATAACAAGGAATGACTAAATTGAATGTAGAATCTTGGTTGGGATCCTGGGACAGAAGAAGAATATTAGGTAAAAAATAAGGCAATCTGGGGCTTCCACGGTGGCACAGAGGTTGAGAATCTGCCTGATGATGCAGGGGACACGGGTTCGAGCCCTGATCTGGGAAGATCCCATATGCCGCAAAGCAACTAGGCCCGTGAGCCACAGCCGCTGAGCCTGCGCATCTGGAGCCTGTGCTCCGCAACAAGAGAGGCCGCGACAGTGAGAGGCCCACGCATCCCGATGAAGAGTGGCCCCTGCTTGCCACAACTAGGGAAAGCCCACACACAGAAACGAAGACCCAACACAGCCAAAAATTAAAATAAATTAATTAAAAGAAGGCTCAACATTTAAAAAAAAAGGAATTCTGATGAAGTACAGACTTTAGTTAATAATACTGTTTCAGTGTTGGTTCACTAAGTTGAACAATTGTACCATACTAATGTACAATGTTAAGAAGGGAAATTTGTTGTGGAGTGTATGAATATGATCTTCACAATTACTCTGTAAACCTAAAACTGTTCTAAAATAAAAAGTTTTTAAAAACCACACAATACCAGGTGATGAGATCTGGGAGACAACAGAATTAAACACTGAATGGGGGTGGCCATGTGGAATGGTTTGGAGGGAACACCTTCTCCCTAACATGTGCACCACAAGGATTGAACCAGAGAAGATGAGGAAGAGTGGAAGGTCAATTTGGGAAGGCTCTTTACTGGGTGTTGAGGAAGCACTCCCTTTCTCTAACCAGAGCACCTAGACTCCTCTGCACCCCTCCCCTCCCCCCACGTATCTTCAAGGGTAGTGCTTTGTGATGTCACAGCCACCCCAGCGCTACCATTGGCTGACCAATCAAAGCTGATGGGTGTGGCTCTTCATTGTCCTGGCAGGGTATATATAGAGAGGCCAGGAGCCTTGGAGTAGAGCACACTGTTGCTACTGACATGGCAGAGGAAAGTACAGTCCCCCAGGAGCCTAACCGTGATGCACGGACAAACACCGAGAGGTCAGAGCAACAAACACCGGGGGGCCAACGCAGAAGGGAGAGGGTGAATTCTCCACTCCAGGGCTATAAGATGGAAGAGGTCAGATTACCCGACTCACGTGCCTCCTCTTCATCCCCCAACCAAGACTTACCCAGCCCTTCCCTGGCACAAACCCCTTCTCAATCCACACCCATTCTCTCAAAGTTCTCCTTCCCATCCTCTTTCCCCAAATCAATATCTTTCTGTATCACTTTGTTTTCCGACCAGTTTCAGGAGGTGGTCGAGTTAACAAAATCAGTCCGTCGTCAGAATTCGGGAAGAGGTTCTACACAGAAGAAGTCAAAGATGCTAGCATTCTATTACTGGCGGAGTACAACAATGACTAAAGAGCCAGAGGAGGATGAAAACGTCCCAGAGGGCTCTTCCAGCAGTTCATAAAGTGCTGCCCTGGGTCTATCAGGTGACTGAGACCTTGCTGTCTCTGTTGTCTCTCCAGAGAAAGCACTGGAGACATGGTCACCTGTGTAGAGACCAAATAAAAAAGCCCTCAGCTATTGATGTACAAGCTGTTGTAGAAAGATGTGTGTGTATCTCTGTCTGTTCTTCGGTGATGGGGACTGAAGGAAGGCAGGAAGGGGCAGGCGTGTGAGAAGGGAGGGAGGTAGTATCCTGCCAGTTTGGGGCCCAGACCAGCCAGTCCATAGTTAGCCAGACACCGGGAATAAGGACTGGGTGAGGACTGAGCTCTGAAGACAGATTTCTTCCTGAACACTTTATCCTGCTGGTGAGGAGGAAATGGACTTGGTGTTTCCGTGTGTGTTTGGGAGGTCCCAGATGGGGAGAGGGGTGCTGTATGGGTGGTGGCAGTGTGTGTCATAATCTGATTCCACTTTTGATGTTTGACAATTGACAGTTTTGAAGCCTCATTAATTCCCCTTCCCCTTCTGGCCCACATCTGGCCACACTTTATGTTCATCCACTCCCAGCCAGGGAGTAGGTGAACATAAAATAGAAACAGATATGCCTAACCTGAACCATCCAAATTATTTCCGTGCCTAAATTTTCCATAGCCAAGACATCCATTACCCTAAAATATCCTCTAGTGCACGTGGAGAACCTGACCCAATAAGTAATCAAGTTAAGTCTCTGGCCCTTATAATCAGCTTGAAAACTATGGGACCCTATGGACCTTTCCCCCTAGTTAAAATAAAACCTTTCACCTCAGTGTTTAAGAAAAGGTTCAATCTAAATGAAAGCACGGTTTTCACAGATTGAAACCCATTATATAAGACCTATTTAGAGAAGGTGTGGTTATCCCCACTTCTGCTGCATTTAACAGCCAAGTTTTACTTGTTCTTAAACCCGGCAAAACAGGACCGGTGCCTCAGTGTGAATTCGTACCCTTGGCGTCATGGCCCCACCTATTGAAATGACTGATTCCACCCAATAATAAATAAGTAACTGGTAAATACTTTGCAGTTAGAGCAAAGCATTTGGCTAGCATGTTCTATTCAGTGCCTAGTTCAACAACCTCTCAGCTGCAGTTAACCTTCACCTTTAAAGGGACACAATACACCTTCACCTGGGTACTCAATGGGCTCAGTCTCCACGCCTGCCATCTCACATAGTCTTCACAGGCAATATTTTAACCAGCTCTAACTTTTTTCGGGTACACAGTTATGACATCACACTAATGACATCCTCCTTTGAGGAGATTCACATGAGACCCATAGTACAGGGCCCCACCACTTCAGTTAAGCTCCTGAAAATTATTTAGTAAGTTGAGGGCTGCTCCAGTCCTGACAGTGTCAAGAAACAGCTTTTAGTCTTCTTAGGACCCACATTGTTAAAACAAGCCCAACATGTTTTCGACATGTTTAGATTCTGGAGGCAACACTCCTCATTTACAAAGCTTTTTTTTTGTTCTGTAACTTGCAAAGAGGCCCAACTTGAATGAGACCCCCTGTAAAAAGATACTAGAATCTGCCTGAATGGCCATAGAACAGGCATTCCTGTTACGGCCCCCCGGGATTCCTTCACTGTGGGAGCTTTAGCAACCTTCTCTCATATATCTTGGAGTCCCTCTACCATCAGTGATGGCCGTTAGTTGCATGGGCTTCTGATACAAGGAACTACCTTCCTTGGCCCAATGCTGTATGCCATTAGTGTAGCAATTGGTGGGTGCATACTGGACTTTCCTGGAAATATAGACTATCTCAGGTCCTGAACCTGTGACCCTCAGTATACAGCTGCCCGTTAGGCCTTTGATCATGGAAACAGCACCCTGCAAGGCCAGCACAGCTAGTGAGGCCTCCTTGCTACAGGATGGAGCTGAACCTGGGCTCTCTGCATACCCTACTTTCAGGAGAGGGTAACGTCCCCTGTGCTGGGTCCCTTGCCGGATGCCACAGTGCTAGAGGAGGTCATCTCTTAGAACACTTGGATACCTGGGGAGCCCCTTAGGCTCAACACAGTGAATACCAAAGGGGGTTCATTCACTTAACCAATGGCATTGCCACTGTCACACTTAATGGAGCTTGCTTGACTCTTGCTGCTTTTCATCTCTTCATCAGAATGTTCCTGATAAAGGACAGGACACAGGATCAGCTCAGTTGGCCAAACTTTAGCCAGTTATCTGAGCACTTGGCCATGTCTTAGCCAACAATTGGCCTCATCTTCACATTTTTATAGATCTTTGGGCCACTGCCAGCGGTCTGACCATCTGTTCTGGCCAATGCAAACAATTCCTTCTCCAAGGTTGCCTCATTTGGGGTAAAGAACTCATAGAATCTCTTGCCTCACGGATACCCAAAATATAAATCAAGGTCACACATCTTCTGCACATATTAAAGCCACAATACAATGTCTCACCATAGCACTCTTTACCTTCTTTGAAGTTCTGCACATTGATAGAGAGACTAAGGCACTCATTTCACTTCTCAGAATATATAGTACTAGCTCTTGATAGTACTAGATATTCAATGGAACGTTCACCTTTCTTATTGGTCTCATGCTGCAGGTGCCATAATGGCTTACATAAACAAGTCCAAATTAAATTAAATAAACCACGCAATGTTTTAGTTATCAGACAAACACCATGGGTAGGTTGTCATTGAGACTGATCCCATTTTTTCAGTTTTATTGAGGTATAATGGATAAATAAAAATTGTATATACTTAAGGTGTAGAACTTGATGTTTTGATTATTTCTATATCTATTCCTATATCTATAGAATGAAAGAATCACAACCATCTAATTACCCAACACTTCACAGTTACCAGTTTTTTTCTTTTTTCTTTTTTTGGTCTAACTGCATTTTTGATGCATAACTCATTATGTGAGTAATAATCCTTTTCATACCTTCTTGGTATATGTGTGGCATCATTAGTCTTGACATTCAAACCAAATTTTGGGTGACGGATGTACATTCCACTTCTGTGAGGTGACAACAAGCTCACATATCCATAAATATATATATATATATATATATATATATATATATATATATATATATATATATATATATATATATATATATGTAGATATACTCATAGGCATATGAGTATGACACTTTAAAAAAGATACCAGTATTTCAGGAAAGAAATATATCCTGAGAGCCTAGTAGGTGTCCGATATTACTCTTTGTTCTGGAATTAGTGTGAAGAACATGAAATCAATAGTTCCTGTCCTCAAGTAACTTCTGTTTTCATGGGCAAAGGGGTCGTCCTTGTTGTTGGTGTGGGGAACCTTCTCTAAGGAGCTGATATTTGAATCAAGATCTGAATAATGAGGTCGAGTCAGCTGTGTGAAGACTTTGAAGAAGAGCATTTTAGGTAGACTAGCAAGTAGCAATGCCCTGAGGCCAGAACGAGAAGAGTGTGTTGAGGAAGAGCAGAAGGGTGAGTGACTGGAGTGCAGTCAGAGAGGGGCAGAGCGGAGATTGATGACCGAGACTGGAGAGGCTGGCAGAGAAGTGGTCACATAGGGACTTGCAGGGTAAGAACTTGGATTTTATCTTACGTGCACTGGAGGGCCACTGGATGGTTTGATAAAGGAAAGTGAGGTCATCTGATGTATGTTTTAGAAAGTTCACTGGATGTTGTGAACTGTGTAGGACCAGAGGGCTGACAGGCTGCTGGGACAATACAGGTGTGATATGATGATGGCTGGGACTAGGGTTTAGCAGGGGGAATATAACTTAGTGTCTAGTTGAGCAGTTGGGAGCATAGGATTTAAAGTCCGATCTCAATTTACAGCTTCACCACCTAAAAGCTATTTGACCTTGAGTACGTTTTTTAACTCCTGTAAGACTTAGTTTCCTCATCTGTAAAAAGGGAATGATAGTAACATGTATCTAGATCTTAGAGCCATGCTGGGATTAAATGAGGTAATTTATGTAAAACACCTGACATTATATTAGGCCAATAATAAGCATTTGATTAAATGGCTTCTGTTGTTATCATCTATGATATAAATACATACATGCATAATCCTTGCTTCTTTCTCCCCCACTCCCCAAAAGCTAGTGTGTCTTATGTTAACTGCTGCTAACCCATGAGTACTGAACCCTTGTGTTTTCCTTGAAGACACAGTATTTTGGGGCACCTTACCTCAATGGTCAAGCATTCTGGTACCTTGAGATACTTTATAATGTGTTTGTATATGGCTTATGATGAATTTATTCAGTAAGTGGCAGTAGTGTCTGATTTCTAACATTCTCTTCTTTCTACCTAATGAATCATTGCTTGAATACCTATCCCCTTTTCTCCAACCTCTTCCACAGGTCCTAAATGAACAGCAACCCATATTTCTTCCCCAACTGCAAACCTAATGTACTGAACTTAGTCAGATTGCTTTGACAGTTGCTTCCTTTCATTAAACGCAGCTTAGAGTTCTTCTTCCCTCAGAAAAACCTGCTTGCATGTTTCAAAGCAGGTTCTCATTTTATTAGTTCCTGATCAGGACTCTTCCAAAGTCTCTTGTTCCATTTGCCCATCTTCCACACATTACCATCATTTGAGACTATAAATAATAAACTGTTTACTTCCTCCCCCACATTCTTGATGAATGAAATAGGACTAGATGTTGATTTCTTCCTCTTTGAAGGGATTGCTTTCCCTTCCAAACCTAAGGCTGGTGAGTGATGAAAGCATCCTCAGTCTTTAAGGCTAAGCTCAAATGGTTCTTTCCCTCTGAAGCCTCTCTACCACCAATGCCTGCAGAGTTCATTGCCCCTATGGTCCTACAAATTCTTATATTAAAGCAATAGCCATATTGTATTAGAATGGTTCATTTATATGTTTGTCTTGTTGTAATATACAACAAGAAGGAGCATATTTCATTCATCTCTGTAATCCCAACCACTTTAACACACCTGACACAATGTCACGGTTGCTGCTCAATGTAGTTTGATGAACTGCTGGAGGACTGAACAATCAAATAATTGTGTAGATACTGGATCATTTCCTTAACCTGCTCTATAATGTTGGCTTTAGAAAATGTTAAACTTAAAATCATGTAAAATTTTTATTTTGAAAAACTCAAAGTACAAGAAAGAAAGTTAAAAAAAAAGAACCCTAAACACTAAAAACTCAAAACACTCTCTATGATATGCACACTTTCAGCAACTATCTCTTTGTACATGGCTTTACACATATGTAATTTACATGTGCAGTTACATAAAGCAATTATATATAAATGTTGAGAATTATATATATATATATATATTCATACATATACATAAATATTGAGATAGCCTGTACATCTATAGGAATTTTACACTTCATTAGCCAGTCCTCCAATGGATAAGCAGTGTTAAAAGCCTGGTGTGAATCTTTGCATATCTTTGTCTATGTTCATAAATAAGGTAACATACATATGTATGCATAAAAACATATAGGGGCACTATTTTACTCTTTACTGCACGTAGTTTTTCTCACTTAGAAACATTTCAGAGAAATGTTTTCCACATCGTCTGGTATAGACTTAACACACTTTTTAAACTAGTTATGTAAAATGCAATGGTTTGAGTGAAAGACAACTTATTAAACCATTCCTCTATTGAGGACATTCAAGTTGATTCCTGTTTTTTGGCTACTAGAAAAAACGTTGCAATTAATCTGAATATATACGTAAAATGTATCTTGTTCATATTCACTGTTATATACCCGTGCTTTTATCTTCTATGGAAGAAGGCCCCGGAAATGGAATTGCTAAGTTAAAGTTTATGTAAATTCTTAATTTTAATAGGGGTTGCCAGATTGACTTCCAAATGGCTTTAATATACTGCACATTTCCCTCGGCAAATGTATGAGATAACATATTAACCTCCACAACACTCCAGCAATGTGTGATAACATGTTTAATGGTCTTAAAGTGATATTTCCTTGTTAATTTAATTTCAATATGCCTGATTGATAGTAAAGTTGAGTAATTTCACTTGTTTATTTGCAAGGGGGTTTTCTGCCTCCTTGAACAGCCCTTTTTACCCTTTTTAACCACTTTCACTTAGGGTGTTTGTCTTTTCTTATTAATGAGTGGGAAATTTTTTATATGTTGGATATTGAACCCATTATCTTTCGTGTGTCTTACAAATATATGTTCCTCTATTATTTGTCTTCTGGTTTTATTTACCTTTACGTTTGCCATATGATTACATTTTAAGTTTTAAACACTCAAATATGTCAGTCATTTCTCCAGAGTATCTAGGTTTTCCAGCTTGCACAGAAATTTTTCTTGACTCCTAGATTATACATACGTTTTCCATAGTATATATATTTTACTTCAACATTTTTATCTTTAGATCATACAGAACTTCATGTTGTGTGAGAGAGGAGTCCAAACTTATTTTATCCTTTTTAATACATATAAATAATAAATGTATGCAGTACTACTAAGAAGAAAATAGAGTCAAAAAACCAAACAAAGCCCACTTTATTTTGGATACAAATCCAGCCCTGAAACTTACTAGCTGTTGCCCTGAGAAAGTCATTTAATTTATGTGAACCTCTTTCCCCATTTGTAAAAGGGAGATAATAATGTCAACATGACAGAAGTTTTATGAGAATTAATGTATGTCAAACACAGTGACTGGCATATAGAGTCAGAGGTCAACAAAGATAGCTATAATGACTGTTGTTTAACTCCCTCTGAAATGCTTTTGCCTTGAATACGCTTAGGAATGCTGATAGGCCCCATCGTGTCTTGCTTCATGGCTCACTTTGATTTTGCATCTTTAATGGAGTTTTTATTATAAAGTGCTCCTAAGGTAAAAAAAAAGAAAAGAAAAAGAAAAACATTACAGGAAGTTGGCCTCAAAGATATTATCAACCAGGTAGAGTGCTACTGAGGTGAACATTAGAGGACAGACTAAGGCGGCCTAGATCCACCTCACACAGAAATACATCATTTCACAAAGGGAAAAGATCTGCTAGAAGTTCCTGCTTCCAGAAAAATAAGACAAGGATGTTAATAAATGAGATGACTTGGGGGAAGGTGGCAAACATATTTGAGGCTCCGAATTTCCAGAGAGTATTTGAGAGAACACTTTGCTCTATATGGCCCAGGGAAATTAACCAAAAGCTCCCTAACTTGGGTGCCCCTCATGCGCCAGATACCATCACTGACAGAACTGGAATTCATAGTCAATACTAAGTTCCCTTATAGATCATTTTTCATTTCATAGGAAGGAGAAATAACTTTCCTAAGCAGTTAGGAAAGTTATTTATTTATTTATTTTGAACAAACACACTTTTTTTTTTAACATCTTTACTGGAGTATGATTGCTTTACAATGGTGTATTAGTTTCTGCTCTATAACAAAGTGAATCAGCTATACATATACGGATATACCCATATCCCCTCCCTCTTGCATCTCCCTCCCTCCCACCCTCCCTATCCCACCCCTCTAGGTGGTCAAAAAGCACTGAGCTGATCTCCCTGTGCTATGTGGCTGCTTCCCACTAGCTATCTGTTTTACATTTGGTAGTGTATATATGTCCATGCCACTCTCTCACTTTGTCACAGCTTACCCTTCCCCCTCCCCGTGTCCTCAAGTCCATTCTCTAGTAGGTCTGCGACATTTTTTTTTTTTTTGGGTACGCGGGCCTCTCACTGTTGTGGTCTCTCCCGTTGTGGAGCACAGGTTCCGGACGCGCAGGCTCAGTGGCCATGGCTCACGGGCCCAGCCGCTCCGCGGCATGTGGGATCCTCCCAGACCGGGGCACGAACCCGTGTCCCCTGCATCGGCAGGCGGATTCTCAACCAGTATGCCACCAGGGAAGCCCAGGTCTGCGTCTTTTTTCCCGTCTTGCCCCTAGGTTCCTCATGACCATTTTTTTTTAAAGATTCCATATATATGTGTTAGCATACGGTATTTGTTTTTCTCTTTCTGACTTACTTCACTCTGTATGACAGACTCTGTGTCCATCCACCTCACTACAAATAACTCAGTTTCGTTCCTTTTTATGGCTGAGTAATATTCCATTGTATACATGTGCCACATCTTCTTTATCCATTCATCTGTTGATGGACACTTAGGTTCCTTCCAAGTCCTGGCTATTGTAAATAGAGCTGCAATGAACATTGTGGTACATGACTCTTTTGGAATTATGGTTTTCTCAGGATATATGCCCCATACTGGGATTGCTGGCTCATATGGTAGTTCTATTTTTAGTTTTTTAGGGAACCTCCATACTGTTCTCCTTAGTGAATGTATCAATTTACATTCCCACCAACAGTGTATGAGGGTTCCCTTTTCTCCACACCTTCTCTAAGAATTTGTCCATTTCTTCCAGGTTGTCCATTTATTGTTTGTAGATTTTTTGATGATGGCCATTCTGACCGGTGTGAGATGATACCGCATTGTAGTTTTGATTTGCATTTCTCTAATGATTAACGACATTGAGCATTCTTTCATGTGTTTGTTGGCAATCTGTGTATCTTCTTTGGAAAAATGTCTATTTAGGTCTTCTGCCCATTTTTGGATTGGGTGGTTTTTGTTTTTGATATTGAGCTGCATGAGCTGCTTGTAAATTTTGGAGACTAATCCTTTGTCAGTTGCTTCGTTTGCAAATATTTTCTCCCATTCTGAGGGTTGTCTTTTCATCTTGTTTATGGTTTCCTTTGCTGTGCAAAAGCTTTTAAGTTTCACTCGGTCCCATTTGTTTATTTTTAGTTTTGTTTCCATTTCTTTAGGAGGTGGGTCAAACAAGATCTTACTGTGATTTATCTCAAAAGAGTGTTCTTCTTTTATTTCCTCTAAGAGTTTTAGTATGTCTGGCCTTACATTAAGGTCTTTAATCCATTTAGAGTTTATTTTTGTGTATGGCATTAGGGAGTGTTCTAATTTCATTCTTTTCCATGTAGCTGTCCAGTTTTCCCAGCACCACTTATTGAAGAGGCTGTCTTTCCTCCATTGTATACTCTAGCCTCCTTTATGAAGATAAGGTGACCATGTGTACATGGGTTTATCTCTGGACGTTTTTGGATGGAACGTCCTATAAATATCAATTAAGTCCATCTTGTTTAATGTATCATTTAAAGCTTGTGTTTCCTTATTATTTTTCATTTTGGATGATCTGTCCATTGTTGAAAGTGGGGTGTTAAAGTCGCCTACTATGATTGTGTTACTGTCGATTTCCCCTTTTATGGCTGTTAGCATTTGTCTTATGTATTGAGGTGCTCCTATGTTGGGTGCATAAATATTTACAAGTGTTATATCTTCTTCTTGGATCGATCCCTTGATCATTATGTAGTGTCCTGCTTTGTCCCTTGTAAGGCATTATTTTAAAGTCTATTTTGTCTGATATGAGAATTGCTACTCCAGCTTTCTTTTGATTTTCATTTGCATGGAATATCTTTTTCCACCCTCTCACTTTCAGTCTGTATGTTTCCCTAGGTCTGAAGTGGGTCTCTTGTTGACAGCATATATATGGGTCTTGTTTTTGTATCCATTCAGCCAGTCTGTGTCTTTTGGTGGGAGCATTTAATCCATTTACATTTAAGGTAATTATCGATATGTATGCTCCTATTACCATTTTCTTAACTGTTTTGCATTTGTTATTGTAAGTCTTTTCCTTCTCTTGTGTTTCCTGCCTGGAGAAGTTGGTTTAGCATTTGCTGTAAAGCTGGTTTGGTTCTGCTGAATTCTCTTAGCTTTTGCTTGTCTGTAAAGGTTTTAATTTCTCTGTCAAATCTGAATGAGATCCTTGCTGGGTAGAGTAATCTTGGTTGTAGGTTTTTCCCTTTCATCACGTTAAATATGTCCTGCCCCTCCCTTCTGGTTTGCAGAATTTCTGCTCAAAGATCAGATGTTAACCTTATGGGGATTCCTTTCTATGTTATTTTTTGTTTTTCCCTTGCTGCTTTTAATATTTTTTCTTTGTATTTACTTTTCGATAGTTTGACTACTATGTGTCTTGGCGTGTTTCTCCTTGGATTTATCCTGTATGGGACTCTCTGTGCTTCCTGGACTTGATTAACTATTCCCTTTCCCATATTAGGGAAGTTTTCAACTATAATCTCTTCAAATATTTTCTCAGTCCCTTTCTTTTTCTCTTTTTCTTTGGGAACCCCTATAATTTGAATGTTGGTACGTTTAATCGTGTCCCAGAGGTCTCTGTGACTGTCCTCAATTCTTTTCATTCTTTTTTCTTTATTCTGCTCTCCCGTAGTTATTCCCACTATTTTATCTTCCAGGTCACTTATCCGTTCTTCTGCCTCATTTATTCTGCTATTGATCCCTTCTAGAGAATGTGTAATTTCATTTATTGTGTTGTTCATGATTGTTTGTTTGCTCTTTAGTTCTCCTAGGTCCTTGTAAAACTTTTCTTGTATTTTCTCCATTCTATTTCCAAGATTTTGGATCATCTTTACTATCATTATTCTGAATTCTTTTTCAGGTAGACTGCCTATTTCCTCTTCATTTGTTAGGTCTGGTGCGTTTTTACGTTGCTCCTTCATCTGCTGTGTGTTTTTCTGTCTTTTCATTTTGCTTATCTTACTGTGTTTGGGGTCTCCTTTTCACAGGCTGCAGGTTCGTAGTTCCCGTTGTTTTTGCTGTCTGTCCCCAGTGGCTAAGGTTGGTTCAGTGGGTTGTGTAGGCTTCCTGGTGGAGGGGACTAGTGCCTGTGTTCTGGTCAATGAGGCTGGATGTTTTCTTTTTGGTAGGCAGGTCCATGTCTGGTGGTGTGTTTTGGGGTGTCTGTGACCTTACTATGATTTTAGGCAGCCTCTCTGCTAAAGGGTGGAGTTGTGTTCTTTTCTTGGTTGTTGTTTGGCATAAGGTATCCAGCACCGTAGCTTGCTGGTCATTTAGTGAAGCTGGGTCTTGGTGTTGAGATGGAGATCTCTGGGAGATTTTCACCGTTTGATATTACGTGGAGCTGGGAGGTCTGTGGTGGACCAATATCCTGAACTTGCCTCTGCCACATCAGAGGGACAGCCCTGATGCTTGGCTGGAGCACCAAGAGTCTGTCACGCACACGGCTCAGAGTAAAAGGGAGAAAGAAAGAAAGAAAGAAAGAAAGAAAGAAAGAAAGAAAGAAAGAGAGAAAGAGAGAAACATGTAAAATTAAATTAAATTAAATAATTAAAAAGTTATTAAAATAAAGAACAAAAATTTATTATTAAAATTTTTTAAGTAATAAAAAAAACGAGATAGAACAGAAAAACCAGACGAAGAAACAAATTCACCAATGATAACAAGCACTGAAAACTATACTAAAAAAAAAAAAAAAACGGACAGACAGAACCCTAGGACAAACGGTAAGTGCCAAACTATACAGACAAAATCACAGACAGAAGCATACGCATACACACTCACAAAAAGAGAAAAAGGGAAAAAATGTATAAATAGCGTTGCTCCCAAAGTCCACCTCCTCCATTTGGGATGATTCGTTGTCTATTCAGGTGTTCCACCGATGCAGGGTACATCAAGTTGATTGTGGAGATTTAATCCACTGCTCCTAAGGCTGCTGGGCGAGATTTCCCTTTCTCTTCTTTGTTCGCACAGCTCCCGGGGTTCAGCTTTGGATTAGACCCCGCCTCTGCATGTAGGTCTCCTGAGAGCGTCTGTTCTTCGCTCAGACAGGACGGGGTTATAGGAGCCGCTGCTTTGGGGGCTCTGGCTCACTCAGGCCGGGGGGAGGGAGGGGTACGGAGGGAGGGTGAGCCTGCAGTGACAGAGGCCGGCGTGACGTTGCACCAGCCCGAGGCACGCCGTGCGTTCTCCCGGGGAAGTCGTCCCTGGATCACGGGACACTGGCAGTGGCGGGCTGCACAGGCTCCCTGAAGGGAGGTGTGGATAGTGACCTGTGCTCGCACACAGGCTTCTTGGTGGCGGCAGCAGCAGCCTTAGCATCTCATGCCCATCTCTGGTGTCTGCATTCCTAGCCACACCTCGCGCCCGTCTCTGGAGCTCCTTTAGGCGGCGCTCTGAATCCCCTCTGCTCGTGCACCAGGAAACACAGAGGGAAGAAAAAGTCTCTTGCCTTTGCGGCAGCTCCAGACTTTTCCTGGACTCCCTCCTCGCTAGACGTGGCGTACTAACCCCTTCAGGATGTGTTCAGACTGCCAGTCCTTTCCCTGCGCTCAGACCGAAGCCCAAGCCTCAGCTCCCAGCCCCCACCCGTCCCGGCATGTGAGCAGACAAGCCTCTCGGGCTGGTGAGTACTGGTTGGCACCGATCCTCCGTGCGGGAATCTCTCCGCTTTGACCTCCGCACCCCTGTGGCTGCCCTCTCCTCCGTGGCTCCGAAGCTGCCCCCGTCCGCCACCTGTAGTCTCCGCCAGTGAAGGGGCTTCTAGTGTGTGGAAACCTTTTCTCCTTCAGGCTCCCTCCCACTGGTGCAGGTCCCGTTCCTATTCTTTTGTCTCTGCTTTTTCTTTTTTTCTTTGGCCCTACCCAGCTACGTGGGGAGTTTCTTGCCTTTTGGGATGTCTGAGGTCTTCTGCCATCGTTCAGTGGGTGTTCTATAGGAGCAGTTCCACGTGTAGATGTATTTCTGATGCTTCTGTGGGGAGGAAGGTGATCTCCACGTCTTACTCTTCCGACGTCTTGAAGTTCCCTCCAGTCTATTTTAGAACGTTTTCAACACCTCAAAAAGAAACCCTCGTATCTTGTAGCTGTGAATCCCCTATGCTCCCAACAACTTCTGCCTCAGCCTTAAGCAATTATTGATCTATTTTGTATCTATAGATTTGCCTGTTCTGAGCATTTCATATGAATAGAATCACATAATATGTGGTCTTTTGTGACTGACTTCATTCACTTAGCATAATGTTTTTAAGGTTCAGCCATATTGTAGCATATATTAATTCTTCATTCCTTTTGATGTCTGAATAGTATTCTGTTGTATGGATTTGCCACATTTTGTTTGTCCACTGGTCAGTTGATGGGCATTTGGGTTGTTTCCATCTTTGGGTATTATGAATATTGCTGCTATGAATATTTATGTACAAGTTTTTGTATGGACATATATTTGCATTTATCTTGGGAATATACCTACAAGTGGGTCATACAGTAGCACTGTTTCACCCTCTGAGAAACTACCAAACTTTTCCAAAGCAGGTATACCATTTTACATTCTCACTAACAGTGTATGATGGTTCTGATTTCTCTAAATCCCCACCAACAGTTATGATTATCTGACTTTTGGATTCTAGGCGTCCGCATGGGTATGAAAGGGTATCTTTCTGTGGTTTTCATTTGTGTTTTCCTGATGAATAATGATGTCAAGTGTCTCTAATGTGCTTGCTGGCCGTTTGTATATCTTCCTTGCAGAAATGTCTATTTAGATCTTCTGCCCATTTTAAAAGTTGGGTTATTTACCTTCTTATCACAGGCATGTAAGAGTTCTTTATATATTCTGAATAAAAATCCCTTATCAGATACATGATTTATAAATATTTTCTCCCATTCTGTAGGTTGTTGTGCTATATTCTGTACATGAATTATTTGAGTTGATCTTTGCAACAGCTGTATGAAATATTATCCTTCTATTTTTTTTTAGAGATCAGAAAACAGGCTCAGAGTGGTTAAGTACCTATCCTAACTCACAATGCTAGCATGGGATGGTTCCAGGATTTGCACTTAGATATCTATTGGAATTTCAGTTAAAGTCCTCCATCCTCTTGCCTTGATGCTCATATACACAGTTTGTATTTGATGAAAGAAATTGAATCTTAGGATTGTATTGCCCTGTCTATTCTTCACTCGTAGACATTCCAGTGGATAAACACTGAAAATGAAAACACTTTGGTAATACTCCTGAAATTGATTGTCTGGGGACCATGCTGATTCCCAGCAGGAAGGTGTAGCCACAGGGCTCCTGAGGTTGGTTGAATTGATGTTCTGAGTATGCATTTATAAGCATGGGAAATTGTTCTTTTAAAAGACAATGGCAAAGAGAACCCTTCTAATGTGAGCCAGATGCAGCCATGATTTTGAATAAATGTTTGCTGGTAACCATACTTAGGTGGGAACATCTGCCCACTGATGAGCTCCCTGGAGTTTTAGCAGGGGCATTTACGTAGGAAATACAACTCCAAGTACTTCCTCCTGAGGAGAGATGTTAGGCAAAAAGAAGCTTAATTTCCTTTCTTCCATTTTTTGTCCACCTGCCATTTAGGAAGCCTAAGTAAATACATTCCTGTCTTGGGAAAATACCACTTCCACTTGGCCTTCCATCTTCCCCAGCTTTGGCTTTGCAGGTGCCCAGTAAGTGTTGGTGCTTGCATCTGGGCCACATCTGTGCAGGCACCTTGGGTTGTCCAAGAATAGTGCATGGCTCCATAAGCCTATAGTAGCAACCCTCTGACATTAGAATTTGCTGTTGATATTTTTCATACACACTCACACTCTTGAGCAAACACACTAGTTTCCTTTCAAGCCTACCCTTTTAGATGTCCTTACTAGTCTATCTTTGAAATGCTGGATCATCATACAGGATACATGATATTTAGAGGAAACAGGTTTCAGTGGTGTTTCTGGATTCTTCTTAGTTCTAGGTCAGCCTAGATTAAGCAATCTGTAGTCTGGAGGGCTTTACTCACCTCCCAATCTGCCGTGCAGTCACAAGGTCCATCTTGTCTTATCACTTTTACTTAAGTCACCACCCTGCAGATTATCCATCATTAACTAGACCCTTATTCATGAATTGCTCTGCACTTGACAGAATTGGACCCAACCCTCTCCCCAACTTCATGAGCGCTTCTTTCCTGCCCTCTGTAACTCATAGTCTATCATTAAGAAACTCCCCAGTAGCTTCAAGTTGTTCTCTCCGTGTTCCCTTAATCTCTGTTTTATGACTGGAATATGGCTGTGCCTTGAGGAAATCACTTCCCCTGCAGTCCTCTTGAGCAAACGTTAGTTTTCCTCACATACCCCAAGGAGTCGACTCACTGTCACTTTCAAACCATTTCTGCTCCTTTCTCTTTCAAAATTCAGAGCTCATTTGTAGTTCTTGCTATTAGATAATATCATGTGCTACGCCATCTATTTCTTTACCTTCATTCATTAGACACTTTCCTGAGTCTTCTTCTCCACTTTTAGTACTGCCACCATCTTGGCAACTTCAACATCTGTCATCTATGTGGATATTCATCCAGCATTTTTGGCTTTGCAAACCTTTCATGCCCTCAATTCCAATGGTATTTTTCTTCCATCATACTTAAGCCACTCACTCTAATGCTCATGCACTAGACATTGACATTCTCAAAAATTACAGCAACTCTGAAATCCTGATTTTATAACATACATCTCTTGGGCTACAACTGATTATCCTTACTAGCAAAATACCTCCCTCACGTGCAGGTATACACACCTACACACACCCAACTCTAAAAATTCTTCAATTTTGAACTCCAATCTGTGAATTCTACTACTTTTCAGCATCAGCCACATTTCTCTTTTCGCATTTCCTCATTGCTTACCAATTTATCATGAGTATCACTTACTTTCATCAACCTTCATCTCCCTACTCACTTTCCCACCCTAGTATTTCCCTGGCAAAACCACAACCCTTGTTAAATTTAGCTATCTACCTGCTTTGTTCCTATATACGAGTGATGGATGTTGCTGTAGAAATTTACAAGGCAAAGCTGACTGATCTCACCTTAAATTCTTGACCACATATCTTAAATGATCAATCCTTCCATATTATACACCCATTTCCATTATACAAAATGAATATCCAATACTTTATCTTCCCCTCAAATTCTCAAAACCCTACCCTCACTCTTGTTATTTTATGCCCTTATCTCATCCTTCACTGAGAAAACTGAAGAGTCAAGAGAAAATTCTTTTATATCTTCCCCACCAAATCTACCATCTTACCTGCATTTGTAATCATACCATAATCATTTCCTTCTCCACTGTAGAATCTATAAATATTACTCATTCTCATGGAAAGCCAAGATTTCCACATTTGCTACCGATCCCATCTACTAGTGCTCTGAATACCCCTCTTGCTTTCTCAATATTTTTTCTTCTGCAATTATCCCTTTGGATTTTTATGTCGTCAGTTTCATTCAGTCATTTATATTGGCTAGATGCATTCTAGAATCTACCCTCTTAAAAATACACTCTCTTAATACCAAATCCCCCTCCAGCTATAGTCCCATATTTCTCCTCCCCTTAGCACCAAAACTCGCAAAAGAAATTGTCTATCCGCCCCTTACTTTCTAATCTCACATTTTCTCCTTAATACACATCCAGGTTTATATTAAAATATTTTCCACTCTTTCAATTTCCTTCTTATCAAATTTACCAATGACCTCTCTACTAACAAGTTCAATCGTCATTTGTCTGTCCCTATATTACCTGTAAAAGTATTTAATAAAGTTGACCATTTTTTACTTCTTGAAACATTATCTGCCCTTTGCTTTTGTGTTGCTCAATTCACCTGTTTTTTTTTTTTTGTTGTTGTTGTTGCTGTTGTTCCCTCCTTTTCAACTCTTTTCATTATATACCTAGGAGTAGAGTTACTGGGTAATATGGCAAGTCTATGTTTAACTTGTTGAGTAACTGCCAAAATGTTTTCCACAGAGGCTGTATCATTTTATGTTCCCACCAGACGTGTATGAGTGTTTCACTTTCTCTACATCCTTGTCAATACCTGTTATTTTCTTTTTAAAAAGTTATAGCCTTCCTAGTGGCTATGAAGTGGCATCTCATCGTGGTTTTGATTTGCATTTCCCTAACGACTAATGGTATTGAGCACATTTTCATATGTTTTTTGGCTATTTGTATATCTTCATTAGCACAATGTCTATTTAAGTCCTTTACCTGATTTTCAGTTGGGTTGTTTGTATTTTTGTTGTTGAGTTGTAAGAGTTCTTTCTGTATTCTGGATACTACACTTTTATTAAATATATGATTTGCCAGGATCTCTCTTTGGTGTGCCTTTTTGCTTTCTTCATGGTATTTTTTTGCAGAAGAAAACATTTTAAAATTTTGATATAGTCCAATTTACTCTTTCTTTGTTGCTTGTGCTTTTTGTGTCATATCTAGGAAACCATTGCTTAACCAAGTTCTATATGCTTTTGATCCCCATAACTGACCAAAAAAGTTGAAACCCATTCATTCAACAGAAATATTCATGGCCACCTACTATGTGCCAGGCTCTACTGTAAATACTGGGGAGAGTGATGAACAAGATGGTGGAGACAGAGATTGCTAGCTTATCTCCAACATTTAAGTTCTCCTCTTCTACCAGGTAGACTACATTTCTCATTTTCTCTTGTAGTTAGATGTGGCCATGTGAGTTTTTCCCAAGGAAATGTGAGCAGGAGTAATGCATACCCCTTTTGAGCCTGGCCCATAAATATTCCCATGTGCCCTCCTATATGCTCTTTTCTGCTTCTGCAATTGGAATGGAGATGTCCTGGCAGAAATGACAGAAACCACTCTTTTGCCACTTATCTCAATAGGGTTGTGACGAGGATTAAATATGTATATGGGTATTTAGCATAATTCCTACATAGAGTTAGTAGTCAATAAATGTTAGTTTCGGTAATTATTATTACAGTCTTTGGGTGCTACAGTAGTCACCCAGGATGGGAAACATGTTAGAAACCCCTCATAATTCAGCAGATAGTACAATGAAGTCTGCTCTTTTGTGACCAGTGTGTCAGACCTCCTGAGGCTAGCAGTCTTTTCTCTTTCTACACAGTTTCTCTGTGATGAACCAAGATAATTCTAAGCCACCTTAAATAATATTTAAAGGACCATAATTTGGGAAATACGAATCTAGTGAAACGTAGTTTAACTGAAAACAATATAAGTGTGGTTATAATGGTTATGAGAATTCTAAACTGTGCTAAACACCTTGCATTTACACAACATTATTCTATAAAAGAGCCCTACCACTGCCTCTTCCCCTGCTTCCCTAGATCGGATAAGAAAGCTCAGGTACTCTCTCTTCTGTGGGCCAGGAGGAAGTTCAGGCTGTGCAAAACCTGACCTGTGTGTGGGAACACTCCAGCGTCATCCCCTCACCACCATAAAAGCCAAGCCAGTCTCCTTCTTCTGCTCTCTCAAGCCATTCTTGAACCTGCTTGAGAGCCTGCCCTGCTCTCCCCAGAAAGCCTCCTTATGTAGTAAGGTTTTTCATACTCTCTAGGTGTATGTGTTATCAGTCTCGACATCCAAACCGAATTTGGGTTGAAGGGTCCATCCTGTCTCTGTGGTGTGATTACAACAACTGGTCCTGTGAGCAGGACATCAAGGTGCTATCCCTTACCACCGGGGGTCTTTCTTCTCTTGCTTTGGCTTTCTAACTGGCTCTGCTCTATGCTGGTGAACAGGCACTTGGGCTACTGCCTGCTGGCTAGCTTGTGCTTTGAACTTGCTTCTTTGTGCTGCATTTGTTAGTCCTACTGAGTGTCTGCTAAAGCTTTGACCAACATAAGTCAGTTTAGCCACTTGGCATATAGTGAAAGGATTATTGGATTGGGACCTTCCTTAAAGCAGTCCTGAATCCTGTGTCTCAACCTGGACCTATTTGTGATTCTCAGGTTGAATCACGTGTTTCAATTCCAAACTAAGGTGCGACTGATACTAACCTCAAAGAAATGACTCTTACCTTGTGAACACTGGTTGTGTCTCAACCACATGTTGGCCCCCTTTCTATATAGAGCTCAGGAGAAAGACTGACAGTCTGTTCAATATACAGGTCCATTGGATGGTCACTCGTGTGGAGGAAGAGCCGTTAACTATGTGGGATGCTGAGGTCATACTTCTAAAAGTAAATGACTCACTAGTACCTTACAAAATGCTTCTGCTGCTGCCCCTGTGCCTCTGTCATAAATAAAAATGATCCTGATCCTCAGACCTCTAGAGAAAATCATTTGTGTCACCTCTGTGACAAAGCCAAGAGATTAGTTCAACCATTGCCACGGGGAAGTCCATAACACTGATGGTACTGACTTGATTTGAGGTTCTCTGGAAGAAGAAACTTATAAAAACTTTTACCTATAAGAGCAATAACATCTGCAGACCTAATGTAAAAGACAAAACACAAGACCCCAAACTGTCAAAGTCTTCAAAAACAAGAAGTCTAAAAAACTGTCACAGCCAAGAGGAGCCTAAGAAGTTATAACATGGAATGACTAAATTGAATGTAGAATCTTGGTTGGGATCCTGGGGCAGAAGAAGAATATTAGGTAAAAAATAAGGCAATCTGGGGCTTCCACGGTGGCACAGAGGTTGAGAATCTGCCTGATGATGCAGGGGACACGGGTTCGAGCCCTGATCTGGGAAGATGCCATATGCCGCAGAGCAACTAGGCCCGTGAGCCACAGCCGCTGAGCCTGCGCATCTGGAGCCTGTGCTCCGCAACAAGAGAGGCCGCGACAGTGAGAGGCCCGCCCATCACGATGAAGAGTGGCCCCTGCTTGCCACATCTAGAGAAAGCCCACGCACAGAAACGAAGACCCAACACAGCCAAAAATAAAAGTAAATTAATTAAAAGAAGGCTCAACATTTAAAAAAAAAAGGAATTCTGATGAAGTACAGACTTTAGTTAATAATACTGTTTCAGTGTTGGTTCACTAAGTTGAACAATTGTACCATACTAATGTACAATGTTAAGAAGGGAAATTTGTTGTGGAGTGTATGAATATGATCTTCACAATTACTCTGTAAACCTAAAACTGTTCTAAAATAAAAAGTTTTTAAAAACCACACAATACCAGGTGATGAGATCTGGGAGACAACAGAATTAAACACTGAATGGGGGTGGCCATGTGGAATGGTTTGGAGGGAACACCTTCTCCCTAACATGTGCACCACAAGGATTGAACCAGAGAAGATGAGGAAGAGTGGAAGGTCAATTTGGGAAGGCTCTTTACTGGGTGTTGAGGAAGCACTCCCTTTCTCTAACCAGAGCACGTAGACTCCTCTGCACCCCTCCCCTCCCCCCACGTATCTTCAAGGGTAGTGCTTTGTGATGTCACAGCCACCCCAGCGCTACCATTGGCTGACCAATCAAAGCTGATGGGTGTGGCTCTTCATTGTCCTGGCAGGGTATATATAGAGAGGCCAGGAGCCTTGGAGTAGAGCACACTGTTGCTACTCACATGGCAGAGGAAACTACAGTCCCCCAGGAGCCTAACCGTGATGCACGGACAAACACCGAGAGGTCAGAGCAACAAACACCGGGGGGCCAACGCAGAAGGGAGAGGGTGAATTCTCCACTCCAGGGCTATAAGATGGAAGAGGTCAGATTACCCGACTCACGTGCCTCCTCTTCATCCCCCACCCAAGACTTACCCAGCCCTTCCCTGGCACAAACCCCTTCTCAATCCACACCCATTCTCTCAAAGTTCTCCTTCCCATCCTCTTTCCCCAAATCAATATCTTTCTGTATCACTTTGTTTTCCGACCAGATTCAGGAGGTGGTCGAGTTAAGAAAATCAGTCCGTCGTCAGAATTCGGGAAGAGGTTCTACACAGAAGAAGTCAAAGATGCTAGCATTCTATTACTGGCGGAGTACAACAATGACTAAAGAGCCAGAGGAGGATGAAAACGTCCCAGAGGGCTCTTCCAGCAGTTCATAAAGTGCTGCCCTGGGTCTATCAGGTGACTGAGACCTTGCTGTCTCTGTTGTCTCTCCAGAGAAAGCACTGGAGACATGGTCACCTGTGTAGAGCCAAATAAAAAAGCCCTCAGCTATTGATGTGCAAGCTGTTGTAGAAAGATGTGTGTGTATCTCTGTCTGTTCTTCGGTGATGGGGACTGAAGGAAGGCAGGAAGGGGCAGCCGTGTGAGAAGGGAGGGAGGTAGTATCCTGCCAGTTTGGGGCCCAGACCAGACAGTCCATAGTTAGCCAGACACCGGGAATAAGGACTGGGTGAGGACTGAGCTCTGAAGACACATTTCTTCCTGAACACTTTATCCTGCTGTTGAGGAGGAAATGGACTTGGTGTTTCCGTGTGTGTTTGGGAGGTCCCAGATGGGGAGAGGGGTGCTGTATGGGTGGTGGCAGTGTGTGTCATAATCTGATTCCACTTTTGATGTTTGACAATAGACAGTTTTGAAGCCTCATTAATTCCCCTTCCCCTTCTGGCCCACATCTGGCCACACTTTATGTTCATCCACTCCCAGCCAGGGAGTAGGTGAACATAAAATAGAAACAGATATGCCTAACCTGAACCATCCAAATTATTTCCGTGCCTAACTTTTCCATAGCCAAGACATCCATTACCCTAAAATATCCTCTAGTGCACGTGGAGAACCTGACCCAATAAGTAATCAAGTTAAGTCTCTGGCCCTTATAATCAGCTTGAAAACTATGGGACCCTATGGACCTTTCCCCCTAGTTAAAATAAAACCTTTCACCTCAGTGTTTAAGAAAAGGTTCAATCTAAATGAAAGCACGGTTTTCACAGATTGAAACCCATTATATAAGACCTATTTAGAGAAGGTGTGGTTATCCCCACTTCTGCTGCATTTAACAGCCAAGTTTTACTTGTTCTTAAACCCGGCAAAACAGGACCGGTGCCTCAGTGTGAATTCGTACCCTTGGCGTCATGGCCCCACCTATTGAAATGACTGATTCCACCCAATAATAAATAAGTAACTGGTAAATACTTTGCAGTTAGAGCAAAGTATTTGGCTAGCATGTTCTATTCAGTGCCTAGTTCAACAACCTCTCAGCTGCAGTTAACCTTCACCTTTAAAGGGACACAATACACCTTCACCTGGGTACTCAATGGGCTTAGTCTCCACGCCTGCCATCTCACATAGTCTTCACAGGCAATATTTTAACCAGCTCTAACTATTTTCGTGTACACAGTTATGACATCACACTAATGACATCCTCCTTTGAGGAGATTCACATGAGACACATAGTACAGGGCCCCACCACTTCAGTTAAGCTCCTGAAAATTATTTAGTAAGTTGAGGGCTGCTCCAGTCCTGACAGTGTCAAGAAACAGCTTTTAGTCTTCTTAGGACCCACATTGTTAAAACAAGCCCAACATGTTTTTGACATGTTTAGATTCTGGAGGCAACACTCCTCATTTACAAAGCTTTTTTTTTTGTTCTGTAACTTGCAAATAGGCCCAACTTGAATGAGACCCCCTGTAAAAAGATACTAGAATCTGCCTGAATGGCCATAGAACAGGCATTCCTGTTACGGCCCCCCGGGATTCCTTCACTGTGGGAGCTTTAGCAACCTTCTCTCATATATCTTGGAGTCCCTCTCCCATCAGTGATGGCCGTTAGTTGCATGGGCTTCTGATACAAGGAACTACCTTCCTTGGCCCAATGCTGTATGCCATTAGTGTAGCAATTGGTGGGTGCATACTGGACTTTCCTGGAAATATAGACTATCTCAGGTCCTGAACCTGTGACCCTCAGTATACAGCTGCCCGTTAGGCCTTTGATCATGGAAACAGCACCCTGCAAGGCCAGCACAGCTAGTGAGGCCTCCTTGCTACAGGATGGAGCTGAACCTGGGCTCTCTGCATACCCTACTTTCAGGAGAGGGTAACGTCCCCTGTGCTGGGTCCCTTGCCGGATGCCACAGTGCTAGAGGAGGTCATCTCTTAGAACACTTGGATACCTGGGGAGCCCCTTAGGCTCAACACAGTGAATACCAAAGGGGGTTCATTCACTTAACCAATGGCATTGCCACTGTCACACTTAATGGAGCTTGCTTGACTCTTGCTGCTTTTCATCTCTTCATCAGAATGTTCCTGATAAAGGACAGGACACAGGATCAGCTCAGTTGGCCAAACTTTAGCCAGTTATCTGAGCACTTGGCCATGTCTTAGCCAACAATTGGCCTCATCTTCACATTTTTATAGATCTTTGGGCCACTGCCAGCGGTCTGACCATCTGTTCTGGCCAATGAAAACAATTCCTTCTCCAAGGTTGCCTCATTTGGGGTAAAGAACTCATAGAATCTCTTGCCTCACGGATACCCAAAATATAAATCAAGGTCACACATCTTCTGCACATATTAAAGCCACAATACAATGTCTCACCATAGCACTCTTTACCTTCTTTGAAGTTCTGCACATTGATAGAGAGACTAAGGCACTCATTTCACTTCTCAGAATATATAGTACTAGCTCTTGATAGTACTAGATATTCAATGGAACGTTCACCTTTCTTATTGGTCTCATGCTGCAGGTGCCATAATGGCTTACATAAACAAGTCCAAATTAAATTAAATAAACCACGCAATGTTTTAGTTATCAGACAAACACCATGGGTAAGTTGTCACTGAGACTGATCCCATTTTTTCAGTTTTATTGAGGTATAATGGATAAATAAAAATTGTATATACTTAAGGTGTAGAACTTGATGTTTCGATTATTTCTATATCTATTCCTATATCTATAGAATGAAAGAATCACAACCATCTAATTACCGAACACTTCACAGTTACCAGTTTTTTCTTTTTTCTTTTTTTGGTCTAACTGCATTTTTGATGCATAACTCATTATGTGAGTAATAATCCTTTTCATACCTTCTTGGTATATGTGTGGCATCATTAGTCTTGACATTCAAACCAAATTTTGGGTGAGGGATGTACATTCCACTTCTGTGAGGTGACAACAAGTTCACATATCCATAAATATATATATATATATATATATATATATATATATATATATATATATGTATATATACTCATAGGCATATGAGTATGACACTTTAAAAAAGATACCAGTATTTCAGGAAAGAAATATGTCCTGAGTGCCTAGTAGGTGTCAGATATTACTCTTGGTTCTGGAATTAGAGTGAAGAACATGAAATCAATAGTTCCTGTCCTCAAGTAACTTCTGTTTTCATGGGCAAAGGGGTCGTTCTTGTTGTTGGTGTGGGGAACCTTCTCTAAGGAGCTGATATTTGAATCAAGATCTGAATAATGAGGTCGAGTCAGCTGTGTGAAGACTTTGAAGAAGAGCATTTTAGGTAGACTAGCAAGTAGCAATGCCGTGAGGCCAGAACGAGAAGAGTGTGTTGAGGAAGAGCAGAAGGGTGAGTGACTGGAGTGCAGTCAGAGAGGGGCAGGGCAGAGATTGATGACCGAGACTGGAGAGGCTGGCAGAGAAGTGGTCACATAGGGACCTGCAGGGCAAGAAATTGGATTTTATCTTACGTGCAGTGGAGGGCCACTGGATGGTTTGATAAAGGAAAGTGATGTCGTCTGATGTATGTTTTAGAAAGTTCACTGGATGTTGTGAACTGTGTAGGACCAGAGGGGTGACAGGCTGTTGGGACAATACAGGTGTGATATGATGATGGCTGGGACTAGGGTTTAGCAGGGGGAATATAACTTAGTGTCTAGTTGAGCAGTTGGGAGCATAGGATTTAAAGTCCGATCTCAATTTACAGCTTCACCACCTAAAAGCTATTTGACCTTGAGTACGTTTTTTAACTCCTGTAAGACTTAGTTTCCTCATCTGTAAAAAGGGAATGATAGTAACATGTATCTAGATCTTAGAGCCATGCTGGGATTAAATGAGGTAATTTATGTAAAACACCTGACATTATATTAGGCCAATAATAAGCATTTGATTAAATGGCTTCTGTTGTTATCATCTATGATATAAATACATACATGCATAATCCTTGCTTCTTTCTCCCCCACTCCCCAAAAGCTAGTGTGTCTTATGTTAACTGCTGCTAACCCATGAGTACTGAACCCTTCTGTTTTCCTTGAAGACACAGTATTTTGGGGCACCTTACCTCAATGGTCAAGCATTCTGGTACCTTTAGATACTTTATAATGTGTCTGTATATGGCTTATGATGAATTTATTCAGTAAGTGGCAGTAGTGTCTGATTTCTAACATTCTCTTCTTTCTACCTAATGAATCATTGCTTGAATACCTATCCCCTTTTCTCCAACCTCTTCCACAGGTCCTAAATGAACAGCAACCCATATTTCTTCCCCAACTGCAAACCTAATGTACTGAACTTAGTCAGATTGCTTTGACAGTTGCTTCGTTTCATTAAACGCAGCTTAGAGTTCTTCTTCCCTCAGAAAAACCTGCTTGCATGTTTCAAAGCAGGTTCTCATTTTATTAGTTCCTGATCAGGACTCTTCCAAACTCTCTTGTTCCATTTGCCCATCTTCCACACATTACCATCATTTGAGACTATAAATAATAAACTGTTTACTTCCTCCTCCACATTCTTGATGAATGAAATAGGACTAGATGTTGATTCCTTCCTCTTTGAAGGGCTTGCTTTCCCTTCCCCACCTAAGGCTGGTGAGTGATGAAAGCATCCTCAGTCTTTAAGGCTAAGCTCAAATGGTTCTTTCCCTCTGAAGCCTCTCTACCACCAATGACTGCAGAGTTCATTGCCCCTATGGTCCTACAAATTCTTATATTAAAGCAATAGCCATATTGTATTAGAATAGTTCATTTATATGTTTGTCTTGTTGTAATATACAACAAGAAGGAGCATATTTCATTCATCTCTGTAATCCCAACCACTTTAACACACCTGACACAAAGTCACGGTTGCTGCTCAATGTAGTTTGATGAACTGCTGGAGGACTGAACAATCAAATCATTCTGTAGATACTGGGTCATTTCCTTAACCTGCTCTATAATGTTGGCTTTAGAAAATGTTAAACTTAAAATCATGTAAAATTTTTATTTTGAAAAACTCAAAGTACAAGAAAGAAAGTTAAAAAAAAAGAACCCTAAACACTAAAAACTCAAAACACTCTCTATGATATGCACACTTTCAGCAACTATCTCTTTGTACATGGCTTTACACATATGTAATTTACATGTGCATTTACATAAAGCAATTATATATAAATGTTGAGAATTATATATATATATATTCATACATATACATAAATATTGAGAAAGCCTGTACATCTATAGGATTTTTACACTTCATTAGCCACTCCTCCACTGGATAAGCAGTGTTAAAAGCCTGGTGTGAATCTTTGCATAGCTTTGTCTATGTTCATAAATAAGGTAACATACATATGTATGCATAAAAACATATAGGGGCACTATTTTACTCTTTACTGCACGTAATTTTTCTCACATAGAAACATTTCAGAGAAAAGTTTTCCACATCGTCTGGTATAGACTTAACACACTTTTTAAACTAGTTATGTAAAATGCAATGGTTTGAGTGAAAGACAACTTATTAAACCATTCTTCTATTGAGGACATTCAAGTTGATTCCAGTTTTTTGGCTACTAGAAAAAACGATGCAATTAATCTCAATATATATGTAAAATTTATCTTGTTCATATTCACTGTTATATACCCGTGCTTTTATCTTCTATGGAAGAAGGCCCCGGAAATGGAATTGCTAAGTTAAAGTTTATGTAAATTCTTAATTTTAATAGGGGTTGCCAGATTGACTTCCAAATGGCTTTAATATACTGCACATTTCCCTCGGCAAATGTATGAGATAACATATTAACCTCCACAAAACTCCAGCAATGTGTGATAACATGTTTAAGGGTCTTAAAGTGATATTTCCTTGTTAATTTAATTTCAATACGCCTGATTGCTATTAAAGTTGAGTAATTTCACTTGTTTATTGGCAAGGGGGTTTTCTGCCTCCTTGAACAGCCCTTTTTACCCTTTTTAACCACTTTCAATTAGGGTGTTTGTCTTTTCTTATTAATGTGTGGGAAATTTTTTATATGTTGGATATTGAACCCTTTATCTGTCATGTGTCTTACAAATATATGTTCCTGTATTATTTGTCTTCTGGTTTTATTTACCTTTACGTTTGCCATATGATTACATTTTAAGTTTTAAGCACTCAAATATGTCAGTCATTTCTCCAGAGTGTCTAGGTTTTCCAGCTTGCACAGAAATTTTTCTTGACTCCTAGATTATGCATACGTTTTCCATAATATATATATTTTACTTCAACATTTTTATCTTTAGATCATACAGAACTTCATGTTGTGTGAGAGAGGAGTCCAAACTTATTTTATCCTTTTTAATACATATAAATAATAAATGTATGCAGTACTACTAAGAAGAAAATAGAGTCAAAAAACCAAGCAAAGCCCACTTTATTTTGGATACAAATCCAGCCCTGAAACTTACTAGCTGTTGCCCTGAGAAAGTCATTTAATTTATGTGAACCTCTTTCCCCATTTGTAAAAGGGAGATAATAATGTCAACATGACAGAAGTTTTATGAGAATTAATGTATGTCAAACACAGTGACTGGCATATAGAGTCAGAGGTCAACAAAGATAGCTAAAATGACTGTTGTTTAACTCCCTCTGAAATGCTTTCGCCTTGAACACGCTTAGGAATGCTGATAGGCCCCATCGTGTCTTGCTTCATGGCTCACTTTGGTTTTGCATCTTTAATGGAGTTTTTATTATACAGTGCTCCTAAGGTAAAAAAAAGAAAAGAAAAAGAAAAACATTACAGGAAGTTGGCCTCAAAGATATTATCAACCAGGTAAAGTGCTACTGAGGTGAACATTAGAGGACAGACTAAGGCGGCCTAGATCCACCTCACACAGAAATACATCCTTTCACAAAGGGAAAAGATCTGCTAGAAACTCCTGCTTCTAGAAAAATAAGACAAGGATGTTAATAAATATGATGACTTGGGGAAGGTGGCAAACATATTTGAGGCTCCGAATTTCCAGAGAGTATTTGAGAGAACACTTTGCTCTATATGGCCCAGGGAAATTAACCAAAAGCTCCCTAACTTGGGTGCCCCTCATGCGCCAGATACCATCACTGACAGAACTGGAATTTATAGTCAATACTAAGTGCCCTTATACATCATTTTTCATTTCATAGGAAGGAGAAATAACTTTCCAAAGCAGTTAGGAAAGTTATTTATTTATTTATTTTGAACAAACACACTTTTTTTTTTAACATCTTTACTGGAGTATGATTGCTTTACAGTGGTGTATTAGTTTCTGCTCTATAACAAAGTGAATCAGCTATACATAAACGTATATACCCATATCCCCTCCCTCTTGCATCTCCCTCCCTCCCACCCTCCCTATCCCACCCCTCTAGGTGGTCAAAAAGCACTGAGCTGATCTCCCTGTGCTATGTGGCTGCTTCCCACTAGCTATCTGTTTTACATTTGGTAGTGTATATATGTCCATGCCCCTCTCTCACTTTGTCCCAGCTTACCATTCCCCCTCCCCGTGTCCTCAAGTCCATTCTCTAGTAGGTCTGCGACATTTTTTTTTTTTTTTCGGTACGCGGGCCACTCACTGTTGTGGCCCCACCCGTTGTGGAGCACAGGTTCCGGACGTGCAGGCTCAGTGGCCATGGCTCACAGGCCCAGCCTCTCCGTGGCATGTGGGATCCTCCCAGACCGGGGCACGAACCCGTGTCCCCTGCATCGGCAGGCGGATTCTCAACCAGTACACCACCACGGAAGCCCAGGTCTGCGTCATTTTTCCCGTCTTGCCCCTAGGTTCCTCATGACCATATTTTTTTAAAGATTCCATATATATGTGTTAGGATACGGTATTTGTTTTTCTCTTTCTGACTTACTTCACTCTGTATGACAGACTCTGGGTCCATCCACCTCACTACAAATAACTCAGTTTCGTTCCTTTTTATGACTGAGTAATATTCCATTGCATACATGTGTCACATCTTCTTTATCCATTCATCTGTTGATGGACACTTAGGTTCCTTCGAAGTCCTGGCTATTGTAAATAGAGCTGCAATGAACATTGTGGTACATGACTCTTTTTGAATTATGGTTTTCTCAGGATATATGCCCCATAGTGGGATTGCTGGGTCGTATGGTAGTTCTATTTTTAGTTTTTTAGTGAACCTCCATACTGTTCTCCTTAGTGAATGTATCAATTTACATTCCCATCAACAGTGTATGAGGGTTCCCTTTTCTCCACACCTTCTCTAAGAATTTGTCCATTTCTTCCAGGTTGTCCATTTATTGTTTGTAGATTTTTTGATGATGGCCATTCTGACCGGTGTGAGATGATACCGCATTGTAGTTTTGATTTGCATTTCTCTAATGATTAACGACGTTGAGCATTCTTTCATGTGTTTGTTGGCAATCTGTGTATCTTCTTTGGAAAAATGTCTATTTAGGTCTTCTGCCCATTTTTGGATTGGGTGGTTTGTGTTTTTGATATTGAGCTGCATGAGCTGCTTGTAAATTTTGGAGACTAATCCTTTGTCAGTTGCTTCGTTTGCAAATATTTTCTCCCATTCTGAGGGTTGTCTTTTCATCTTGTTTATGGTTTCCTTTGCTGTGCAAAAGCTTTTAAGTTTCACTCGGTCCCATTTTTTTATTTTTAGTTTTGTTTCCATTTCTTTAGGAGGTGGGTCAAACAAGATCTTACTGTGATTTATCTCAAAAGAGTGTTCTTCTTTCATTTCCTCTAAGAGTTTTAGTGTGTCTGGCCTTACATTAAGGTCTTTAATCCATTTTGAGTTTATTTTTGTGTATGGCATTAGGGAGTGTTCTAATTTCATTCTTTTCCATGTAGCTGTCCAGTTTTCCCAGCACCACTTATTGAAGAGGCTGTCTTTCCTCCATTGTATACTCTAGCCTCCTTTATCAAGATAAGGTGACCATGTGTACATGGGTTTATCTCTGGACGTTTTTGGATGGAATGTCCTATGAATATCAATTAAGTCCATCTTGTTTAATGTATCATTTAAAGCTTGTGTTTCCTTATTTTTTTTTCATTTTGGATGATCTGTCCATTGTTGAAAGTGGGGTGTTAAAGTCGCCTACTATGATTGTGTTACTGTCGATTTCCCCTTTTATGGCTGTTAGTATTTGTCTTATGTATTGAGGTGCTCTTATGTTGGGTGCATAAATATTTACAAGTGTTATATCTTCTTCTTGGATCGATCCCTTGATCATTATGTAGTGTCCTGCTTTGTCCCTTGTAAGTCATTATTTTAAAGTCTATTTTGTCTGATATGAGAATTGCTACTCCAGCTTTCTTTTGATTTTCATTTGCATGGAATATCTTTTTCCATCCCCTCACTTTCAGTCTGTATGTTTCCCTAGGTCTGAAGTGGGTCTCTTGTTGACAGCATATATACGGGTCTTGTTTTTGTATCCATTCAGCCAGTCTCTGTCTTTTGGTGGGAGCATTTAATGCATTTACATTTAAGGTTATTATCGATATGTATGCTCCTATTACCATTCTCTTAATTGTTTTGCATTTGTTATTGTAAGTCTTTTCCTTCTCTTGTGTTTCCTGCCTGGAGAAGTTGGTTTAGCATTTGCTGTAAAGCTGGTTTGGTTCTGCTGAATTCTCTTAGCTTTTGCTTGTCTGTAAAGGTTTTAATTTCTCTGTCAAATCTGAATGAGATCCTTGCTGGGTAGAGTAATCTTGGTTGTAGGTTTTTCCCTTTCATCACGTTAAATATGTCCTGCCCCTCCCTTCCTGTTTGCAGAATTTCTGCTCAAAGATCAGTTGTTAACCTTATGGGGATTCCCTTCTATGTTATTTGTTGTTTTTCCATTGCTGCTTTTAATATTTTTTCTTTGTATTTACTTTTTGATAGTTTGACTACTATGTGTCTTGGCGTGTTTCTCCTTGGATTTATCCTGTATGGGACTCTCTGTGCTTCCTGGACTTGATTAACTATTCCCTTTCCCATATTAGGGAAGTTTTCAACTATAATCTCTTCAAATATTTTCTCAGTCCCTTTCTTTTTCTCTTTTTCTTTGGGAACCCCTATAATTTGAATGTTGGTACGTTTAATCGTGTCCCAGAGGTCTCTGAGACTGTCCTCAATTCTTTTCATTCCTTTTTCTTTATTCTGCTCTCCAGTAGTTATTCCCACTATTTTATCTTCCAGGTCACTTATCCGTTCTTCTGCCTCATTTATTCTGCTATTGATCCCTTCTAGAGGATATGTAATTTCATTTATTGTGTTGTTCATGATTGTTTGTTTGCTCTTTAGTTCTTCTAGGTCCTTGTGAAACTTTTCTTGTATTTTCTCCATTCTATTTCCAAGATTTTGGATCATCTTTACTATCATTATAATTTTTCAGGTAGACTGCCTATTTCCTCTTCATTTGTTAGGTCTGGTGCATTTTTACCTTGCTCCTTCATCTGCTCTGTGTTTTTCTGTCTTTTCATTTTGCTTATATTACTGTGTTTGGGGTCTCCTTTTCACAGGCTGCAGGTTCGTAGTTCCCGTTGTTTTTGGTGTCTGTCCCCAGTGGCTAAGGTTGGTTCAGTGGGTTGTGTAGGCTTCCTGGTGGAGGGGACTAGTGCCTGTGTTCTGGTCAATGAGGCTGGATCTTTTCTTTTTGGTAGGCAGGTCCAAGTCTGGTGGTGTGTTTTGGGGTGTCTGTGACCTTACTATTATTTTAGGCAGCCTCTCTGCTATTGGGTGGAGTTGTGTTCCTTTCTTGGTAGTTGTTTGGCATAAGGTATCCAGCACCGTAGCTTGCTGGTCATTTAGTGGTGCTGGTCTTGGTGTTGAGATGGAGATCTCCGGGAGATTTTCACCGTTTGATATTACGTGGAGCTGGGAGGTCTGTGGTGGACCAATATCCTGAACTTGCCTCTGCCACGTCAGAGGAACAGCCCTGATGCTTGGCTGGAGCACCAAGAGACTTTCACGCACACGGCTCAGAATAAAAGGGAGAAATAAATAAAGAAAGAAAGAAAGAAAGAAAGAAAGAAAGAAAAATGTAAAATTAAATTAAATTAAATTATTAAAGAGTTATTAAAATAAAGACAAAAATTTATTATTAAAATTTTTTAAGTAATTAAAAAAACGAGAAAGAAGAGAAAAACGAGAAGAAGAAACAAATTCACCAATGATAACAAGCGCTGAAAACTATACTAAAAAAAAAAACAAAAAACGGACAGACAGAACCCTAGGACAAACGGTAATTGCCAAACTATACAGACAAAATCACACACAGAAGCATACGCATACACACTCACAAAAAGAGAAAAAGGGAAAAAATGTATAAATAGCGTTGCTCCCAAAGTCCACCTCCTCCATTTGGGATGATTCGTTGTCTATTCAGGTGTTCCACCGATGCAGGGTACATCAAGTTGATTGTGGAGATTTAATCCGCTGCTCCTGAGGCTGCTGGGCGAGATTTCCCTTTCTCTTCTTTGTTCGCACAGCTCCCGGGGTTCAGCTTTGGATTTGACCCCGCCTCTGCGTGTAGGTCTCCTGAGAGCGTCTGTTCTTCGCTCAGACAGGACGGGGTTATAGGAGCCGCTGCTTTGGGGGCTCTGGCTCACTCAGGCCGGGGGGAGGGAGGGGTACGGAGGCAGGGTGAGCCTGCAGTGACAGAGGCCAGCGTGACGTGGCACCAGCCCGAGGCACACCGTGCGTTCTCCCGGGGAAGTCGTCCCTGGATCACGGGACACTGGCAGTGGCGGGCTGCACAGGCTCACTGAAGGGAGGTGTGGATAGTGACCTGTGCTCGCACACAGGCTTCTTGGTGGCGGCAGCAGCAGCCTTAGCATCTCATGCCCATCTCTGGGGTCTGCGCTCCTAGCCGCGCCTCGCGCCCCTCTCTGGAGCTCCCTTAGGCGGCGCTCTGAATCCCCTCTGCTCGTGCACCCGGAAACACAGAGGGAAGGAAAAGTCCCTTGCCTTTGCGGCAGCTCCAGACTTTTCCTGGACTCCCTCCTGGCTAGACGTGGCGTACTAACCCCTTCAGGCTGTGTTCACACTGCCAGTCCTCTCCCTGCGCTCAGACCGAAGCCCAAGCCTCAGCTCCCAGCCCCCACCCGTCCCGGCAGGTGAGCAGACAAGCCTCGCGGGCTGGTGAGTACTGGTCGGCACCGATCCTCCGTGCGGGAATCTCTCCACTTTGCCCTCCGCACCCCTGTTGCTGCACTCTCCTCCGTGGCTCCGAAGCTGCCCCCGTCCGCCACCTGTAGTCTCCGCCAGTGAAGGGGCTTCTAGTGTGTGGAAAGCTTTCCTCCTTCAGGCTCCCTCCCACTGGTGCAGGTCCCGTTCCTATTCTTTTGTCTCTGCTTTTTCTTTATTTCTTTTGCCCTACCCAGCTACTTGGGGAGTTTCTTGCCTTTTGGGAGGTCTGAGGTCTTCTGCCAGCGTTCAGTGGGTGTTCTATAGGAGCAGTTCCACGTGTAGATGTATTTCTGATGCTTCTGTGGGGAGGAAGGTGATCTCCACGTCTTACTCTTCCGACGTCTTGAAGTTCCCTCCAGTCTATTTTAGAACGTTTTCAACACCTCAAAAAGAAACCCTCGTATCTTGTAGCTGTGAATCCCCTATGCTCCCAACAACTTCTGCCTCAGCCTTAAGCAATTATTGATCTATTTTGTAGCTATAGATTTGCCTGTTCTGAGCATTTCATATGAATAGAATCACATAATATGTGGTCTTTTGTGACTGACTTCTTTCACTTAGCATAATGTTTTTAAGGTTCAGCCATATTGTAGCATATATTAGTTCTTCATTCCTTTTGATGTCTGAATAGTATTCTGTTGTATTAATTTGCCACATTTTGTTTGTCCACTGGTCAGTTGATGGGCATTTGTGTTGTTTCCATCTTTGGGTATTATGAATATTGCTGCTATGAATATTTATGTACAAGTTTTTTGTATGGACATATATTTGCATTTATCTTGGGAATATACCTACAAGTGGGTCATACAGTAACACTGTTTCACCCTCTGAGAAACTACCAAACTTTTCCAAAGCAGGTATACCATTTTACATTCTCACTAACAGTGTATGATGGTTCTGATTTCTCTAAATCCCCACCAACAGTTATGATTATCGGACTTTTGGATTCTAGCCATCCGCATGGGTATGAAATGGTATCTTTCTGTCATTTTCATTTGTGTTTTCCTGATGAATAGTGATGTCAAGCGTCTCTAATGTGCTTGCTGGCCATTTGTATATATTCCTTGCAGAAATGTCTATTTAGATCTTCTGCCCATTTTAAAAGTTGGGTTATTTACCTTCTTATCACAGGCATGTAAGAGTTCTTTATATATTCTGAATAAAAATCCCTTATCAGATACACGATTTACAAATATTTTCTCCCATTCTGTAGGTTGTTGTGCTATAGTCTGTACATGAATTATTTGAGTTGATCTTTGCAACAGCTGTATGAGATATTATCCTTCTATTTTTTTTTTAGAGATCAGAAAACAGGCTCAGAGTGGTTAAGTACCTATCCTAACTCACAATGCTAGCATGGGATGGTTCCAGGATTTGCACTTAGATATCTATTGGAATTTCAGTTAAAGTCCTCCATCCTCTTGCCTTGATGCTCATATACACAGTTTGTATTTGATGAAAGAAATTGAATCTTAGGATTGTATTGCCCTGTCTATTCTTCACTCGTAGACATTCCAGTGGATAAACACTGAAAATGAAAACACTTTGGTAATACTCCTGAAATTGATTGTCTGGGGACCATGCTGATTCCCAGCAGGAAGGTGTAGCCACAGGGCTCCTGAGGTTGGTTGAATTGATGTTCTGAGTCTGGATTTATAAGCATGGGGAATTGTTCTTTTAAAAGACAATGACAAAGAGAACCCTTCTAATGTGAGCCAGATGCAGCCATGATTTTGAATAAATGTTTGCTTGTAACCATACTTAGGTGGGAACATCTGCCCACTGATGAGCTCCCTGGAGTTTTAGCAGGGGAATTTACGTAGGAAATACAACTCCAAGTACTTCCTCCTGAGGAGAGATGTTAGGCAAAAAGAAGCTTAATTTCCTTTCTTCCATTTTTTGTCCACCTGCCATTTAGGAAGCCTAAGTAAATACATTCCTGTCTTGGGAAAATACCACTTCCACTTGGCCTTCCATCTTCCCCAGCTTTGGCTTTGCAGGTGCCCAGTAAGTGTTGGTGCTTGCATCTGGGCCACATCTGTGCAGGCACCTTGGGTTGTCCAAGAATAGTGCATGGCTCCATAAGCCTATAGTAGCAACCCTCTGACATTAGAATTTGCTGTTGATATTTTTCATACACACTCACACTCTTGAGCAAACACACTAGTTTCCTTTCAAGCCTACCCTCTTAGATGTCCTTACTAGTCTATCTTTGAAATGCTGGATCATCATACAGGATACATGATATTTAG
The DNA here is from genome assembly GCF_964165515.1 of Mesoplodon bidens. Lineage (NCBI taxonomy): Eukaryota > Metazoa > Chordata > Mammalia > Artiodactyla > Ziphiidae > Mesoplodon > Mesoplodon bidens. The sequence continues at coordinate 14,491,995 of NC_138163.1, read as the reverse complement.
AGGAAACAGGTTTCAGTGGTGTTTCTGGATTCTTCTTAGTTCTAGGTCAGCCTAGATTAAGCAATCTGTAGTCTGGAGGGCTTTACTCACCTCCCAATCTGCCGTGCAGTCACAAGGTCCATCTTGTCTTATCACTTTTACTTAAGTCACCACCCTGCAGATTATCCATCATTAACTAGACCCTTATTCACGTATTGCTCTGCACTTGACGGAATTGGACCCAACCCTCTCCCCAACTTCATGAGCGCTTCTTTCCTGCCCTCTGTAACTCATAGTCTATCATTAAGAAACTCCCCAGTAGCTTCAAGTTGTTCTCTCCGTGTTCCCTTAATCTCTGTTTTATGACTGGAATATGGCTGTGCCTTGAGGAAATCACTTCCCCTGCAGTCCTCTTGAGCAAACGTTAGTTTTCCTCACATACCCCAAGGAGTCGACTCACTGTCACATTCAAACCATTTCTGCTCCTTTCTCTTTCAAAATTCAGAGCTCATTTGTAGTTCTTGCTATTAGATGATATCATGTGCTACGCCATCTATTTCTTTACCTTCATTCATTAGACACTTTCCTGAGTCTTCTTCTCCACTTTTAGTACTGCCACCATCTTGGCAACTTCAACATCTGTCATCTATGTGGATATTCATCCAGCATTTTTGGCTTTGCAAACCTTTCATGCCCTCAATTCCAATGGTATTTTTCTTCCATCATACTTAAGCCACTCACTCTAATGCTCATGCACTAGACATTGACATTCTCAAAAATTACAGCAACTCTGAAATCCTGAATTTATAACATACATCTCTTGGGCTACAACTGATTATCCTTCCTAGCAAAATACCTCGCTCACGTGCAGGTATACACACCTTCACACACCCAACTCTAAAAATTCTTCAATTTTGAACTCCAATCTGTGAATTCTACTACTTTTCAGCATCAGCCACATTTCTCTTTTCGCATTTCTTCATTGCTTACCAATTTATCATCAGTATCACTTACTTTCATCAACCTTCATCTCCCTACTCACTTTCCCACCCTAGTACTTCCCTGGCAAAACCACAACCCCTGTTAAATTTAGCTATCTACCTGCTTTGTTCCTATATACAAGTGATGGATGTTGCTGTAGAAATTTACAAGACAAAGCTAACTGATCTCACCTTAAATTCTTGACCACATATCTTAAATGATCAATCCTTCCATATTATACACCCATTTCCATTATACAAAATGAATATCCAATACTTTATCTTCCCCTCAATTTCTCAAAACCCTACCCTCACTCTTTTTATTTTATGCCCTTAGCTCATCCTTCACTGAGAAAACTGAAGAGTCAAGAGAAAATTCTTTTATATCTTCCCCACCAAATCTACCATCTTACCAGCATTTGTAATCATACCATAATCATTTCCTTCTCCACTGTAGAATCTGTAAATATTACTCATTCTCATGGAAAGCCAAGATTTCCACATTTGCTACCGATCCCATCTACTAGTGCTCTGAATACCCCTCTTGCTTTCTCAATATTTTTTCTTCTGCAATTATCCCTTTGGATTTTTATGTCGTCAGTTTCATTCAGTCATTTATATTGGCTAGATGCATTCTAGAATCTACCCTCTTAAAAATACACTCTCTTAATACCAAATCCCCCTCCAGCTATAGTCCCATATTTCTCCTCCCCTTAGCACCAAAACTCGCAAAAGAAATTGTCTATCCGCCCCTCACTTTCTGATCTCACATTTTCTCCTTAATACACATCCAGGTTTATATTAAAATATTTTCCACTCTTTCAATTTCCTTCTTATCAAATTTACCAATGACCTCTCTACTAACAAGTTCAATCGTCATTTGTCTGTCCCTATATTACCTGTAAAATTATTTAATAAAGTTGACCATTTTTTACTTCTTGAAACATTATCTGCCCTTTGCTTTTGTGTTGCTCAATTCACCTGTTTTTTTTTGTTGTTGTTGTTGCTGTTGTTCCCTCCTTTTCAACTCTTTTCATTATATACCTAGGAGTAGAGTTACTGGGTAATATGGCAAGTGTATGTTTAACTTGTTGAGTAACTGCCAAAATGTTTTCCACAGAACCTGTATCATTTTATGTTCCCACCAGACGTGTATGAGTGTTTCACTTTCTCTACATCCTTGTCAATACTTGTTATTTTCTTTTTAAAAAAGTTATAGCCTTCCTAGTGGGTTTGAAGTGGCATCTCATCGTGGTTTTGATTTGCATTTCCCTAACGACTAATGGTATTGAGCATATTTTCATATGTTTGTTGGCTATTTGTATATCTTCATTAGCACAATGTCTATTTAAGTCCTTTACCTGATTTTCAGTTGGGTTGTTTGTATTTTTGTTGTTGAGTTGTAAGAGTTCTTTCTGTATTCTGGATACTACACTTTTATTAAATATATGATTTGCCAGGATCTCTCTTTGGTGTGCCTTTTTGCTTTCTTCATGGTATTTTTTTGCAGAAGAAAACATTTTAAAATTTTGATATAGTCCAATTTACTCTTTCTTTGTTGCTTGTGCTTTTTGTGTCATATCTAGGACACCATTGCTTAACCAAGTTCTATATGCTTTTGATCCCCATAACTGACCAAAAAAGTTGAAACCCATTCATTCAACAGAAATATTCATGGCCACCTACTATGTGCCAGGCTCTACTGTAAATACTGGGGAGAGTGATGAACAAGATGGTGGAGACAGAGATTGCTAGCTTATCTCCAACATTTAAGTTCTCCTCTTCTACCAGGTAGACTACATTTCTCATTTTCTCTTGTAGTTAGATGTGGCTATGTGAGTTTTTCCCAAGGAAATGTGAGCAGGAGTAATGCATACCCCTTTTGAGCCTGCCCCATAAATATACCCATGTGCCCTCCTATATGCTCTTTTCTGCTTCTGCAATTGGAATGGAGATGTCCTGGCAGAAATGACAGAAACCACTCTTTTGCCACTTATCTCAATAGGGTTGTGATGAGGATTAAATATGTATATGGGTATTTAGCATAATTCCTACATAGAGTTAGTAGTCAATAAATGTTAGTTTCGGTAATTATTATTACAGTCTTTGGGTGCTACAGTAGTCACCCAGGATGGGAAACATGTTAGAAACCCCTCATAATTCAGCAGATAGTACAATGAAGTCTGCTCTTTTGTGACCAGTGTGTCAGACCTCCTGAGGCTAGCAGTCTTTTCTCTTTCTACACAGTTTCTCTGTGATGAACCAAGATAATTCTAAGCCACCTTAAATAATATTTAAAGGACCATAATTTGGGAAATACTAATCTAGTGAAACGTAGTTTAACTGAAAACAATATAAGTGTGGTTATAATAGTTATGAGAATTCTAAACTGTGCTAAACACCTTGCATTTACACAACATTATTTTATAAAAGAGCCCTACCACTGCCTCTTCCCCTGCTTCCCTAGATCGGATAAGAAAGCTCAGGTACTCTCTCTTCTGTGGGCCAGGAGGAAGTTCAGGCTGTGCAAAACCTGACCTGTGTGTGGGAACACTCCAGCGTCATCCCCACACCACCATAAAAGCCAAGCCAGTCTCCTTCTTCTGCTCTCTCAAGCCATTCTTGAACCTGCTTGAGAGCCTGCCCTGCTCTCCCCAGAAAGCCTCCTTATGTAGTAAGGATTTTCATACTCTCTAGGTGTATGTGTTATCAGTCTCGACATCCAAACCGAATTTGGGTTGAAGGGTCCATCCTGTCTCTGTGGTGTGATTACAACAACTGGTCCTGTGAGCAGGACATCAAGGTGCTATCCCTTACCACCGGGGTTCTTTCTTCTCTTGCTTTGGCTTTCTAACTGGCTCTGCTCTATGCTGGTGAACAGGCACTTGGGCTACTGCCTGCTGGCTAGCTTGTGCTTTGAACTTGCTTCTTTGTGCTGCATTTGTTAGTCCTACTGAGTGTCTGCTAAAGCTTTGACCAACATAAGTCAGTTGAGCCACTTGGCATATAGTGAAAGGATTCTTGGATTGGGACCTTCCTTAAAGCAGTCCTGAATCCTGTGTCTCAACCTGGACCTATTTGTGATTCTCAGGTTGAATCACGTGTTTCAATTCCAAACTAAGGTGCGACTGATACTAACCTCAAAGAAATGACTCTTACCATGTGAACACTGGTTGTGTCTCAACCACATGTTGGCCCCCTTTCTATATAGAGCTCAGGAGAAAGACTGACAGTCTGTTCAATATACAGGTCCATTGGATGGTCACTCGTGTGGAGGAAGAGCCGTTAACTATGTGGGATGCTGAGGTCATACTTCTAAAAGTAAATGACTCACTAGTACCTTACAAAATGCTTCTGCTGCTGCCCCTGTGCCTCTGTCATAAATAAAAATGATCCTGATCCTCAGACCTCTAGAGAAAAACATTTGTGTCACCTCTGTGACAAAGCCAAGAGATTAGTTCAAGCATTGCCACGGGGAAGTCCATAACACTGATGGTACTGACTTGATTTGAGGTTCTCTGGAAGAAGAAACTTATAAAAACTTTTACCTATAAGAGCAATAACATCTGCAGACCTAATGTAAAAGACAAAACACAAGACCCCAAACTGTCAAAGTCTTCAAAAACAAGAAGTCTAAAAAACTGTCAGAGCCAAGAGGAGCCTAAGAAGTTATAACATGGAATGACTGAATAGAATGTAGAATCTTGGTTGGGATCCTGGGACAGAAGAAGAATATTAGGTAAAAAATAAGGCAATCTGGGGCTTCCACGGTGGCACAGAGGTTGAGAATCTGCCTGATGATGCAGGGGACATGGGTTCGAGCCCTGATCTTGGAAGATCCACATGCCGCAGAGCAACTAGGCCCGTGAGCCACAGCCGCTGAGCCTGCGCATCTGGAGCCTGTGCTCCACAACAAGAGAGGCTGCGACAGTGAGAGGCCCGCCCATCACGATGACGAGTGGCCCCTGCTTGCCACAACTAGGGAAAGCCCACACACAGAAACGAAGACCCAACACAGCCAAAAATATAAATAAATTAATTAAAAGAAGGCTCAACATTTAAAAAAAAAAGGAATTCTGATGAAGTACAGACTTTTGTTAATAATACTGTTTCAGTGTTGGTTCACTAAGTTGAACAATTGTACCATACTAATGTACAATGTTAAGAAGGGAAATTTGTTGTGGAGTGTATGAATATGATATTCACAATTACTCTGTAAACCTAAAACTGTTCTAAAATAAAAAGTTTTTAAAAACCACACAATACCAGGTGATGAGATCTGGGAGACAACAGAATTAAACACTGAATGGGGGTGGCCATGTGGAATGGTTTGGAGGGAACACCTTCTCCCTAACATGTGCACCACAAGGATTGAACCAGAGAAGATGAGGAAGAGTGGAAGGTCAATTTGGGAAGGCTCTTTACTGGGTGTTGAGGAAGCACTCCCTTTCTCTAACCAGAGCACGTAGACTCCTCTGCACCCCTCCCCTCCCCCCACGTATCTTCAAGGGTAGTGCTTTGTGATGTCACAGCCACCCCAGCGCTACCATTGGCTGACCAATCAAAGCTGATGGGTGTGGCTCTTCATTGTCCTGGCAGGGTATATATAGAAAGGCCAGGAGCCTTGGAGTAGAGCACACTGTTGCTACTCACATGGCAGAGGAAACTACAGTCCCCCAGGAGCCTAACCGTGATGCACGGACAAACACCGAGAGGTCAGAGCAACAAACACCGGGGGGCCAACGCAGAAGGGAGAGGGTGAATTCTCCACTCCAGGGCTATAAGATGGAAGAGGTCAGATTACCCGACTCACGTGCCTCCTCTTCATCCCCCACCCAAGACTTACCCAGCCCTTCCCTGGCACAAACCCCTTCTCAATCCACACCCATTCTCTCAAAGTTCTCCTTCCCATCCTCTTTCCCCAAATCAATATCTTTCTGTATCACTTTGTTTTCCGACCAGATTCAGGAGGTGGTCGAGTTAAGAAAATCAGTCCGTCGTCAGAATTCGGGAAGAGGTTCTACACAGAAGAAGTCAAAGATGCTAGCATTCTATTACTGGCGGAGTACAACAATGACTAAAGAGCCAGAGGAGGATGAAAACGTCCCAGAGGGCTCTTCCAGCAGTTCATAAAGTGCTGCCCTGGGTCTATCAGGTGACTGAGACCTTGCTGTCTCTGTTGTCTCCCCAGAGAAAGCACTGGAGACATGGTCACCTGTGTAGAGCCAAATAAAAAAGCCCTCAGCTATTGATGTGCAAGCTGTTGTAGAAAGATGTGTGTGTATCTCTGTCTGTTCTTCGGTGATGGGGACTGAAGGAAGGCAGGAAGGGGCAGCCGTGTGAGAAGGGAGGGAGGTAGTATCCTGCCAGTTTGGGGCACAGACCAGACAGTCCATAGTTAGCCAGACACCGGGAATAAGGACTGGGTGAACACTGAGCTCTGAAGACAGATTTCTTCCTGAACACTTTATCCTGCTGTTGAGGAGGAAATGGACTTGGTGTTTCCGTGTGTGTTTGGGAAGTCCCAGATGGGGAGAGGGGTGCTGTATGGGTGGTGGCAGTGTGTGTCATTATCTGATTCCACTTTTGATGTTTGACAATAGACAGTTTTGAAGCCTCATTAATTCCCCTTCCCCTTCTGGTCCACATCTGGCCACACTTTATGTTCATCCACTCCCAGCCAGGGAGTAGGTGAACATAAAATAGAAACAGATATGCCTAACCTGAACCATCCAAATTATTTCCGTGCCTAACTTTTCCATAGCCAAGACATCCATTACCCTAAAATATCCTCTAGTGCACGTGGAGAACCTGACCCAATAAGTAATAAAGTTAAGTCTCTGGCCCTTATGATCAGCTTGAAAACTATGGGACCCTATGGACCTTTCCCCCTAGTTAAAATAAAACCTTTCACCTCAGTGTTTAAGAAAAGGTTCAATCTAAATGAAAGCACGGTTTTCACAGATTGAAACCCATTATATAAGACCTAGTTAGAGAAGGTGTGGTTATCCCCACTTCTGCTGCATTTAACAGCCAAGTTTTACTTGTTCTTAAACCCGGCAAAACAGGACCGGTGCCTCAGTGTGAATTCGTACCCTTGGCGTCATGGCCCCACCTACAGAAATGACTGATTCCACCCAATAATAAATAAGTAACTGGTAAATACTTTGCAGTTAGAGCAAAGTATTTGGCTAGCATGTTCTATTCAGTGCCTAGTTCAACAACCTCTCAGCTGCAGTTAACCTTCACCTTTAAAGGGACACAATACACCTTCACCTGGGTACTCAATGGGCTCAGTCTCCACGCCTGCCATCTCACATAGTCTTCACAGGCGATATTTTAACCAGCTCTAACTTTTTTCGGGTACACAGTTATGACATCACACTAATGACATCCTCCTTTGAGGAGATTCACATGAGACCCATAGTACAGGGCCCCACCACTTCAGTTAAGCTCCTGAAAATTATTTAGTAAGTTGAGGGCTGCTCCAGTCCTGACAGTGTCAAGAAACAGCTTTTAGTCTTCTTAGGACCCACATTGTTAAAACAAGCCCAACATGTTTTCGACATGTTTAGATTCTGGAGGCAACACTCCTCATTTACAAAGCTTTTTTTTTTGTTCTGTAACTTGCAAAGAGACCCAACTTGAATGAGACCCCCTGTAAAAAGATACTAGAATCTGCCTGAATGGCCATAGAACAGGCATTCCTGTTACGGCCCCCCGGGATTCCTTCACTGTGGGAGCTTTAGCAACCTTCTCTCATATATCTTGGAGTCCCTCTCCCATCAGTGATGGCCGTTAGTTGCATGGGCTTCTGATACAAGGAACTACCTTCCTTGGCCCAATGCTGTATGCCATTAGTGTAGCAATTGGTGGGTGCATACTGGACTTTCCTGGAAATATAGACTATCTCAGGTCCTGAACCTGTGACCCTCAGTATACAGCTGCCCGTTAGGCCTTTGATCATGGAAACAGCACCCTGCAAGCCCAGCAGAGCTAGTGAGGCCTCCTTGCTACAGGATGGAGCTGAACCTGGGCTCTCTGCATACCCTACTTTCAGGAGAGGGTAACGTCCCCTGTGCTGTGTCCCTTGCCGGATGCCACAGTGCTAGAGGAGGTCATCTCTTAGAATACTTGGATACCTGGGGAGCCCCTTAGGCTCAACACAGTGAATACCAAAGGGGGTTCATTCACTTAACCAATGGCATTGCCACTGTCACACTTAATGGAGCTTGCTTGACTCTTGCTGCTTTTCATCTCTTAATCAGAATGTTCCTGATAAAGGACAGGACACAGGATCAGCTCAGTTGGCCAAACTTTAGCCAGTTATCTGAGCACTTGGCCATGTCTTAGCCAACAATTGGCCTCATCTTCACATTTTTATACATCTTTGGGCCACTGCCAGCGGTCTGACCATCTGTTCTGGCCAATGAAAACAATTCCTTCTCCAAGGTTGCCTCATTTGGGGTAAAGAACTCATAGAATCTCTTGCCTCAAGGATACCCAAAATATAAATCAAGGTCACACATCTTCTGCACATATTAAAGCCACAATACAATGTCTCACCATAGCACTCTTTACCTTCTTTGAAGTTCTGCACATTGATAGAGAGACTAAGGCACTCATTTCACTTCTCAGAATATATAGTACTAGCTCTTGATAGTACTAGATATTCAATGGAACGTTCACCTTTCTTATTGGTCTCATGCTGCAGGTGCCATAATGGCTTACATAAACAAGTCCATATTAAATTAAATAAACCACGCAATGTTTTAGTTATCAGACAAACACCATGGGTAAGTTGTCACTGAGACTGATCCCATTTTTTCAGTTTTATTGAGGTATAATGGATAAATAAAAATTGTATATACCTAAGGTGTAGAACTTGATGTTTCGATTATTTCTATATCTATACCTATATCTATAGAATGAAAGAACCACATCAATCTAATTACCCATCACTTCACAGTTACCAGTTTTTTCTATTTTCTTTTTTTGGTCTAACTGCATTTTTGATGCATAACTCATTATGTGATTAATAATCCTTTTCATACCTTCTTGGTATATGTGTGGCATCATTAGTCTTGACATTCAAACCAAATTTTGGGTGAGGGATGTACATTCCACTTCTGAGAGGTGACAACAAGCTCACATATCCATAAATACATATATATATATGTAGATATACTCATAGGCATATGAGTATGACACTTTAAAAAAGATACCAGTATTTCAGGAAACAAATATATCCTGAGTGCCTAGTAGGTGTCAGATATTACTCTTCGTTCTGGAATTAGAGTGAAGAACATGAAATCAATAGTTCCTGTCCTCAAGTAACTTCTGTTTTCATGGGCAAAGGGGTCATTCTTGTTGTTGGTGTGGGGAACCTTCTCTAAGGAGCTGATATTTGAATCAAGATCTGAATAATAAGGTCGAGTCAGCTGTGTGAAGACTTTGAAGAAGAGCATTTTAGGTAGACTAGCAAGTAGCAATGCCGTGAGGCCAGAACGAGAACAGTGCGTTGAGGAAGAGCAGAAGGGTGAGTGACTGGAGTGCAGTCAGAGAGGGGCAGAGCGGAGATTGATGACCGAGACTGGAGAGGCTGGCAGAGAAGTGGTCACATAGGGAGTTGCAGGGTAAGAACTTGGATTTTATCTTACGTGCATTGGAGGGCCACTGGATGGTTTGATAAAGGAAAGTGATGTCGTCTGATGTATGTTTTAGAAAGTTCACTGGATGTTGTGAACTGTGTAGGACCAGAGGGGTGACAGGCTGCTGGAACAATACAGGTGTGATATGATGATGGCTGGGACTAGGGTTTAGCAGGGGGAATATAACTTAGTGTCTAGTTGAGCAGTTGGGAGCATAGGATTTAAAGTCCGATCTCAATTTACAGCTTCACCACCTAAAAGCTATTTGACCTTGAGTACGTTTTTTAACTCCTGTAAGACTTAGATTCCTCATCTGTAAAAAGGGAATGATAGTAACATGTATCTAGATCTTAGAGCCACGCTGGGATTAAATGAGGTAATTTATGTAAAACACCTGACATTATATTAGGCCAATAATAAGCATTTGATTAAATGGCTTCTGTTATCATCTATGATATAAATACATACATGCATAATCCTTGCTTCTTTCTCCCCCACTCCCCAAAAGCTAGTGTGTCTTATGTTAACTGCTGCTAACCCATGAGTACTGAACCCTTGTGTTTTCCTTGAAGACACAGTATTTTGGGGCACCTTACCTCAGTGGTCAAGCATTCTGGTTCCTTTAGATACTTTATAATGTGTCTGTATATGGCTTATGATGAATTTATTCAGTAAGTGGCAGTACTGTCTGATTTCTAACATTCTCTTCTTTCTACCTAATGAATCATTGCTTGAATACCTATCCCCTTTTCTCCAACCTCTTCCACAGGTCCTAAATGAACAGCAACCCATATTTCTTCCCCAACTGCAAACCTAATGTACTGAACTTAGTCAGATTGCTTTGACAGTTGCTTCCTTTCATTAAACGCAGCTTAGATTTCTTCTTCCCTCAGAAAAACCTGCTTGCATGTTTCAAAGCAGGTTCTCATTTTATTAGTTCCTGATCAGGACTCTTCCAAAGTCTCTTGTTCCATTTGCCCATCTTCCACACATTACCATCATTTGAGACTATAAATAATAAACTGTTTACTTCCTCCTCCACATTCTTGATGAATGATATAGGACTAGATGTTGATTCCTTCCTCTTTGAAGGGATTGCTTTCCCTTCCCCACCTAAGGCTGGTGAGTGATGAAAGCATCCTCAGTCTTTAAGGCTAAGCTCAAATGGTTCTTTCCCTCTGAAGCCTCTCTACCACCAATGCCTGCAGAGTTCATTGCCCCTATGGTCCTACAAATTCTTATATTAAAGCAATAGCCATATTGTATTAGAATGGTTCATTTATATGTTTGTCTTGTTGTAATATACAACAAGAAGGAGCATATTTCATTCATCTCTGTAATCCCAACCACTTTAACACACCTGACACAATGTCACGGTTGCTGCTCAATGTAGTTTGATGAACTGCTGGAGGACTGAACAATCAAATCATTCTGTAGATACTGGATCATTTCCTTAACCTGCTCTATAATGTTGGCTTTAGAAAATGTTAAACTTAAAATCATGTAAAATTTTTATTTTGAAAAACTCAAAGTACAAGAAAGAAAGTTAAAAAAAAGAACCCTAAACACTAAAAACTCCAAACACTCTCTATGATATGCACACTTTCAGCAACTATCTCTTTGTACATGGCTTTACACATATGTAATTTACATGTGCATTTACATAAAGCAATGATATATAAATGTTGAGAATTATATATATATATATATATATATATATATATATATATATATATATATTCATACATATACATAAATATTGAGAAAGCCTGTACATCTATAGGATTTTTACACTTCATTAGCCACTCCTCCACTGGATAAGCAGTGTTAAAAGCCTGGTGTGAATCTTTGCATATCTTTGTCTATGTTCATAAATAAGGTAACATACATATGTATGCATAAAAACATATAGGGGCACTATTTTACTCTTTACTGCACGTAGTTTTTCTCACTTAGAAACATTTCAGAGAAATGTTTTCCACATCGTCTGGTATAGACTTAACACACTTTTTAAACTAGTTATGTAAAATGCAATGGTTTGAGTGAAAGACAACTTATTAAACCATTCCTCTATTGAGGACATTCAAGTTGATTCCAGTTTTTTGGCTACTAGAAAAAACGTTGCAATTAATCTGAATATATACGTAAAATTTATCTTGTTCATATTCACTGTTATATACCCGTGCTTTTATCTTCTATGGAAGAAGGCCCCGGAAATGGAATTGCTAAGTTAAAGATTATATAAATTTTAATTTTAATAGGGGTTGCAAGATTGACTTCCAAATGGCTTTAATATACTGCACATTTCCCTCGGCAAATGTATGAGATAACATATTAACCTCCACAAAACTCCAGCAATGTGTGATAACATGTTTAATGGTCTTAAAGTGATATTTCCTTGTTAATTTAATATCAATATGCCTGATTGCTAGTAAAGTTGAGTAATTTCACTTGTTTATTGGGAAGGGGGTTTTCTGCTTCCTTGAACAGCCCTTTTTTACCCTTTTTAACCACTTTCAATTAGGGTGTTTGTCTTTTCTTATTAATGTGTAGGAAATTTTTTATATGTTGGATATTGAACCCTTTATCTGTTGTGTGTCTTACAAATATATGTTCCTCTATTATTTGTCTTCTGGTTATATTTACCTTTACGTTTGCCATATGATTACATTTTAAGTTTTAAGCACTCAAATATGTCAGTCATTTCTCCAGAATGTCTAGGTTTTCCAGCTTGCACAGAAATTTTTCTTGACTCCTAGATTATACATACGTTTTCCATAATATATATATTTTACTTCAACATTTTTATCTTTAGATCATACAGAACTTCATATTGTGTGAGAGAGGAGTCCGAACTTATTTTATCCTTTTTAATACATATAAATAATAAATGTATGCAGTACTACTAAGAAGAAAATAGAGTCAAAAAACCAAACAAAGCCCACTTTATTTTGGATACAAATCCAGCCCTGAAACTTACTAGCTGTTGCCCTGAGAAAGTCATTTAATTTATGTGAACCTCTTTCCCCATTTGTAAAAAGGAGATAATAATGTCAACATGACAGAAGTTTTATGAGAATTAATGTATGTCAAACACAGTGACTGGCATATAGAGTCAGAGGTCAACAAAGATATCTATAATGACTGTTGTTTAACTCCCTCTGAAATGCTTTCACCTTGAACACGCTTAGGAATGCTGATAGGCCCCATCGTGTCTTGCTTCATGGCTCACTTTGATTTTGCATCTTTAATGGAGTTTTTATTATACAGTGCTCCTAAGGTAAAAAAAAAGAAAAGAAAAAGAAAAGCATTACAGGAAGTTGGCCTCAAAGATATTATCAACCAGGTAGAGTGCTACTGAGGTGAACATTAGAGGACAGACTAAGGCGGCCTAGATCCACCTCACACAGAAATACATCCTTTCACAAAGGGAAAAGATCTGCTAGAAGCTCCTGCTTCTAGAAAAATAAGACAAGGATGTTAATAAATGTGATGACTTGGGGGAAGGTGGCAAACATATTTGAGGCTCCGAATTTCCAGAGAGTATTTGAGAGAACACTTTGCTCTATATGGCCCAGGGAAATTAACCAAAAGCTCCCTAACTTGGGTGTCCCTCATGCGCCAGATACCATCACTGACAGAACTGGAATTTATAGTCAATACTAAGTGCCCTTATAGATCATTTTTCATTTCATAGGAAGGAGAAATAACTTTCCTAAGCAGATAGGAAAGTTATTTATTTATTTATTTTGAACAAACACACTTTTTTTTAACATATTTACTGGAGTATGATTGCTTTACAATGGTGTATTAGTTTCTGCTCTATAACAAAGTGAATCAGCTATACATATACGTATATACCCATATCCCCTCCCTCTTGCGTCTCCCTCCCTCCCACCCTCCCTATCCCACCCCTCTAGGTGGTCAAAAAGCACTGAGCTGATCTCCCTGTGCTATGTGGCTGCTTCCCACTTCTATCTGTTTTACATTTGGTAGTGTATATATGTCCATGCCACTCTCTCACTTTGTCCCAGCTTACCCTTCCCCCTCCCCGTGTCCTCAAGTCCATTCTCTAGTAGGTCTGCGACTTTTTTTTTTTTTTTCGGTACGCGGGCCTCTCACTGTTGTGGCCTCTCCCGTTGTGGAGCACAGGTTCCGGACGCGCAGGCTCAGCGGCCATGGCTCACGGGCCCAGCCGCTCCGCGGCATGTGGGATCCTCCCAGACCGGGGCACGATCCCGTGTCCCCGGCATCGGCAGGCGGATTCTCAACCAGTATGCCACCAGGGAAGCCCAGGTCTGCGTCTTTTTTCCCGTTTTGCCCCTAGGTTCCTCATGACCATTTTTTTTAAAGATTCCATATATATGTGTTAGCATACGGTATTTGTTTTTCTCTTTCTGACTTACTTCACTCTGTATGACAGACTCTGGGTCCATCCACCTCACTACAAATAACTCAGTTACGTTCCTTTTTATGGCTGAGTAATAGTCCATTGTAAACATGTGCCACATCTTCTTTATCCATTCATCTGTTGATGGACACTTAGGTTCCTTCCAAGTCCTGGCTATTGTAAATAGAGCTTCAATGAACATTGTGGTACATGACTCTTTTTGAATTATGGTTTTCTCAGGATATATGCCCCATAGTGGGATTGCTGGGTCCTATGGTAGTTCTATTTTTAGTTTTTTAGGGAACCTCCATACTGTTCTCCTTAGTGACTCTATCAATTTACATTCCCACCAACAGTGTATGAGGGTTCCCAAATTCTCTAAGAATTTGTCCATTTCTTCCAGGTTGTCCATTTATTGTTTGTAGATTTTTTGATGATGGCCATTCTGACCGGTGTGAGATGATACCGCATTGTAGTTTTGATTTGCATTTCTCTAATGATTAACGACGTTGAGCATTCTTTCATGTGTTTGTTGGCAATCTGTTTATCTTCTTTGGAAAAATGTCTATTTAGGTCTTCTGCCCATTATTGGATTGGGTGGTTTGTTTTTTTGATATTGAGCTGCATGAGCTGCTTGTAAATTTTGGAGACTAATCCTTTGTCAGTTGCTTCGTTTGCAAACATTTTCTCCCATTCTGAGGGTTGTCTTTTCATCTTGTTTATGGTTTCCTTTGCTGTGCAAAAGATTTTAAGTTTCACTTGGTCCCATTTGTTTATTTTTAGTTTTCTTTCCATTTCTTTAGGAGGTGGGTCAAACAAGATCTTACTGTGATTTATCTCAAAAGAGTGTTCTTCTTTTATTTCCTCTAAGAGTTTTAGTGTGTCTGGACTTACATTAAGGTCTTTAATCCATTTTGGGTTTATTTTTGTGTATGGCATTAGGGAGTGTTCTAATTTCATTCTTTTCCATGTAGCTGTCCAGTTTTCCCAGCACCAGTTATAGAGAGGCTCTTTCTTCCATTGTATACTCTAGCCTCCTTTATCAAGATAAGGTTACCATGTGTACATGGGTTTATCTCTGGACGTTTTTGGATGGAACGTCCTATAAATATCAATTAAGTCCATCTTGTTTAATGTATCATTTAAAGCTTGTGTTTCCTTATTATTTTTCATTTTGGATGATCTGTCCATTGTTGAAAGTGGGGTGTTAAAGTCGCCTACTATGATTGTGTTACTGTTAATTTCCCCTTTTATGGCTGTTTGTATTTGTCTTATGTATTGAGGTGCTCCTATATTGGGGGCATAAATATTTACAAGTGTTATATCTTCTTCTTGGATCGATCCCTTGATCATTATGTAGTGTCCTGCTTTGTCCCTTGTAAGTCATTATTTTAAAGTCTATTTTGTCTGATATGAGAATTGCTACTCCAGCTTTCTTTTGATTTTCATTTGCATGGAATATCTTTTTCCACCCCCTCACTTTCAGTCTGTATGTTTCCCTAGGTCTGAAGTGGGTCTCTTGTTGACAGCATATATACGGGTCTTGTTTTTGTATCCATTCAGCCAGTCTGTGTCTTTCGGTGGGAGCATTTAATCCATTTACATTTAAGGTAATTATCGATATGTATGTTCCTATTACCATTTTCTTGATTGTTTTGCATTTGTTATTGTAAGTCTTTTCCTTCTCTTGTGTTTCCTGCCTGGAGAAGTTGGTTTAGCATTTGCTGTAAAGCTGGTTTGGTTCTGCTGAATTCTCTTAGCTTTTGCTTGTCTGTAAAGATTTTAATTTCTCTGTCAAATCTGAATGAGATCCTTGCTGGGTAGAGTAATCTTGGTTGTAGGTTTTTCCCTTTCATCACGTTAAATATGTCCTGCCCCTCCCTTCTGGTTTGCAGAATTTCTGCTCAAAGATCAGCTGTTAACCTTATGGGGATTCCCTTCTATGTTATTTGTTGTTTTTCCCTTGCTGCTTTTAATATTTTTTCTTTGTATTTACTTTTTGATAGTTTGACTACTATGTGTCTTGGCGTGTTTCTCCTTGGATTTATTCTGTATGGGACTCTCTGTGCTTCCTGGACTTGATTAACTATTCCCTTTCCCATATTAGGGAAGTTTTCAACTATAATCTCTTCAAATATTTTCTCAGTCCCTTTCTTTTTCTCTTTTTCTTTGGGAAACCCTATAATTTGAATGTTGGTACGTTTAATCGTGTCCCAGAAGTCTCTGAGACTGTCCTCAATTCTTTTCATTCTTTTTTCTTTATTCTGCTCTCCAGTAGTTATTTCCAATATTTTATCTTCCAGGTCACTTATCCGTTCTTCTGCCTCATTTATTCTGCTATTGATCCCTTCTAGAGAATGTGTAATTTCATTTATTGTGTTGTTCATGATTGTTTGTTTGCTCTTTAGTTCTTCTAGGTCCTTGTAAAACTTTTCTTGTATTTTCTCCATTCTATTTCCAAGATTTTGGATCATCTTTACTATCATTATTCTGAATTCTTTTTCAGGTAGACTGCCTATTTCCTCTTCATTTGTTAGGTCTGGTGCGTTTTTACCTTGCTCCTTCATCTGCTGTGTGTTTTTCTGTCTTTTCATTTTGCTTATCTTACTGTGTTTGGGGTCTCCTTTTCACAGGCTGCAGGTTCGTAGTTCCCGTTGTTTTTGGTGTCTGTCCCCAGTGGCTAAGGTTGGTTCAGTGGGTTGTGTAGGCTTCCTGGTGGAGGGGACTAGTGCCTGTGTTCTGGTCAATGAGGCTGGATCTTTTCTTTTTGGTAGGCAGGTCCAAGTCTGGTGGTGTGTTTTGGGGTGTCTGTGACCTTACTATCATTTTAGGCAGCCTCTCTGCTAATGGGTAGTGTTGTGTTCCTTTCTTGGTAAATGTTTGGTATAAGGTATCCAGGACCGTAGCTTGCTGGTCATTTAGTGGAGCTGGGTCTTAGTGTTGAGATGGAGATCTCTGGGAGATTTTCACCGTTTGATATTACGTCGAGCTGGGAGGTCTGTGGTGGACCAATATCCTGAACTTACCTCTGCCACATCAGAGGAACAGCCCTGACGCTTGGCTGGAGCACCAAGAGTCTGTCACGCACACGGCTCAGAATAAAAGGGAGAAAGAAGGAAAGAAAGAAAGAAAGAAAGAAAGAAAGAAAGAAAGAAAGAAAGAAAAATGTAAAATTAAATTAAACTAAATTATTAAAAAGTTATTAAAATAAAGAACAAAAATTTATTATTAAAATTTTTTAAGTAATTAAAAAAACGAGAAAGAAGAGAAAAACCAGACGAAGAAACAAATTCACCAATTATAACAAGCGCTGAAAACTATACTAAAAAAAAAACAAAAAACGGACAGACAGAACCCTAGGACAAACGGTAAGTGCCAAACTATACAGACAAAATCACACACAGAATCATACGCATACACAATCACAAAAAGAGAAAAAGGGAAAAAATGTATAAATAGCGTTGCTCCCAAAGTCCACCTCCTCCATTTGGGATGATTCGTTGTCTATTCAGGTGTTCCACCGATGCAGGGTACATCAAGTTGATTGTGGAGATTTAATCCGCTGCTCCTGAGGCTGCTGGGCGAGATTTCCCTTTCTCTTCTTTGTTCGCACAGCTCCCGGGGTTCAGCTTTGGATTTGACCCCGCCTCTGCGTGTAGGTCTCCTGAGCGCGTCTGTTCTTCGCTCAGACAGGACGGGGTTATAGGAGCCGCTGCTTTGGGGGCTCTGGCTCACTCAGGCCGGGGGGAGGGAGGGGTATGGAGGCAGGGTGAGCCTGCAGTGACAGAGGCCGGCGTGACGTTGCACCAGCCCGAGGCACGCCGTGCGTTCTCCCGGGGAAGTCGTCCCTGGATCACGGGACACTGGCAGTGGCGGGCTGCACAGGCTCCCTGAAGGGAGGTGTGGATAGTGACCTGTGCTCGCACACAGGCTTCTTGGTCGCGGCAGCAGCAGCCTTAGCATCTCATGCCCATCTCTGGGGTTTGCGCTCCTAGCCACGCCTCGCGCCCGTCTCTGGAGCTCCTTTAGGCGGCGCTCTGAATCCCCTCTGCTCGTGCACCAGGAAACACAGAGGGAAGAAAAAGTCTCTTGCCTTTGCGGCAGCTCCAGACTTTTCCTGGACTCCCTCCTGGCTAGACGTGGCGAACTAACCCCTTCAGGCTGTGTTCACACTGCCAGTCCTCTCCCTGCGCTCAGACCGAAGCCCAAGCCTCAGCTCCCAGCCCCCACCCGTCCAGGCAGGTGAGCAGACAAGCCTCTCGGGCTGGTGAGTACTGGTCGGCACCGATCCTCCGTGCGGGAATCTCACCGCTTTGCCCTCCGCACCCCTGTTGCTGCACTCTCCTCCGTGGCTCCGAAGCTGCCCCCGTGCGCCACCTGTAGTCTCCGCCAGTGAAGGGGCTTCTAGTGTGTGGAAAGCTTTCCTCCTTCAGGCTCCCTCCCACTGGTGCAGGTCCCGTTCCTATTCTTTTGTCTCTGCTTTTTCTTTTTTTCTTTGGCACTACCCAGCTACGTGGGGAGTTTCTTGCCTTTTGGGAGGTCTGAGGTCTTCTGCCAGCGTTCAGTGGGTGTTCTATAGGAGCAGTTCCACGTGTAGATGTATTTCTGATGCTTCTGTGGGGAGGAAGGTGATCTCCACGTCTTACTCTTCCGACGTCTTGAAGTTCCCTCCAGTCTATTTTAGAACGTTTTCAACACCTCAAAATGAAACCCTCGTATCTTGTAGCTGTTAATCCCCTATGCTCCCAACAACTTCTGCCTCAGCCTTAAGCAATTATTGATCTATTTTGTATCTATAGATTTGCCTGTTCTGAGCATTTCATATGAATAGAATCACATAATATGTGGTCTTTTGTGACTGACTTCTTTCACTTAGCATAATGTTTTTAAGGTTCAGCCATATTGTAGCATATATTAGTTCTTCATTCCTTTTGATGTCTGAATAGTATTCTGTTGTATGGATTTGCCACATTTTGTTTGTCCACTGGTCAGTTGATGGGCATTTGGGTTGTTTCCATCTTTGGGTATTATGAATATTGCTGCTATGAATATTTATGTACAAGTTTTTGTATGGACATATATTTGCATTTATCTTGGGAATATACCTACAAGTGGGTCATACAGTAACACTGTTTCACCCTCTGAGAAACTACCAAACTTTTCCAAAGCAGGTATACCATTTTACATTCTCACTAACAGTGTATGATGGTTCTGATTTCTCTAAATCCCCACCAACAGTTATGATTATCTGACTTTTGGATTCTAGCCATCCGCATGGGTATGAAATGGTATCTTTCTGTGGTGTTCATTTGTGTTTTCCTGATGAATAATGATGTCAAGCGTCTCTAATGTGCTTGCTGGCCATTTGTATATCTTCCTTGCAGAAATGTCTATTTAGATCTTCTGCCCATTTTAAAAGTTGGGTTATTTACCTTCTTATCACAGGCATGTAAGAGTTCTTTATATATTCTGAATAAAAATCCCTTATCAGATACACGACTTACAAATATTTTCTCCCATTCTGTAGGTTGTTGTGCTATATTCTGTACATGAATTATTTGAGTTGATCTTTGCAACAGCTGTATGAGATATTATCCTTCTATTTTTTTTTTAGAGATCAGAAAACAGGCTCAGAGTGGTTAAGTACCTATCCTAACTCACAATGCTAGCATGGGATGGTTCCAGGATTTGCACTTAGATATCTATTGGAATTTCAGTTAAAGTCCTCCATCCTCTTGCCTTGATGCTCATATACACAGTTTGTATTTGATGAAAGAAATTGAATCTTAGGATTGTATTGCCCTGTCTATTCTTCACTCGTAGACATTCCAGTGGATAAACACTGAAAATGAAAACACTTTGGTAATACTCCTGAAATTGATTGTCTGGGGACCATGCTGATTCCCAGCAGGAAGGTGTAGCCACAGGGCTCCTGAGGTTGGTTGAATTGATGTTCTGAGTCTGGATTTATAAGCATGGGGAATTGTTCTTTTAAAAGACAATGACAAAGAGAACCCTTCTAATGTGAGCCAGATGCAGCCATGATTTTGAATAAATGTTTGCTGGTAACCATACTTAGGTGGGAACATCTGCCCACTATGAGCTCCCTGGAGTTTTAGCAGGTGAATTTACGTAGGAAATACAACTCCAAGTACTTCCTACTGAGGAGAGATGTTAGGCAAAAAGAAGCTTAATTTCCTTTCTTCTATTTTTTGTCCACCTGACATTTAGGAAGCCTAAGTAAATACATTCCTGTCTTGGGAAAATACCACTTCCACTTGGCCTTCCATCTTCCCCAGCTTTGGCTTTGCAGGTGCCCAGTAAGTGTTGGTGCTTGCATCTGGGCCACATCTGTGCAGGCACCTTGGGTTGTCCAAGAATACTGCATGGCTCCACAAGACTATAGTAGCAACCCTCTGACATTAGAATTTGCTGTTGATATTTTTCATACACACTCACACTCTTGAGCAAACACACTAGTTTCCTTTCAAGCCTACCCTCTTAGATGTCCTTACTAGTCTATCTTTGAAATGCTGGATCATCATACAGGATACATGATATTTAGAGGAAACAGGTTTCAGTGGTGTTTCTGGATTCTTCTTCGTTCTAGGTCAGCCTAGATTAAGCAATCTGTAGTCTGGAGGGCTTTACTCACCTCCCAATCTGCCGTGCAGTCACAAGGTCCATCTTGTCTTATCACTTTTCCTTAAGTCACCACCCTGCAGATTATCCATCATTAACTAGACCCTTATTCACGTATTGCTCTGCACTTGACAGAATTGGACCCAACCCTCTCCCCAACTTCATGAGCGCTTCTTTCCTGCCCTCTGTAACTCATAGTCTATCATTAAGAAACTCCCCAGTAGCTTCAAGTTGTTCTCTCCGTGTTCCCTTAATCTCTGTTTTATGACTGGAATATGGCTGTGCCTTGAGGAAATCACTTCCCCTGCAGTCCTCTTGAGCAAACGTTAGTTTTCCTCACATACCCCAAGGAGTAGACTCACTGTCACTTTCAAACCATTTCTGCTCCTTTCTCTTTCAAAATTCAGAGCTCATTTGTAGTTCTTGCTATTAGATAATATCATGTGCTATGCCATCTATTTCTTTACCTTCATTCATTAGACACTTTCCTGAGTCTTCTTCTCCACTTTTAGTACTGCCAACATCTTGGCAACTTCAACATCTGTCATCTATGTGGATATTCATCCAGCATTTTTGGCTTTGCAAACCTTTCATGCCCTCAATTCCAATGGTATTTTTCTTCCATCATACTTAAGCCACTCACTCTAATGCTCATGCACTAGACATTGACATTCTCAAAAATTACAGCTACTCGACTTCCGGGTAAGATGGCGGAAGAGTAAGACGCGGAGATCACCTTCCTCCCCACGGATACACCAGAAATACAGCTACACGTGGAACAACTCCTACAGAACTCCTACTGAATGCTGGCAGAAGACCCCAGTCCTCCCAAAAAGCAAGAAACTCCCCACATACCTGGGTAGGGCAAAGCGGAGTGATTCCCGCACAGAGTATCGGTGCCGAGCAGCACTCACCCGCCCGAGAGGCTTGTCTGCTCACCGCCAGGGCGGGCGGTGCTGGAAGCTTAGGCTCGGGCTTCGGTTAGAGCGCAGGGAAAGGACTGGGGCTGGCGGCGAGAACTCAGCCTGAAGGGGGCTAATGTGCCACAGCTAGCCGGCAGGGAGTCCGGGAAATCTCTGGAGCTGCTGAAGAGGCAAGAAACATTTTCTTCCCTCTTGGTTTCCTGGTGCGCGAGGAGAGGGGATTAAGATCGCTGCTTAAAGGGGCTCCACAGACGGGCGTGAGTCACGACTGAAAGCGTGGAGCCTAGAGACGGGCGTGGGACGCTGGGGCAGCTGCTGCCGCCGCCAAGAAGCCTGTGTGCAAGCGCAGGTCACTGTCCACACCGCCCTTCCGGGAGCCTGTGCAGCCCGCCACTGCCGGGGTCCCGGCATCCAGGGGCACCTTCCCTGGGAGAACGCACGGCGCGCGACGGGCTGGTGCAACGTCACGCCGACCTCTGCCGCTGCAGGCTCGCTCCGCACTCCGTGCCCTTCCCTCCCGCCCGGCCTGAGTGAGCCAGAGTCCCCGAAGAGGCTGCTCCTTTAACCCTGTCCTGTCTGAGCGAATAACAGACGCCCTCCAGCGACCTACAATCAGAGGCGGGGCCAAATCCAAAGCTGAGACCCAGGAGCTGTGAGAACAAAGAAGAGAAAGGGAAACCTCTCCCAGCAGCCTCAGAAGCAGCGGATTAAATCTCCACAATCAACTTGATGTACCCTGCATCTGTGGAATACATGAATAGACAACAAATCATCCCAAATTGAGGAGCCAGGAGTTAGTGCTGTGCCTCTGAGGTGGGAGAGCCAACTTCAGGACACTGGTCCACAAGAGACCTCCCAGCTCCACATAATATCAAACGGCGAAAATCTTCCACAGATCTCCATCTCAACACCAGCACCCAGCTTCACTCAACGACCAGCAAGCTACAGTGCTGGACACCCTATGCCAAACAACTAGCAAGACAGAAACACAACGCCACCCATTAGCAGAGAGGTGGCCTAAAATCATAAAAAGTCCGCAGACACCCCAAAACACACCACCAGACGTGGACTTGCCCACCAGAAAGACAAGATCCAGCCTCATTCACCAGAACACAGGCACTAGTACCTTCCACCAGGAAGCCTACACAACCCACTAAACCAACCTTAGCCACTGGGGACAGACACCAAAAACAATGGGAACTACGAACCTGCAGCCTGCAAAAAGGAGACCCCAAACACAGTAACATAAGCAAAATGAGAAGACAGAAAAACACACAGCAGGAGAAGGAACAAGTTAGAAACCAACCAGACCTAACAAATGAAGACGTAATAGGCAGTCTACCTGAAAAAGAATTCAGAATAATGATGGTAAAGATGATCCAAGATTCTATTTCCCAGATCCAAAATCTTGGAAATAGAATAGACAAAATGCAAGAAACAGTTAACAAGGACCTAGAAGAACTAAAGATGAATCAAGCATCGATTAAAAACACAATACATGAAATAAAAAATACTCTAGATGGGATCAATAGCAGAAAAACTGAAGTAGAAGAACGGATAAGTGAGGTGGAAGATAAAATAGTGGAAATAACTGCTGCAGAGCAAAATAAAGAAAAAAGAATGAAAAGAACAGAGGACAGTCTCAGAGACCTCTGGGACACGATTAAACGCACCAACATTCGAATTATAGGGGTTCCAGAAGAAGAAGAGAAAAAGAAAGGGACTGAGAAAATATTTGAAGAGATTATAGTTGAAACTTTCCCTAATATGGGAAAGGAAATAGTTAATCAAGTCCAGGAAGCACAGAGAGTCCCATACAGAATAAATCCAAGGAGAAATACGCCAAGACACATATTAATCAAACTGTCAAAAATTAAACACAAAGAAATCATATTAAAAGCTGCAAGGCGAAAACAACAAATAACACACAAGGGAATCCCCATCAGGATAACAGCTGATCTATCAGCAGAAACTCTACAAGCCAGAAGGGAGTGGCAGGACATAATTAAAGTGATGAAGGAGAAAAACCTGCAACCAAGATTACTCTACCCAGCAAGGATCTCATTCAGATTTGAAGGAGAAATTAAAACCTTTACAGACAAGCAAAAGCTGAGAGAGTTCAGCACCACCAAACCAGCTTTACAACAAATGCTAAAGGAACTTCTCTAGGCAAGAAACACAACAGAAGGGAAAGACCTACAATAACGAACCCAAAACAATTAAGAAAATGGGAATAGGAACATACATATCGATAATTACCTTAAATGTAAATGGACTAAATGCTCCCACCAAAAGACACAGATTGGCTGAATGGATACAGACACAAGACCCATATATATGCTGTCTACAAGAGACCCACTTCAGACCTAGAGACACATACAGACTGAAAGTAAGGGGATGGAAAAAGATATTCCATGCAAATGGAAACCAAAAGAAAGCTGGAGTAGCAATTCTCATATCAGACAAAATAGACTTTAAAATAAAGACTACTAGAAGAGACAAAGAAGGACACTACATAATGATCAAGGGATCGATCCAAGAAGAAGATATAACAATTGTAAATATTTATGCACCCAACATAGGAGCACCTCAATACATAAGGCAAATACTAACAGCCATAAAAGGAGAAATCGACAGTAACACAATCATAGTAGGGGACTTTAACACCCCACTTTCACCAATGGACAGATCTTCCAAAATGAAAATAAATAAGGAAACACAAGCTTTAAATGATACATTAAACAAGATGGACTTAATTGATATTTATAGGACATTCCATCCAAAAACAACAGAATACACATTTTTCTCAAGTGCTCATGGAACATTCTCCAGGATAGATCATATCTTGGGTCAGAAATCCAGCCTTGGTAAATTTAAGAAAATTGAAATTGTATCAAGTGTCTTTTCTCACCACAATGCTATGAGACTAGATATCAATTACAGGAAAAGAGCTGTAAAAAATACAAACACATGGAGGCTAAACAATACACTACTTAATAACGAAGTGATCACTGAAGAAATCAAAGAGGAAATTAAAAAATACCTAGAAACAAATGACAATGGAGACACGACGACCCAAAACCTATGGGATGCAGCAAAAGCAGTTCTAAGAGGGAAGTTTATAGCAATACAATCCCACCTTAAGAAACAGGAAACATCTCGAATAAACAACCTAACCTTGCACCTAAAGCAATTAGAGAAAGAAGAACAAAAACACCCCAAAGTTAGCAGAAGGAAAGAAATCATAAAAATCAGATCAGAAATAAATGAAAAAGAAATGAAGGAAACGATAGCAAAGATCAATAAAACTAAAAGCTGGTTCTTTGAGAAGATAAACAAAATTGATAAACCATTAGCCAGACTCATCAAGAAAAGAAGGGAGAAGACTCAAATCAATAGAATTAGAAATGAAAAAGGAGAAGTAACAACTGACACTGCAGAAATACAAAAGATCATGAGAGATTACTACAAGCAACTCTTTGCCAATAAAATGGACAACCTGGAAGAGATGGACAAATTCTTAGAAATGCACAACCTGCCAAGACTGACTCAGGAAGAAATAGAAAATATGAATAGACCAATCACAAGCACTGAAATAGAAACTGTGATTAAAAATCTTCCATCAAACAAAAGCCCAGGACCAGATGGCTTCACAGGCGAATTCTATCAAACATTTAGAGAAGAGCTAACACCCATCCTTCTCAAACTCTTCCAAACAATATCAGAGGAAGGAACACTCCCAAACTCATTCTACGAGGCCACCATCACCTTGATAGCAAAACCAGGCAAGGATGTCACAAAGAAAGAAAACTACAGGCCAATATCACTGATGAACATAGATGCAAAAATCCTCAACAAAATACTAGCAAACAGAATCCAACAGCACATTAAAAGGATCATACACCATGATCAAGTGGGGTTTATTCCAGGAATGCAAGGATTCTTCAATATACGCAAATCAATCAATGTGATACACCATATTAACAAGTTGAAGGAGAAAAACCATATGATCATCTCAATAGATGCAGAGAAAGCTTTCGACAAAATTCAACACCCATTTATGATAAAAACCCTGCAGAAAGTAGGCATAGAGGGAACTTTCCTCAACATAATAAAGGCCATATATGACAAACCCACAGCCAACATTGTCCTCAATGGTGAAAAACTGAAACCATTTCCACTAAGATCAGGAACAAGACAAGGCTGCCCACTCTCAACACTCTTATTCAACCTAGTTTTGGAAGTTTTAGCCACAGCAATCAGAGAAGAAAAGGAAATAGAAGGAATCCAAATTGGAAAAGAAGAAGTAAAGCTGTCACTGTTTGCAGATGACATGATACTATACATAGAGAATCCTAAAGATGCTACCGAAAAACTACTAGAACTAATCAATGAATTTGGTAAAGTAGCAGGATACAAAATTAATGTACAGAAATCTCTGGCATTCCTGTACACTAATGATGAAAAATCTGAAAATGAAATCAAGAAAACACTCCCATTTACCATTGCAACAAAAAGAATAAAATATCTAGGAATAAACCTACCTAAGGAGACAAAAGACCTGTATGCAGAAAATTATAAGACACTGATGAAAGAAATTAAAGATGATACAAATAGATGGAGAGATATACCATGCTCCTGGATTGGAAGAATCAATATTGTGAAAATGACTCTACTACCCAAAGCAATCTACAGATTCAATGCAATCCCTATCAAACTACCACTGGCATTTTTCACAGAACTAGAACAAAAAATTTCAAAATTTGTTTGGAAAAACAAAAGACCCCGAATAGCCAAAGCAATCTTGAGAACGAAAAACGGAGCTGGAGGAATCAGGCTCCCTGACTTCAGACTATACTACAAAGCTACAGTAATCAAGACAGTGTGGTACTGGCATAAAAACAGAAAGATAGATCAGTGGATCAGGATAGAAAGCCCAGAGATAAACGCACGCACATATGGCCAACTTATCTTTGATAAAGGAGGCAGGAATGTACAGTGGAGAAAGGACAGCCTCTTCAATAAGTGGTGCTGGGAAAACTGGGCAGGGACATGTAAAAGTTTGAGATTAGATCATTCCCTAGCACCATACACAAAAATAAGCTCAAAATGGATTAAAGACTTAAATGTAAGGCCAGAAACTATCAAACTCTTAGAGGAAAACATAGGTAGAACACTCTATGACATAAATCACAGCAAGATCCTTTTGGACCAACCTCCTAGAGAAATGGAAATAAAAACAAAGATAAACAAATGGGACCTAATGAAACTTCAAAGCTTTTGCACAGCAAAGGAAACCATAAACAAGACCAAAAGACAACCCTCAGAATGGGAGAAAATATTTGCAAATGAAGCAACTGACAAAGGATTAATCTCCAAAATTTATAAACAGCTCATGCAGCTCAATAGCAAAAAAACAAACAACCCAATCCAAAAATGGGCAGAAGACTTAAATAGGCATTTCTCCAAAGAAGATATACAGACTGCCAACAAACAAATGAAAGAATGCTCAACATCATTAAACATTAGAGAAATGCAAATCAAAACTACAATGAGATATCATCTCACACCAGTCAGAATGGCCATCATCAAGAAATCTAGAAACAATAAATGCTGGAGAGGGTGAGGAAAAAAGGGAACACTCTTGCACTGCTGGTGGGAATGTGAATTGGTACAGCCACTATGGAGAACAGTATGGAGGTTCCTTAAAAAACTAAAAATAGAACTACCATATGACCCAGCAATCCCACTACTAGGCATATACCCTGAGAAAACCATAATTCCAAAAGAGACATGTACCAAAATGTTCATTGCAGCTCTATTCACAATAGCCTGGAGCTGAAAACAACCTAAGTGTCCATCATCGGATGAATGGATAAAGAAGATGTGGCACATATATACAATGGAATATTACTCAGCCATAAAAAGAAACGAAACTGAGCTATTTGTAATGAGGTGGATAGACCTAGAGTCTGTCATACAGAGTGAAGTAAGTCAGAAAGAGAAAGACAAATACCGTATGCTAACACATATATACGGAATTTAAAAAAAAAATATGTCATGAAGGACCTAGGGGCAAAACGGGAATAAAGACACAGACCTACTTGAGAATGGACTTGAGGATATGGGGAGGGGGAAGGGTAAGCTGTGACAAAGCGAAAGAGAGGCATGGACATATATACACTACCAAACGTAAGGTAGATAGATAGTGGGAAGCAGCCACAGAGCACAGGGAGATCAGCTCGGTGCTTTGTGACCGCCTGGAGGGGTGGGATGGGGAGGGTGGGAGGGAGGGAGATGCATGAGGGAAGGGATGTGGGAACAGATGTATATGTATGACTGATTCACTTTGTTATAAAGCAGAAACTAATTAAAAAATTAAAAAAAAATTACAGCAACTCTGAAATCCTGATTTTATAACATACCTCTCTTGGGCTACAACTGATTATCCTTCCTAGCAAAGTACCTCCATCACATGCAGGTATACACACCTACACCCACCCAACTCTAAAAATTCTTCAATTTTGAACTCCAATCTGTGAATTCTACTACTTTTCAGCATCAGCCACATTTCTCTTTTCGCATTTCCTCATTGCTTACCAATTTATCATTAGTATCACTTACTTTCATCAACCTTCATCTCCCTACTCACTTTCCCACCCTAGTATTTCCCTGGCAAAACCACAACCCTTGTTAAATTTAGCTATCTACCTGCTTTGTTCCTATATAAGAGTGATGGATGTTGCTGTAGAAATTTACAAGGCAAAGCTAACTGATTTCACCTTAAATTCTTGACCACATATCTTAAATGATCAATCCTTCCATATTATACACCCATTTCCATTATACAAAATGAATATCCAATACTTTATCATCCCCTCAATTTCTCAAAACCCTACCCTCACTCTTGTTATTTTATGCCCTTAGCTCATCCTTCACTGAGAAAACTGAAGAGTCAAGAGAAAATTTTTTATATCTTCCCCACCAAATCTACCATCTTACCAGCATTTGTAATCATACCATAATCATTTCCTTCTCCACTGTAGAATCTATAAATATTACTCATTCTCATGGAAAGCCAAGATTTCCACATTTGCTACCGATCCCATCTACTAGTGCTCTGAATACCCCTCTTGCTTTCTCAATAATTTTTCTTCTGCAATTATCCCTTTGGATTTTTATGTCGTCAGTTTCATTCAGTCATTTATATTGGCTAGATGCATTCTAGAATCTACCCTCTTAAAAATACACTCTCTTAATACCAAATCCCCCTCCAGCTATAGTCCCATATTTCTCCTCCCCTTAGCACCAAAACTCGCAAAAGAAATTGTCTATCCGCCCCTTACTTTCTAATCTCACATTTTCTCCTTAATACACATCCAGGTTTATATTAAAATATTTTCCACTCTTTCAATTTCCTTCTTATCAAATTTACCAATGACCTCTCTACTAACAAGTTCAATCGTCATTTGTCTGTCCCTATATTACCTGTAAAAGTATTTAATAAAGTTGTCCATTTTTTACTTCTTGAAACGTTATCTGCCCTTTGCTTTTGTGTTGCTCAATTCACCTGTTTTTTTTTTGTTGTTGTTGTTGTTGCTGTTGTTCCCTCCTTTTCAACTCTTTTCATTATATACCTAGGAGTAGAGTTACTGGGTAATATGGCAAGTCTATGTTTAACTTGTTGAGTAACTGCCAAAATGTTTTCCACAGAGGCTGTATCATTATATGTTCCCACCAGACGTGTATGAGTGTTTCAATTTCTCTACATCCTTGTCAATACTTGTTATTTTCTTTTTAAAAAAGTTATAGCCTTCCTAGTGGGTATGAAGTGGTATCTCATCGTGGTTTTGATTTGCATTTCCCTAACGACTAATGGTATTGAGCATATTTTCATATGTTTGTTGGCTATTTGTATATCTTCATTAGCACAATGTCTATTTAAGTCCTTTACCTGATTTTCAGTTGGGTTGTTTGTATTTTTGTTGTTGAGTTGTAAGAGTTCTTTCTGTATTCTGGATACTACACTTTTATTAAATATATGATTTGCCAGGATCTCTCTTTAGTGTGCCTTTTGCTTTCTTCATGGTATTTTTTTGCAGAAGAAAACATTTTAAAATTTTGATATAGTCCAATTTACTCTTTCTTTGTTGCTTGTGCTTTTTGTGTCATATCTAGGAAACCATTGCTTAACCAAGTTCTATATGCTTTTGATCCCCATAACTGACCAAAAAAGTTGAAACCCATTCATTCAACAGAAATATTCATGGCCACCTACTATGTGCCAGGCTCTACTGTAAATACTGGGTAGAGTGATGAACAAGATGGTGGAGACAGAGATTGCTAGCTTATCTCCAACATTTAAGTTCTCCTCTTCTACCAGGTAGACTACATTTCTCATTTTCTCTTGTAGTTAGATGTGGCTATGTGAGTGTTTACCAAGGAAATGTGAGCAGGAGTAATGCATACCCCTTTTGAGCCTGGCCCATAAATATTCCCATGTGCCCTCCTATATGCTCTTTTCTGCTTCTGCAATTGGAATGGAGATGTCCTGGCAGAAATGACAGAAACCACTCTTTTGCCACTTATCTCAATAGGGTTGTGACGAGGATTAAATATGTATATGGGTATTTAGCATAATTCCTACATAGTGTTAGTAGTCAATAAATGTTAGTTTCGGTAATTATTATTACAGTCTTTGGGTGCTACAGTAGTCACCCAGGATGGGAAACATGTTAGAAACCCCTCATAATTCAGCAGATAGTACAATGAAGTCTGCTCTTCTGTGACCAGTGTGTCAGACCTCCTGAGGCTAGCAGTCTTTTCTCTTTCTACACAGTTTCTCTGTGATGAACCAAGATAATTCTAAGCCACCTTAAATAATATTTAAAGGACCATAATTTGGGAAATACGAATCTAGTGAAACGTAGTTTAACTGAAAACAATATGAGTGTGGTTATAATGGTTATGAGAATTCTAAACTGTGCTAAACACCTTGCATTTACACAACATTATTCTATAAAAGAGCCCTACCACTGCCTCTTCCCCTGCTTCCCTAGATCGGATAAGAAAGCTCAGGTACTCTCTCTTCTGTGGGCCAGGAGGAAGTTCAGGCTGTGCAAAACCTGACCTGTGTGTGGGAACACTCCAGCGTCATCCCCTCACCACCATAAAAGCCAAGCCAGTCTCCTTCTTCTGCTCTCTCAAGCCATTCTTGAACCTGCTTGAGAGCCTGCCCTGCTCTCCCCAGAAAGCCTCCTTATGTAGTAAGGTTTTTCATACTCTCTACGTGTATGTGTTATCAGTCTCGACATCCAAACCGAATTTGGGTTGAAGGGTCCATCCTGTCTCTGTGGTGTGATTACAACAACTGGTCCTGTGAGCAGGACATCAAGGTGCTATCCCTTACCACCGGGGGTCTTTCTTCTCTTGCTTTGGCTTTCTAACTGGCTCTGCTCTATGCTGGTGAACAGGCACTTGGGCTACGGCCTGCTGGCTAGCTTGTGCTTTGAACATGCTTCTTTGTGCTGCATTTGTTAGTCCTACTGAGTGTCTGCTAAAGCTTTGACCAACATAAGTCAGTTTAGCCACTTGGCATATAGTGAAAGGATTATTGGATTGGGACCTTCCTTAAAGCAGTCCTGAATCCTGTGTCTCAACCTGGACCTATTTGTGATTCTCAGGTTGAATCACGTGTTTCAATTCCAAACTAAGGTGCGACTGATACTAACCTCAAAGAAATGACTCTTACCTTGTGGACACTGGTTGTGTCTCAACCTCATGTTGGCCCCCTTTCTATATAGAGCTCAGGAGAAAGACTGACAGTCTGTTCAATATACAGGTCCATTGGATGGTCACTCGTGTGGAGGAAGAGCCGTTAACTATGTGGGATGCTGAGGTCATACTTCTAAAAGTAAATGACTCACTAGTACCTTACAAAATGCTTCTGCTGCTGCCCCTGTGCCTCTGTCATATATAAAAATGATCCTGATCCTCAGACCTCAAGAGAAAAACATTTGTGTCACCTCTGTGACAAAGCCAAGAGATTAGTTCAACCATTGCCACGGGGAAGTCCATAACACTGATGGTACTGAGTTGATTTGAGGTTCTCTGGAAGAGGAAATTTATAAAAACTTTTACCTATAAGAGCAATAACATCTGCAGACCTAATGTAAAAGACAAAACACAAGACCCCAAACTGTCAAAGTCTTCAAAAACAAGAAGTCTAAAAAACTGTCTCAGCCAAGAGGAGCCTAAGAAGTTATAACAAGGAATGACTAAATTGAATGTAGAATCTTGTTTGGGATCCTGGGACCGAAGAAGAATATTAGGTAAAAAATAAGGCAATCTGGGGCTTCCACGGTGGCACAGTGGTTGAGAATCTGCCTGATGATGCAGGGGACACGGGTTCGAGCCCTGATCTGGGAAGATCCCACATGCCGCAGAGCAACTAGGCCCGTGAGCCACAGCCGCTGAGCCTGCGCATCTGGAGCCTGTGCTCCACAACAAGAGAGGCCGCGACAGTGAGAGGCCCGCCCATCACGATGAAGAGTGGCCCCTGCTTGCCACATCTAGGGAAAGCCCACGCACAGAAACGAAGACCCAACACAGCCAAAAATAAAAGTAAATTAATTAAAAGAAGGCTCAACATTTTAAAAAAAAAAGGAATTCTGATGAAGTACAGACTTTAGTTAATAATACTGTTTCAGTGTTGGTTCACTAAGTTGAACAATTGTACCATACTAACGTACAATGTTAAGAAGGGAAATTTGTTGTGGAGTGTATGAATATGATCTTCACAATTACTCTGTAAACCTAAAACTGTTCTAAAATAAAAAGTTTTTAAAAACCACACAATACCAGGTGATGAGATCTGGGAGACAACAGAATTAAACACTGAATGGGGGTGGCCATGTGGAATGGTTTGGAGGGAACACCTTCTCCCTAAAATGTGCACCACAAGGACTGAACCAGAGAAGATGAGGAAGAGTGGAAGGTCAATTTGGGAAGGCTCTTTACTGGGTGTTGAGGAAGCACTCCCTTTCTCTACCCAGAGCACGTAGACTCTTCTGCACCACTCCCCTCCGCCCACGTATCTTCAAGGGTAGTGCTTTGTGATGTCACAGCCACCCCAGCGCTACCATTGGCTGACCAATCAAAGCTGATGGGTGTGGCTCTTCATTGTCCTGGCAGGGTATATATCGAGAGGCCAGGAGCCTTGGAGTAGAGCACACTGTTGCTACTGACATGGCAGAGGAAACTACAGTCCCCCAGGAGCCTAACCGTGATGCACGGACAAACACCGAGAGGTCAGAGCAACAAACACCGGGGGGCCAACGCAGAAGGGAGAGGGTGAATTCTCCACTCCAGGGCTATAAGATGGAAGAGGTCAGATTACCCGACTCACGTGCCTCCACTTCATCCCCCACCCAAGACTTACCCAGCCCTTCCCTGGCACAAACCCCTTCTCAATCCACACCCATTCTCTCAAAGTTCTCCTTCCCATCCTCTTTCCCCAAATCAATATCTCTCTGTATCACTTTGTTTTCCGTCCAGATTCAGGAGGTGGTCAAGTTAACAAAATCAGTCCGTCGTCAGAATTCGGGAAGAGGTTCTACACAGAAGAAGTCAAAGATGCTAGCATTCTATTACTGGCGGAGTACAACAATGACTAAAGAGCCAGAGGAGGATGAAAACGTCCCAGAGGGCTCTTCCAGCAGTTCATAAAGTGCTGCCCTGGGTCTATCAGGTGACTGAGACCTTGCTGTCTCTGTTGTCTCTCCAGAGAAAGCACTGGAGACATGGTCACCTGTGTAGAGACCAAATAAAAAAGCCCTCAGCTATTGATGTACAAGCTGTTGTAGAAAGATGTGTGTGTATCTCTGTCTGTTCTTCGGTGATGGGGACTGAAGGAAGGCAGGAAGGGGCAGGCGTGTGAGAAGGGAGGGAGGTAGTATCCTGCCAGTTTGGGGCCCAAACCAGCCAGTCCATAGTTAGCCAGACACCGGGAATAAGGACTGGGTGAGGACTGAGCTCTGAAGACAGATTTCTTCCTGAACACTTTATCCTGCTGGTGAGGAGGAAATGGACTTGGTGTTTCCGTGTGTGTTTGGGAGGTCCCAGATGGGGAGAGGGGTGCTGTATGGGTGGTGGCAGTGTGTGTCATAATCTGATTCCACTTTTGATGTTTGACAATGGACAGTTTTGAAGCCTCATTAATTCCCCTTCCCCTTCTGGCCCACATCTGGCCACACTTTATGTTCATCCACTCCCAGCCAGGGAGTAGGTGAACATAAAATAGAAACAGATATGCCTAACCTGAACCATCCGAATTATTTCCGTGCCTAACTTTTCCATAGCCAAGACATCCATTACTCTAAAATATCCTCTAGTGCACGTGGAGAACCTGACCCAATAAGTAATCAAGTTAAGTCTCTGGCCCTTATAATCAGCTTGAAAACTATGGGACCCTATGGACCTTTCCCCCTAGTTAAAATAATACCTTTCACCTCAGTGTTTAAGAAAAGGTTCAATCTAAATGAAAGCACGGTTTTCACAGATTGAAACCCATTATATAAGACCTATTTAGAGAAAGTGTGGTTATCCCCACTTCTGCTGCATTTAACAGCCAAGTTTTACTTGTTCTTAAACCCGGCAAAACAGGACCGGTGCCTCAGTGTGAATTCGTACCCTTGGCGTCATGGCCCCACCTATTGAAATGACTGATTCCACCCAATAATAAATAAGTAACTGGTAAATACTTTGCAGTTAGAGCAAAGTATTTGGCTAGCATGTTCTATTCAGTGCCTAGTTCAACAACCTCTCAGCTGCAGTTAACCTTCACCTTTAAAGGGACACAATACACCTTCACCTGGGTACTCAATGGGCTCAGTCTCCACGCCTGCCATCTCACATAGTCTTCACAGGCAATATTTTAACCAGCTCTAACTTTTTTCGGGTACACAGTTA
The DNA here is from genome assembly GCF_964165515.1 of Mesoplodon bidens. Classification (NCBI taxonomy): domain Eukaryota; kingdom Metazoa; phylum Chordata; class Mammalia; order Artiodactyla; family Ziphiidae; genus Mesoplodon; species Mesoplodon bidens. The sequence goes on along the minus strand of NC_138163.1, from coordinate 14,457,461 downwards.
TGACATCACACTAATGACATCCTCCTTTGAGGAGATTCACATGAGACCCATAGTACAGGGCCCCACCACTTCAGTTAAGCTCCTGAAAATTATTTAGTAAGTTGAGGGCTGCTCCAGTCCTGACAGTGTCAAGAAACAGCTTTTAGTCTTCTTAGGACCCACATTGTTAAAACAAGCCCAACATGTTTTCGACATGTTTAGATTCTGGAGGCAACACTCCTCATTTACAAAGCTTTTTTTTTGTTCTGTAACTTGCAAATAGGCCCAACTTGAATGAGACCCCCTGTAAAAAGATACTAGAATCTGCCTGAATGGCCATAGAACAGGCATTCCTGTTACGGCCCCCCGGGATTCCTTCACTGTGGGAGCTTTAGCAACCTTCTCTCATATATCTTGGAGTCCCTCTACCATCAGTGAGGGCCGTTAGTTGCATGGGCTTCTGATACAAGGAACTACCTTCCTTGGCCCAATGCTGTATGCCATTAGTGTAGCAATTGGTGGGTGCATACTGGACTTTCCTGGAAATATAGACTATCTCAGGTCCTGAACCTGTGACCCTCAGTATACAGCTGCCCGTTAGGCCTTTGATCATGGAAACAGCACCCTGCAAGCCCAGCACAGCTAGTGAGGCCTCCTTGCTACAGGATGGAGCTGAACCTGGGCTCTCTGCATACCCTACTTTCAGGAGAGGGTAACGTCCCCTGTGCTGGGTCCATTGCCGGATGCCTCAGTGCTAGAGGAGGTCATCTCTTAGAACACTTGCATACCTGGGGAGCCCCTTAGGCTCAACACAGTGAATACCAAAGGGGGTTCATTCACTTAACCAATGGCATTGCCACTGTCACACTTAATGGAGCTTGCTTGACTCTTGCTGCTTTTCATCTCTTAATCAGAATGTTCCTGATAAAGGACAGGACACAGGATCAGCTCAGTTGGCCAAACTTTAGCCAGTTATCTTAGCACTTGGCCATGTCTTAGCCAACAATTGGCCTCATCTTCACATTTTTATAGATCTTTGGGCCACTGCCAGCGGTCTGACCATCTGTTCTGGCCAATGAAAACAATTCCTTCTCCAAGGTTGCCTCATTTGGGGTAAAGAACTCATAGAATCTCTTGCCTCACGGATACCCAAAATATAAATCAAGGTCACACATCTCCTGCACATATTAAAGCCACAATACAGTGTCTCACCATAGCACTCTTTACCTTCTTTGAAGTTCTGCACATTGATAGAGAGACTAAGGCACTCATTTCACTTCTCAGAATATATAGTACTAGCTCTTGATAGTACTAGATATTCAATGGAACGTTCATCTTTCTTATTGGTCTCATGCTGCAGGTGCCATAATGGCTTACATAAACAAGTCCAAATTAAATTAAATAAACCATGCAATGTTTTAGTTATCAGACAAACACCATGGGTAAGTTGTCATTGACACTGAACCCATTTTTTTCAGTTTTATTGAGGTATAATGGATAAATAAAACTTGTATATTCTTAAGGAGAAGAACTTGATGTTTCGATTATTTCTATATCTATACCTATATCTATAGAATGAAAGAATCACAACCATCTAATTACCCATCACTTCACAGTTACCAGTTTTTTCTTTTTTTCTTTTTTTTGGTCTAACTGCATTTTTGATGCATAACTCATTATGTGAGTAATAATCCTTTTCATACCTTCTTGGTATATGTGTGGCATCATTAGTCTTGACATTCAAACCAAATTTTGGGTGAGGGATGTACATTCCACTTCTGTGAGGTGACAACAAGCTCACATATCCATAAATATATATATATATGTAGATATACTCATAGGCATATGAGTATGACACTTTAAAAAAGATACCAGTATTTCAGGAAAGAAATATGTCCTGAGTGCCTAGTAGGTGTCAGATATTACTCTTGGTTCTGGAATTAGAGTGAAGAACATGAAATCAATAGTTCCTGTCCTCAAGTAACTTCTGTTTTCATGGGCAAAGGGGTCGTTCTTGTTGTTGGTGTGGGGAACCTTCTCTAAGGAGATGATATTTGAATCAAGATCTGAATAATGAGGTCGAGTCAGCTGTGTGAAGACTTTGAAGAAGAGCATTTTAGGTAGACTAGCAAGTAGCAATGCCGTGAGGCCAGAACGAGAAGAGTGTGTTGAGGAAGAGCAGAAGGGTGAGTGACTGGAGTGCAGTCAGAGAGGTGCAGAGCGGAGATTGATGACCGAGACTGGAGAGGCTGGCAGAGAAGTGGTCACATAGGGACCTGCAGGGTAAGAACTTGGATTTTATCTTACGTGCAGTGGAGGGCCACTGGATGGTTTGATAAAGGAAAGTGATGTCGTCTGATGTATGTTTTAGAAAGTTCACTGGATGTTGTGAACTGTGTAGGACCAGAGGGGTGACAGGCTGTTGGGACAATACAGGTGTGATATGATGATGGCTGGGACTAGGGTTTAGCAGGGGGAATATAACTTAGTGTCTAGTTGAGCAGTTGGGAGCATAGGATTTAAAGTCCGATCTCAATTTACAGCTTCACCACCTAAAAGCTATTTGACCTTGAGTACGTTTTTTAACTCCTGTAAGACTTAGTTTCCTCATCTGTAAAAAGGGAATGATAGTAACATGTATCTAGATCTTAGAGCCATGCTGGGATTAAATGAGGTAATTTATGTAAAACACCTGACATTATATTAGGCCAATAATAAACATTTGATTAAATGGCTTCTGTTGTTATCATCTATGATATAAATACATACATGCATAATCCTTGCTTCTTTCTCCCCCACTCCCCAAAAGCTAGTGTGTCTTATGTTAACTGCTGCTAACGCATGAGTACTGAACCCTTGTGTTTTCCTTGAAGACACAGTATTTTGGGGCACCTTACCTCAATGGTCAAGCATTCTGGTACCTTGAGATACTTTATAATGTGTCTGTATATGGCTTATGATGAATTTATTCAGTAAGTGGCAGTAGTGTCTGATTTCTAACATTCTCTTCTTTCTACCTAATGAATCATTGCTTGAATACCTATCCCCTTTTCTCCAACCTCTTCCACAGGTCCTAACTGAACAGCAACCCATATTTCTTCCTCAACTGCAAGCCTAATGTACTGAACTTAGTCAGATTGCTTTGACAGTTGCTTCCTTTCATTAAATGCAGCTTTGAGTTCTTCCCTCAGAAAAACCTGCTTGCATGTTTCAAAGCAGGTTCTCATTTTATTAGTTCCTGATCAGGACTCTTGCAAAGTCTCTTGTTCCATTTGCCCATCTTCCACACATTACCATCATTTGAGACTATAAATAATAAACTGTTTACTTCCTCCTCCACATTCTTGATGAATGAAATAGGACTAGATGTTGATTCCTTCCTCTTTGAAGGGATTGCTTTCCCTTCCCCACCTAAGGCTGGTGAGTGATGAAAGCATCCTCAGTCTTTAAGGCTAAGCTCAAATGGTTCTTTCCCTCTGAAGCCTCTCTACCACCAATGCCTGCAGAGTTCATTGCCCCTATGGTCCTACAAATTCTTATATTAAAGCAATAGCCATATTGTATTAGAATGGTTCATTTATATGTTTGTCTTGTTGTAATATACAACAAGAAGGAGCATATTTCATTCATCTCTGTAATCCCAACCACTTTAACACACCTGACACAATGTCACGGTTGCTGCTCAATGTAGTTTGATGAACTGCTGGAGGACTGAACAATCAAATCATTCTGTAGATACTGGATCATTTCCTTAACCTGCTCTATAATGTTGGCTTTAGAAAATGTTAAACTTAAAATCATGTAAAATTTTTATTTTGAAAAACTCAAAGTACAAGAAAGAAAGTTAAAAAAAAAGAACCCTAAACACTAAAAACTCAAAACACTCTCTATGATATGCACACTTTCAGCAACTATCTCTTTGTACATGGCTTTACACATATGTAATTTACATGTGCATTTACATAAAGCAATTATATATAAATGTTGAGAATTATATATATATATATATATACATACATATACATAAATATTGAGAAAGCCTGTACATCTATAGGATTTTTACACTTCATTAGCCACTCCTCCACTGGATAAGCAGTGTTAAAAGCCTGGTGTGAATCTTTGCATATCTTTGTCTATGTTCATAAATAAGGTAACATACATATGTATGCATAAAAACATATAGGGGTACTATTTTACTCTTTACTGCACGTAGTTTTTCTCACTTAGAAACATTTCAGAGAAATGTTTTCCACATCGTCTGGTATAGACTTAACACCCTTTTTAAACTAGTTATGTAAAATGCAATGGTTTGAGTGAAAGACAACTTATTAAACCATTCCTCTATTGAGGACATTCAAGTTGATTCCAGTTTTTTGGCTACTAGGAAAAACGTTGCAATTAATCTGAATATATACGTAAAATTTATTTTGTTCATATTCACTGTTATATACCCGTGCTTTTATCTTCTATGGAAGAAGGCCCCGGAAATGGAATTGCTAAGTTAAAGTTTATGTAAATTCTTAATTTTAATAGGGGTTGCCAGATTGACTTCCAAATGGCTTTAATATACTGCACATTTCCCTCGGCAAATGTATGAGATAACATATTAACCTCCACAACACTCCAGCAATGTGTGATAACATGTTTAATGGTCTTAAAGTGATATTTCCTTGTTAATTTAATTTCAATACGCCTGATTGCTAGTAAAGTTGAGTAATTTCACTTGTTTATTGGCAAGGGGGTTTTCTGCCTCCTTGAACAGCCCTTTTTACCCTTTTTAACCACTTTCAATTAGGGGGTTTGTCTTTTCTTATTAATGTGTAGGAAATTTTTATATGTTGGATATTGAACCCTTTATCTGTTGTGTGTCTTACAAATATATGTTCCTCTATTAATTGTCTTCTGGTTTTATTTACCTTTACGTTTGCCATATGATTACATTTTAAGTTTTAAGCACTCAAATATGTCAGTCATTTCTCCAGAGTGTCTAGGTTTTCCAGCTTGCACAGAAATTTTTCTTGACTCCTAGATTATACATACGTTTTCCATAATATATATATTTTACTTCAACATTTTTATCTTTAGATCATACAGAACTTCATGTTGTGTGAGAGAGGAGTCCAAACTTATTTTATCCTTTTTAATACATATAAATAATAAATGTATGCAGTACTACTAAGCAGAAAATAGAGTCAAAAAACCAAACAAAGCCCACTTTATTTTGGATACAAATCCAGCCCTGAAACTTGCTAGCTGTTGCCCTGAGAAAGTCATTTAATTTATGTGAACCTCTTTCCCCATTTGTAAAAGGGAGATAATAATGTCAACATGACAGAAGTTTTATGAGAATTAATGTATGTCAAACACAGTGACTGGCATATAGAGTCAGAGGTCAACAAAGATAGCTATAATGACTGTTGTTTAACTCCCTCTGAAATGCTTTCACCTTGAACACGCTTAGGAATGCTGATAGGCCCCAGCGTGTCTTGCTTCATGGCTCACTTTGATTTTGCATCTTTAATGGAGTTTTTGTTATACAGTGCTCCTAAGGTAAAAAAAAAAGAAAAGAAAAAGAAAAACATTACAGGAAGTTGGCCTCAAAGATATTATCAACCAGGTAGAGTGCTACTGAGGTGAACATTAGAGGACAGATTAAGGCGGCCCAGATTCACCTCACACAGAAATACATCCTTTCACAAAGGGAAAAGATCTGCTAGAAGCTCCTGCTTCTAGAAAAATAAGAAAAGGATGTTAATAAGTGTGATGACTTGGGGGAAGGTGGCAAACATATTTGAGGCTCCGAATTTCCAGAGAGTATTTGAGAGAACACTTTGCTCTATATGGCCCAGGAAAATTAACCCAAAGCTCCCTAACTTGGGTGTCCCTCGTGCGCCATATACCATCACTGACAGAACTGGAATTTATAGTCAATACTAAGTGCCCTTATAGATCATTTTTCATTTCATAGGAAGGAGAAATAACTTTCCTAAGCAGTTAGGAAAGTTATTTATTTATTTATTTTGAACAAACACACTTTTTTTTTTAACATCTTTACTGGAGTATGATTGCTTTACAATGGTGTATTAGTTTCTGCTCTATAACAAAGTGAATCAGCTATACATATACGTATATACCCACATCCCCTCCCCCTTGCGTCTCCCTCGCTCCCACCCTCCCTATCCCACCCCTCTAGGTGGTCAAAAAGCACTGAGCTGATCTCCCTGTGCTATGTGGCTGCTTCCCACTAGCTATCTGTTTTACATTTGGTAGTGTATATATGTCCATGCCACTCTCTCACTTTGTCCCAGCTTACCCTTCCCCCTCCCCGTGTCCTCAAGTCCATTCTCTAGTAGGTCTGCGACTTTTTTTTTTTTTTTTCGGTACGCGGGCCTCTCACTGTTGTGGTCTCTCCCGTTGTGGAGCACAGGTTCCGGACGTGCAGGCTCAGTGGCCATGGCTCACGGGCCCAGCCGCTCCGCGGCATGTGGGATCCTCCCAGACCGGGGCACGAACCCGTGTCCCCTGCATCGGCAGGCGGATTCTCAACCAGTATGCCACCAGGGAAGCCCAGGTCTGGGTCTTTTTTCCCGTCTTGCCCCTAGGTTCCTCATGACCATTTTTTTTTAGAAATTCCATATATATGTGTTAGCATACGGTATTTGTTTTTCTCTTTCTGACTTACTTCACTCTGTATGACAGACTCTGGGTCCATCCACCTCACTACAAATAACTCAGTTTCGTTCCTTTTTATGGCTCACTAATAGTCCATTGTATACATGTGCCACATCTTCTTTATCCATTCATCTGTTGATGGACACTTAGGTTCCTTCCAAGTCCTGGCTATTGTAAATAGAGCTGCAATGAACATTGTGGTACATGACTCTTTTTGAATTATGGTTTTCTCAGGATATATGCCCCATAGTGGGATTGCTGGGTCATATGGTAGTTCTATTTTTAGTTTTTTAGGGAACCTCCATACTGTTCTCCTTAGTGAATGTATCAATTTACATTCCCACCAACAGTGTATGAGGGTTCCCTTTTCTCCACACCTTCTCTAAGAATTTGTCCATTTCTTCCAGGTTGTCCATTTATTGTTTGTAGATTTTTTGATGATGGCCATTCTGACCGGTGTGAGATGATACCGCATTGTAGTTTTGATTTGCATTTCTCTACTGATTAACGACATTGAGCATTCTTTCATGTGTTTGTTGGCAATCTGTGTATCTTCTTTGGAAAAATGTCTATTTAGGTCTTCTGCCCATTTTTGGATTGGGTGGTTTGTGTTTTTGATATTGAGCTGCATGAGCTGCTTGTAAATTTTGGAGACTAATCCTTTGTCAGTTGCTTCGTTTGCAAATATTTTCTCCCATTCTGAGGGTTGTCTTTTCATCTTGTTTATGGTTTCCTTTGCTGTGCAAAAGCTTTTAAGTTTCACTCGGTCCCATTTGTTTATTTTTAGTTTTGTTTCCATTTCTTTAGGAGGTGGGTCAAACAAGATCTTACTGTGATTTATCTCAAAAGAGTGTTCTTCTTTTATTTCCTCTTAGAGTTTTAGTATGTCTGGCCTTACATTAAGGTCTTTAATCCATTTTGAGTTTATTTTTGTGTATGGCATTAGGGAGTATTCTAATTTCATTCTTTTCCATGTAGCTGTCCAGTTTTCCCAGCACCACTTATTGAAGAGGCTGTCTTTCCTCCATTGTATACTCTAGCCTCCTTTATCAAGATAAGGTGACCATGTGTACATGGGTTTATCTCTGGACGTTTTTGGATGGAATGTCCTATAAATATCAATTAAGTCCATCTTGTTTAATGTATCATTTAAAGCTTGTGTTTCCTTATTTTTTTTCATTTTGGATGATCTGTCCATTGTTGAAAGTGGGGTGTTAAAGTCGCCTACTATGATTGTGTTACTGTCGATTTCCCCTTTTATGGCTGTTAGTATTTGTCTTATGTATTGAGGTGCTCCTATGTTGGGTGTATAAATATTTACAAGTGTTATATCTTCTTCTTGGATCGATCCCTTGATCATTATGTGGTGTCCTGCTTTGTCCCTTGTAAGTCATTATTTTAAAGTCTATTTTGTCTGATATGAGAATTGCTACTCCAAATCCAAAGCTGAGACCCAGGAGCTGTGAGAACAAAGAAGAGAAAGGGAAACCTCTCCCAGCAGCCTCAGAAGCAGCGGATTAAATCTCCACAATCAACTTGATGTACCCTGCATCTGTGGAATACATGAATAGACAACAAATCATCCCAAATTGAGGAGCCAGGAGTTAGTGCTGTGCCTCTGAGGTGGGAGAGCCAACTTCAGGACACTGGTCCACAAGAGACCCCCCCGCTCCACATAATATCAAACGGCGAAAATCTTCCACAGATCTCCATCTCAACACCAGCACCCAGCTTCACTCAATGACCAGCAAGCTACAGTGCTGGACACCCTATGCCTAACAACTAGCAAGACAGAAACACAACGCCACCCATTAGCAGAGAGGTGGCCTAAAATCATAAAAAGTCCGCAGACACCCCAAAACACACCACCAGACGTGGACTTGCCCACCAGAAAGACAAGATCCAGCCTCATTCACCAGAACACAGGCACTAGTACCTTCCACCAGGAAGCCTACACAACCCACTAAACCAACCTTAGCCACTGGGGACAGACACCAAAAACAATGGGAACTACGAACCTGCAGCCTGCAAAAAGGAGACCCCAAACACAGTAACATAAGCAAAATGAGAAGACAGAAAAACACACAGCAGGAGAAGGAACAAGTTAAAAACCCACCAGACCTAACAAATGAAGACGTAATAGGCAGTCTACCTGAAAAAGAATTCAGAATAATTATGGTAAAGATGATCCAAGATTCTATTTCCCAGATCCAAAATCTTGGAAATAGAATAGACAAAATGCAAGAAACAGTTAACAAGGACCTAGAAGAACTAAAGATGAATCAAGCATCGATTAAAAACACAATACATGAAATAAAAAATACTCTAGATGGGATCAATAGCAGAAAAACTGAAGTAGAAGAACGGATAAGTGAGGTGGAAGATAAAATAGTGGAAATAACTGCTGCAGAGCAAAATAAAGAAAAAAGAATGAAAAGAACAGAGGACAGTCTCAGAGACCTCTGGGACACGATTAAACGCACCAACATTCGAATTATAGGGGTTCCAGAAGAAGAAGAGAAAAAGAAAGGGACTGAGAAAATATTTGAAGAGATTATAGTTGAAACCTTCCCTAATATGGGAAAGGAAATAGTTAATCAAGTCCAGGAAGCACAGAGAGTCCCATACAGAATAAATCCAAGGAGAAATACGCCAAGACACATATTAATCAAACTGTCAAAAATTAAACACAAAGAAATCATATTAAAAGCAGCAAGGCGAAAACAACAAATAACACACAAGGGAATCCCCATCAGGATAACAGCTGATCTATCAGCAGAAACTCTACAAGCCAGAAGGGAGTGGCAGGACATAATTAAAGTGATGAAGGAGAAAAACCTGCAACCAAGATTACTCTACCCAGCAAGGATCTCATTCAGATTTGAAGGAGAAATTAAAACGTTTACAGACAAGCAAAAGCTGAGAGAGTTCAGCACCACCAAACCAGCTTTACAACAAATGCTAAAGGAACTTCTCTAGGCAAGAAACACAACAGAAGGGAAAGACCTACAATAACGAACCCAAAACAATTAAGAAAATGGGAATAGGAACATACATATCGATAATTACCTTAAATGTAAATGGACTAAATGCTCCCACCAAAAGACACAGATTGGCTGAATGGATACAGAAACAAGACCCATATATATGCTGTCTACAAGAGACCCACTTCAGACCTAGAGACACATACAGACTGAAAGTAAGGGGATGGAAAAAGATATTCCATGCAAATGGAAACCAAAAGAAAGCTGGAGTAGCAATTCTCATATCAGACAAAATAGACTTTAAAATAAAGACTACTAGAAGAGACAAAGAAGGACACTACATAATGATCAAGGGATCGATCCAAGAAGAAGATATAACAATTGTAAATATTTATGCACCCAACATAGGAGCACCTCAATACATAAGGCAAATACTAACAGCCATAAAAGGAGAAATCGACAGTAACACAATCATAGTAGGGGACTTTAACACCCCACTTTCACCAATGGACAGATCTTCCAAAATGAAAATAAATAAGGAAACACAAGCTTTAAATGATACATTAAACAAGATGGACTTAATTGATATTTATAGGACATTCCATCCAAAAACAACAGAATACACATTTTTCTCAAGTGCTCATGGAACATTCTCCAGGATAGATCATATCTTGGGTCAGAAATCCAGCCTTAGTAAATTTAAGAAAATTGAAATTGTATCAAGTGTCTTTTCTCACCACAATGCTATGAGACTAGATATCAATTACAGGAAAAGAGCTGTAAAAAATACAAACACATGGAGGCTAAACAATACACTACTTAATAACGAAGTGATCACTGAAGAAATCAAAGAGGAAATTAAAAAATACCTAGAAACAAATGACAATGGAGACACGACGACCCAAAACCTATGGGATGCAGCAAAAGCAGTTCTAAGAGGGAAGTTTATAGCAATACAATCCCACCTTAAGAAACAGGAAACATCTCGAATAAACAACCTAACCTTGCACCTAAAGCAATTAGAGAAAGAAGAACAAAAACACCCCAAAGTTAGCAGAAGGAAAGAAATCATAAAAATCAGATCGGAAATAAATGAAAAAGAAATGAAGGAAACGATAGCAAAGATCAATAAAACTAAAAGCTGGTTCTTTGAGAAGATAAACAAAATTGATAAACCATTAGCCAGACTCATCAAGAAAAGAAGGGAGAAGACTCAAATCAATAGAATTAGAAATGAAAAAGGAGAAGTAACAACTGACACTGCAGAAATACAAAAGATCATGAGAGATTACTACAAGCAACTCTTTGCCAATAAAATGGACAACCTGGAAGAGATGGACAAATTCTTAGAAATGCACAACCTGCCAAGACTGACTCAGGAAGAAATAGAAAATATGAATAGACCAATCACAAGCACTGAAATAGAAACTGTGATTAAAAATCTTCCATCAAACAAAAGCCCAGGACCAGATGGCTTCACAGGCGAATTCTATCAAACATTTAGAGAAGAGCTAACACCCATCCTTCTCAAACTCTTCCAAACAATATCAGAGGAAGGAACACTCCCAAACTCATTCTACGAGGCCACCATCACCTTGATAGCAAAACCAGGCAAGGATGTCACAAAGAAAGAAAACTACAGGCCAATATCACTGATGAACATAGATGCAAAAATCCTCAACAAAATACTAGCAAACAGAATCCAACAGCACATTAAAAGGATCATACACCATGATCAAGTGGGGTTTATTCCAGGAATGCAAGGATTCTTCAATATACGCAAATCAATCAGTGTGATACACCATATTAACAAGTTGAAGGAGAAAAACCATATGATCATCTCAATAGATGCAGAGAAAGCTTTCGACAAAATTCAACACCCATTTATGATAAAAACCCTGCAGAAAGTAGGCATAGAGGGAACTTTCCTCAACATAATAAAGGCCATATATGACAAACCCACAGCCAACATTGTCCTCAATGGTGAAAAACTGAAACCATTTCCACTAAGATCAGGAACAAGACAAGGCTGCCCACTCTCAACACTCTTATTCAACCTAGTTTTGGAAGTTTTAGCCACAGCAATCAGAGAAGAAAAGGAAATAGAAGGAATCCAAATTGGAAAAGAAGAAGTAAAGCTGTCACTGTTTGCAGATGACATGATACTATACATAGAGAATCCTAAAGATGCTACCGAAAAACTACTAGAACTAATCAATGAATTTGGTAAAGTAGCAGGATACAAAATTAATGTACAGAAATCTCTGGCATTCCTGTACACTAATGATGAAAAATCTGAAAATGAAATCAAGAAAACACTCCCATTTACCATTGCAACAAAAAGAATAAAATATCTAGGAATAAACCTACCTAAGGAGACAAAAGACCTGTATGCAGAAAATTATAAGACACTGATGAAAGAAATTAAAGATGATACAAATAGATGGAGAGATATACCATGCTCCTGGATTGGAAGAATCAATATTGTGAAAATGACTCTACTACCCAAAGCAATCTACAGATTCAATGCAATCCCTATCAAACTACCACTGGCATTTTTCACAGAACTAGAACAAAAAATTTCAAAATTTGTTTGGAAAAACAAAAGACCCCGAATAGCCAAAGCAATCTTGAGAACGAAAAACGGAGCTGGAGGAATCAGGCTCCCTGACTTCAGACTATACTACAAAGCTACAGTAATCAAGACAGTGTGGTACTGGCATAAAAACAGAAAGATAGATCAGTGGATCAGGATAGAAAGCCCAGAGATAAACGCACGCACATATGGCCAACTTATCTTTGATAAAGGAGGCAGGAATGTACAGTGGAGAAAGGACAGCCTCTTCAATAAGTGGTGCTGGGAAAACTGGGCAGGGACATGTAAAAGTTTGAGATTAGATCATTCCCTAGCACCATACACAAAAATAAGCTCAAAATGGATTAAAGACTTAAATGTAAGGCCAGAAACTATCAAACTCTTAGAGGAAAACATAGGTAGAACACTCTATGACATAAATCACAGCAAGATCCTTTTGGACCAACCTCCTAGAGAAATGGAAATAAAAACAAAGATAAACAAATGGGACCTAATGAAACTTCAAAGCTTTTGCACAGCAAAGGAAACCATAAACAAGACCAAAAGACAACCCTCAGAATGGGAGAAAATATTTGCAAATGAAGCAACTGACAAAGGATTAATCTCCAAAATTTATAAACAGCTCATGCAGCTCAATAGCAAAAAAACAAACAACCCAATCCAAAAATGGGCAGAAGACTTAAATAGGCATTTCTCCAAAGAAGATATACAGACTGCCAACAAACAAATGAAAGAATGCTCAACATCATTAATCATTAGAGAAATGCAAATCAAAACTACAATGAGATATCATCTCACACCAGTCAGAATGGCCATCATCAAGAAATCTAGAAACAATAAATGCTGGAGAGGGTGAGGAAAAAAGGGAACACTCTTGCACTGCTGGTGGGAATGTGAATTGGTACAGCCACTATGGAGAACAGTATGGAGGTTCCTTAAAAAACTAAAAATAGAACTACCATATGACCCAGCAATCCCACTACTAGGCATATACCCTGAGAAAACCATAATTCCAAAAGAGACATGTACCAAAATGTTCATTGCAGCTCTATTCACAATAGCCTGGAGCTGAAAACAACCTAAGTGTCCATCATCGGATGAATGGATAAAGAAGATGTGGCACATATATACAATGGAATATTACTCAGCCATAAAAAGAAACGAAACTGAGCTATTTGTAATGAGGTGGATAGACCTAGAGTCTGTCATACAGAGTGAAGTAAGTCAGAAAGAGAAAGACAAATACCGTATGCTAACACATATATACGGAATTTAAAAAAAAAATGTCATGAAGGACCTAGGGGCAAAACGGGAATAAAGACACAGACCTACTTGAGAATGGACTTGAGGATATGGGGAGGGGGAAGGGTAAGCTGTGACAAAGCGAAAGAGAGGCATGGACATATATACACTACCAAACGTAAGGTAGATAGATAGTGGGAAGCAGCCACAGAGCACAGGGAGATCAGCTCGGTGCTTTGTGACCGCCTGGAGGGGTGGGATGGGGAGGGTGGGAGGGAGGGAGATGCATGAGGGAAGGGATGTGGGAACAGATGTATATGTATGACTGATTCACTTTGTTATAAAGCAGAAACTAATTAAAAAATTAAAAAAAAATTACAGCAACTCTGAAATCCTGATTTTATAACATACCTCTCTTGGGCTACAACTGATTATCCTTCCTAGCAAAGTACCTCCATCACATGCAGGTATACACAACTACACACACCCAACTCTAAAAATTCTTCAATTTTGAACTCCAATCTGTGAATTCTACTACTTTTCAGCATCAGCCACATTTCTCTTTTCGCATTTCCTCATTGCTTACCAATTTATCATTAGTATCACTTACTTTCATCAACCTTCATCTCCCTACTCACTTTCCCACCCTAGTATTTCCCTGGCAAAACCACAACCCTTGTTAAATTTAGCTATCTACCTGCTTTGTTCCTATATAAGAGTGATGGATGTTGCTGTAGAAATTTACAAGGCAAAGCTAACTGATCTCACCTTAAATTCTTGACCACATATCTTAAATGATCAATCCTTCCATATTATACACCCATTTCCATTATACAAAATGAATATCCAATACTTTATCATCCCCTCAATTTCTCAAAACCCTACCCTCACTCTTGTTATTTTATGCCCTTAGCTCATCCTTCAGTGAGAAAACTGAAGAGTCAAGAGAAAATTCTTTTATATCTTCCCCACCAAATCTACCATCTTACCAGCATTTGTAATCATACCATAATCATTTCCTTCTCCACTGTAGAATCTATAAATATTACTCATTCTCATGGAAAGCCAAGATTTCCACATTTGCTACCGATCCCATCTACTAGTGCTCTGAATACCCCTCTTGCTTTCTCAATATTTTTTCTTCTGCAATTATCCCTTTGGATTTTTATGTCGTCAGTTTCATTCAGTCATTTATATTGGCTAGATGCATTCTAGAATCTACCCTCTTAAAAATACACTCTCTTAATACCAAATCCCCCTCCAGCTATAGTCCCATATTTCTCCTCCCCTTAGCACCAAAACTCGCAAAAGAAATTGTCTATCCGCCCCTCACTTTCTAATCTCACATTTTCTCCTTAATACACATCCAGGTTTATATTAAAATATTTTCCACTCTTTCAATTTCCTTCTTATCAAATTTACCAATGACCTCTCTACTAACAAGTTCAATCGTCATTTGTCTGTCCCTATATTACCTGTAAAAGTATTTAATAAAGTTGTCCATTTTTTACTTCTTGAAACGTTATCTGCCCTTTGCTTTTGTGTTGCTCAATTCACCTGTTTTTTTTTTGTTGTTGTTGTTGTTGCTGTTGTTCCCTCCTTTTCAACTCTTTTCATTATATACCTAGGAGTAGAGTTACTGGGTAATATGGCAAGTCTATGTTTAACTTGTTGAGTAACTGCCAAAATGTTTTCCACAGAGGCTGTATCATTTTATGTTCCCACCAGACGTGTATGAGTGTTTCAATTTCTCTACATCCTTGTCAATACTTGTTATTTTCTTTTTAAAAAAGTTATAGCCTTCCTAGTGGGTATGAAGTGGCATCTCATCGTGGTTTTGATTTGCATTTCCCTAACGACTAATGGTATTGAGCATATTTTCATATGTTTGTTGGCTATTTGTATATCTTCATTAGCACAATGTCTATTTAAGTCCTTTACCTGATTTTCAGTTGGGTTGTTTGTATTTTTGTTGTTGAGTTGTAAGAGTTCTTTCTGTATTCTGGATACTACACTTTTATTAAATATATGATTTGCCAGGATCTCTCTTTAGTGTGCCTTTTGCTTTCTTCATGGTATTTTTTTGCAGAAGAAAACATTTTAAAATTTTGATATAGTCCAATTTACTCTTTCTTTGTTGCTTGTGCTTTTTGTGTCATATCTAGGAAACCATTGCTTAACCAAGTTCTATATGCTTTTGATCCCCATAACTGACCAAAAAAGTTGAAACCCATTCATTCAACAGAAATATTCATGGCCACCTACTATGTGCCAGGCTCTACTGTAAATACTGGGGAGCGTGATGAACAAGATGGTGGAGACAGAGATTGCTAGCTTATCTCCAACATTTAAGTTCTCCTCTTCTAACAGGTAGACTACATTTCTCATTTTCTCTTGTAGTTAGATGTGGCTATGTGAGTTTTTACCAAGGAAATGTGAGCAGGAGTAATGCATACCCCTTTTGAGCCTGCCCCATAAATATTCCCATGTGCCCTCCTATATGCTCTTTTCTGCTTCTGCAATTGGAATGGAGATGTCCTGGCAGAAATGACAGAAACCACTCTTTTGCCACTTATCTCAATAGGGTTGTGACGAGGATTAAATATGTATATGGGTATTTAGCATAATTCCTACATAGTGTTAGTAGTCAATAAATGTTAGTTTCGGTAATTATTATTACAGTCTTTGGGTGCTACAGTAGTCACCCAGGATGGGAAACATGTTAGAAACCCCTCATAATTCAGCAGATAGTACAATGAAGTCTGCTCTTTTGTGACCAGTGTGTCAGACCTCCTGAGGCTAGCAGTCTTTTCTCTTTCTACACAGTTTCTCTGTGATGAACCAAGATAATTCTAAGCCACCTTAAATAATATTTAAAGGACCATAATTTGGGAAATACTAATCTAGTGAAACGTAGTTTAACTGAAAACAATATGAGTGTGGTTATAATGGTTATGAGAATTCTAAACTGTGCTAAACACCTTGCATTTACACAACATTATTCTATAAAAGAGCCCTACCACTGCCTCTTCCCCTGCTTCCCTAGATCGGATAAGAAAGCTCAGGTACTCTCTCTTCTGTGGGCCAGGAGGAAGTTCAGGCTGTGCAAAACCTGACCTGTGTGTGGGAACACTCCAGCGTCATCCCCTCACCACCATAAAAGCCAAGCCAGTCTCCTTCTTCTGCTCTCTCAAGCCATTCTTGAACCTGCTTGAGAGCCTGCCCTGCTCTCCCCAGAAAGCCTCCTTATGTAGTAAGGTTTTTCATACTCTCTAGGTGTATGTGTTATCAGTCTCGACATCCAAACCGAATTTGGGTTGAAGGGTCCATCCTGTCTCTGTGGTGTGATTACAACAACTGGTCCTGTGAGCAGGACATCAAGGTGCTATCCCTTACCACCGGGGGTCTTTCTTCTCTTGCTTTGGCTTTCTAACTGGCTCTGCTCTATGCTGGTGAACAGGCACTTGGGCTACGGCCTGCTGGCTAGCTTGTGCTTTGAACATGCTTCTTTGTGCTGCATTTGTTAGTCCTACTGAGTGTCTGCTAAAGCTTTGACCAACATAAGTCAGTTTAGCCACTTGGCATATAGTGAAAGGATTATTGGATTGGGACCTTCCTTAAAGCAGTTCTGAATCCTGTGTCTCAACCTGGACCTATTTGTGATTCTCAGGTTGAATCACGTGTTTCAATTCCAAACTAAGGTGCGACTGATACTAACCTCAAAGAAATGACTCTTACCTTGTGGACACTGGTTGTGTCTCAACCTCATGTTGGCCCCCTTTCTATATAGAGCTCAGGAGAAAGACTGACAGTCTGTTCAATATACAGGTCCATTGGATGGTCACTCGTGTGGAGGAAGAGCCGTTAACTATGTGGGATGCTGAGGTCATACTTCTAAAAGTAAATGACTCACTAGTACCTTACAAAATGCTTCTGCTGCTGCCCCTGTGCCTCTGTCATAAATAAAAATGATCCTGATCCTCAGACCTCAAGAGAAAAACATTTGTGTCACCTCTGTGACAAAGCCAAGAGATTAGTTCAACCATTGCCACGGGGAAGTCCATAACACTGATGGTACTGAGTTGATTTGAGGTTCTCTGGAAGAGGAAATTTATAAAAACTTTTACCTATAAGAGAAATAACATCTGAAGACCTAATGAAAAAGACAAAACACAAGACCCCAAACTGTCAAAGTCTTCAAAAACAAGAAGTCTAAAAAACTGTCAGAGCCAAGAGGAGCCTAAGAAGTTATAACAAGGAATGACTAAATTGAATGTAGAATCTTGTTTGGGATCCTGGGACCGAAGAAGAATATTAGGTAAAAAATAAGGCAATCTGGGGCTTCCACGGTGGCACAGTGGTTGAGAATCTGCCTGATGATGCAGGGGACACGGGTTCGAGCCCTGATCTGGGAAGATCCCACATGCCGCAGAGCAACTAGGCCCGTGAGCCACAGCCGCTGAGCCTGCGCATCTGGAGCCTGTGCTCCGCAACAAGAGAGGCCGCGACAGTGAGAGGCCCGCCCATCACGATGAAGAGTGGCCCCTGCTTGCCACATCTAGGGAAAGGCCACACACAGAAACGAAGACCCAACACAGCCAAAAATAAAAGTAAATTAATTAAAAGAAGGATCAACATTTAAAAAAAAAAGGAATTCTGATGAAGTACAGACTTTAGTTAATAATACTGTTTCAGTGTTGGTTCACTAAGTTGAACAATTGTACCATACTAACGTACAATGTTAAGAAGGGAAATTTGTTGTGGAGTGTATGAATATGATCTTCACAATTACTCTGTAAACCTAAAACTGTTCTAAAATAAAAAGTTTTTAAAAACCACACAATACCAGGTGATGAGATCTGGGAGACAACAGAATTAAACACTGAATGGGGGTGGCCATGTGGAATGGTTTGGAGGGAACACCTTCTCCCTAAAATGTGCACCACAAGGACTGAACCAGAGAAGATGAGGAAGAGTGGAAGGTCAATTTGGGAAGGCTCTTTACTGGGTGTTGAGGAAGCACTCCCTTTCTCTACCCAGAGCACGTAGACTCTTCTGCACCACTCCCCTCCGCCCACGTATCTTCAAGGGTAGTGCTTTGTGATGTCACAGCCACCCCAGCGCTACCATTGGCTGACCAATCAAAGCTGATGGGTGTGGCTCTTCATTGTCCTGGCAGGGTATATATCGAGAGGCCAGGAGCCTTGGAGTAGAGCACACTGTTGCTACTGACATGGCAGAGGAAACTACAGTCCCCCAGGAGCCTAACCGTGATGCACGGACAAACACCGAGAGGTCAGAGCAACAAACACCGGGGGGCCAACGCAGAAGGGAGAGGGTGAATTCTCCACTCCAGGGCTATAAGATGGAAGAGGTCAGATTACCCGACTCACGTGCCTCCACTTCATCCCCCACCCAAGACTTACCCAGCCCTTCCCTGGCACAAACCCCTTCTCAATCCACACCCATTCTCTCAAAGTTCTCCTTCCCATCCTCTTTCCCCAAATCAATATCTTTCTGTATCACTTTGTTTTCCGACCAGATTCAGGAGGTGGTCGAGTTAAGAAAATCAGTCCGTCGTCAGAATTCGGGAAGAGGTTCTACACAGAAGAAGTCAAAGATGCTAGCATTCTATTACTGGCGGAGTACAACAATGACTAAAGAGCCAGAGGAGGATGAAAACGTCCCAGAGGGCTCTTCCAGCAGTTCATAAAGTGCTGCCCTGGGTCTATCAGGTGACTGAGACCTTGCTGTCTCTGTTGTCTCTCCAGAGAAAGCACTGGAGACATGGTCACCTGTGTAGAGAGCAAATAAAAAAGCCCTCAGCTATTGATGTACAAGCTGTTGTAGAAAGATGTGTGTGTATCTCTGTCTGTTCTTCGGTGATGGGGACTGAAGGAAGGCAGGAAGGGGCAGGCGTGTGAGAAGGGAGGGAGGTAGTATCCTGCCAGTTTGGGGCCCAGACCAGCCAGTCCATAGTTAGCCAGACACCGGGAATAAGGACTGGGTGAGGACTGAGCTCTGAAGACAGATTTCTTCCTGAACACTTTATCCTGCTGGTGAGGAGGAAATGGACTTGGTGTTTCCGTGTGTGTTTGGGAGGTCCCAGATGGGGAGAGGGGTGCTGTATGGGTGGTGGCAGTGTGTGTCATCATCTGATTCCACTTTTGATGTTTGACAATGGACAGTTTTGAAGCCTCATTAATTCCCCTTCCCCTTCTGGCCCACATCTGGCCACACTTTATGTTCATCCACTCCCAGCCAGGGAGTAGGTGAACATAAAATAGAAACAGATATGCCTAACCTGAACCATCCAAATTATTTCCGTGCCTAACTTTTCCATAGCCAAGACATCCATTACCCTAAAATATCCTCTAGTGCACGTGGAGAACCTGACCCAATAAGTAATCAAGTTAAGTCTCTGGCCCTTATAATCAGCTTGAAAACTATGGGACCCTATGGACCTTTCCCCCTAGTTAAAATAATACCTTTCACCTCAGTGTTTAAGAAAAGGTTCAATCTAAATGAAAGCACGGTTTTCACAGATTGAAACCCATTATATAAGACCTATTTAGAGAAGGTGTGGTTATCCCCACTTCTGCTGCATTTAACAGCCAAGTTTTACTTGTTCTTAAACCCGGCAAAACAGGACCGGTGCCTCAGTGTGAATTCGTACCCTTGGCGTCATGGCCCCACCTATTGAAATGACTGATTCCACCCAATAATAAATAAGTAACTGGTAAATACTTTGCAGTTAGAGCAAAGTATTTGGCTAGCATGTTCTATTCAGTGCCTAGTTCAACAACCTCTCAGCTGCAGTTAACTTTCACCTTTAAAGGGACACAATACACCTTCACCTGGGTACTCAATGGGCTCAGTCTCCACGCCTGCCATCTCACATAGTCTTCACAGGCAATATTTTAACCAGCTCTAACTTTTTTCGGGTACACAGTTATGACATCACACTAATGACATCCTCCTTTGAGGAGATTCACATGAGACCCATAGTACAGGGCCCCACCACTTCAGTTAAGCTCCTGAAAATTATTTAGTAAGTTGAGGGCTGCTCCAGTCCTGACAGTGTCAAGAAACAGCTTTTAGTCTTCTTAGGACCCACATTGTTAAAACAAGCCCAACATGTTTTCGACATGTTTAGATTCTGGAGGCAACACTCCTCATTTACAAAGCTTTTTTTTTGTTCTGTAACTTGCAAATAGGCCCAACTTGAATGAGACCCCCTGTAAAAAGATACTAGAATCTGCCTGAATGTCCATAGAACAGGCATTCCTGTTACGGCCCCCCGGGATTCCTTCACTGTGGGAGCTTTAGCAACCTTCTCTCATATATCTTGGAGTCCCTCTACCATCAGTGATGGCCGTTAGTTGCATGGGCTTCTGATACAAGGAACTACCTTCCTTGGCCCAATGCTGTATGCCATTAGTGTAGCAATTGGTGGGTGCATACTGGACTTTCCTGGAAATATAGACTATCTCAGGTCCTGAACCTGTGACCCTCAGTATACAGCTGCCCGTTAGGCCTTTGATCATGGAAACAGCACCCTGCAAGCCCAGCACAGCTAGTGAGGCCTCCTTGCTACAGGATGGAGCTGAACCTGGGCTCTCTGCATACCCTACTTTCAGGAGAGGGTAACGTCCCCTGTGCTGGGTCCATTGCCGGATGCCTCAGTGCTAGAGGAGGTCATCTCTTAGAACACTTGCATACCTGGGGAGCCCCTTAGGCTCAACACAGTGAATACCAAAGGGGGTTCATTCACTTAACCAATGGCATTGCCACTGTCACACTTAATGGAGCTTGCTTGACTCTTGCTGCTTTTCATCTCTTAATCAGAATGTTCCTGATAAAGGACAGGACACAGGATCAGCTCAGTTGGCCAAACTTTAGCCAGTTATCTTAGCACTTGGCCATGTCTTAGCCAACAATTGGCCTCATCTTCACATTTTTATAGATTTTGGGCCACTGCCAGCGGTCTGACCATCTGTTCTGGCCAATGAAAACAATTCCTTCTCCAAGGTTGCCTCATTTGGGGTAAAGAACTCATAGAATCTCTTGCCTCACGGATACCCAAAATATAAATCAAGGTCACACATCTCCTGCACATATTAAAGCCACAATACAGTGTCTCACCATAGCACTCTTTACCTTCTTTGAAGTTCTGCACATTGATAGAGAGACTAAGGCACTCATTTCACTTCTCAGAATATATAGTACTAGCTCTTGATAGTACTAGATATTCAATGGAACGTTCATCTTTCTTATTGGTCTCATGCTGCAGGTGCCATAATGGCTTACATAAACAAGTCCAAATTAAATTAAATAAACCATGCAATGTTTTAGTTATCAGACAAACACCATGGGTAAGTTGTCATTGACACTGAAACCATTTTTTTCAGTTATATTGAGGTATAATGGATAAATAAAACTTGTATATTCTTAAGGTGAAGAACTTGATGTTTCGATTATTTCTATATCTATACC
The DNA here is from genome assembly GCF_964165515.1 of Mesoplodon bidens. Classification (NCBI taxonomy): domain Eukaryota; kingdom Metazoa; phylum Chordata; class Mammalia; order Artiodactyla; family Ziphiidae; genus Mesoplodon; species Mesoplodon bidens. Next base: position 14,435,492 of record NC_138163.1, on the reverse strand, counting down.
TATATCTATAGAATGAAAGAATCACAACCATCTAATTACCCATCACTTCACAGTTACCAGTTTTTTCTTTTTTCTTTTTTTGGTCTAACTGCATTTTTGATGCATAACTCATTATGTGAGTAATAATCCTTTTCATACCTTCTTGGTATATGTGTGGCATCATTAGTCTTGACATTCAAACCAAATTTTGGGTGAGGGATGTACATTCCACTTCTGTGAGGTGACAACAAGCTCACATATCCATAAATATATATATATATGTAGATATACTCATAGGCATATGAGTATGACACTTTAAAAAATATACCAGTATTTCAGGAAAGAAATATGTCCTGAGTGCCCAGTAGGTGTCAGATATTACTCTCGGTTCTGGAATTAGAGTGAAGAACATGAAATCAATAGTTCCTGTCCTCAAGTAACTTCTGTTTTCATGGGCAAAGGGGTCGTTCTTGTTGTTGGTGTGGGGAACCTTCTCTAAGAAGCTGATATTTGAATCAAGTATCTTCTGTTTTCATGGGCAAAGGGGTCGTTCTTGTTGTTGGTGTGGGGAACCTTCTCTAAGAAGCTGATATTTGAATCAAGATCTGAATAATGAGGTCGAGACAGCTGTGTGAAGACTTTGAAGAAGAGCATTTTAGGTAGACTAGCAAGTAGCAATGCCGTGAGGCCAGAACGAGAACAGTGTGTTGAGGAAGAGCAGAAGGGTGAGTGACTGGAGTGCAGTCAGAGAGGGGCAGAGCGGAGATTGATGACCGAGACTGGAGAGGCTGGCAGAGAAGTGGTCACATAGGGACCTGCAGGGTAAGAACTTGGATTTTATCTTACGTGCAGTGGAGGGCCACTGGATGGTTTGATAAAGGAAAGTGATGTCTTCTGATGTATGTTTTAGAAAGTTCACTGGATGTTGTGAACTGTGTAGGACCAGAGGGGTGACAGGCTGTTGGGACAATACAGGTGTGATATGATGATGGCTGGGACTAGGGTTTAGCAGGGGAAATATAACTTAGTGTCTAGTTGAGCAGTTGGGAGCATAGGATTTAAAGTCCGATCTCAATGTACAGCTTCACCACCTAAAAGCTATTTGACCTTGAGTACGTTTTTTAACTCCTGTAAGACTTAGTTTCCTCATCTGTAAAAAGGGAATGATAGGAACATGTATCTAGATCTTAGAGCCATGCTGGGATTAAATGAGGTAATTTATGTAAAACACCTGACATTATATTAGGCCAATAATAAGCATTTGATTAAATGGCTTCTGTTGTTATCATCTATGATATAAATACATACATGCATAATCCTTGCTTCTTTCTCCCCCACTCCCCAAAAGCTAGTGTGTCTTATGTTAACTGCTGCTAACCCATGAGTACTGAACCCTTGTGTTTTCCTTGAAGACACAGTATTTTGGGGCACCTTACCTCAATGGTCAAGCATTCTGGTACCTTGAGATACTTTATAATGTGTCTGTATATGGCTTATGATGAATTTATTCAGTAAGTGGCAGTAGTGTCTGATTTCTAACATTCTCTTCTTTCTACCTAATGAATCATTGCTTGAGTACCTATCCCGTTTTCTCCAACCTCTTCCACAGGTCCTAAATGAACAGCAACCCATATTTCTTCCCCAACTGCAAACCTAATGTACTGAACTTAGTCAGATTGCTTTGACAGTTGCTTCCTTTCATTAAATGCAGCTTAGAGTTCTTCTTCCCTCAGAAAAACCTGCTTGCATGTTTCAAAGCAGGCTCTCATTTTATTAGTTCCTGATCAGGACTCTTCCAAAGTCTCTTGTTCCATTTGCCCATCTTCCACACATTACCATCATTTGAGACTATAAATAATAAACTGTTTACTTCCTCCTCCACATTCTTGATGAATGAAATAGGACTAGATGTTGATTCCTTCCTCTTTGAAGGGATTGCTTTCCCTTCCCCACCTAAGGCTGGTGAGTGATGAAAGCATCCTCAGTCTTTAAGGCTAAGCTCAAATGGTTCTTTCCCTCTGAAGCCTCTCTACCACCAATGCCTGCAGAGTTCATTGCCCCTATGGTCCTACAAATTCTTATATTAAAGCAATAGCCATATTGTATTAGAATGGTTCATTTATATGTTTGTCTTGTTGTAATATACAACAAGAAGGAGCATATTTCATTCATCTCTGTAATCCCAACCACTTTAACACACCTGACACAATGTCACGGTTGCTGCTCAATGTAGTTTGATGAACTGCTGGAGGACTGAACAAACAAATCATTCTGTAGATACTGGGTCATTTCCTTAACCTGCTCTATAATGTTTGCTTTAGAAAATGTTAAACTTAAAATCATGTAAAATTTTTATTTTGAAAAACTCAAAGTACAAGAAAGAAAGTTAAAAGAAAAGAACCCTAAACACTAAAAACTCAAAACACTCTCTATGATATGCACACTTTCAGCAACTATCTCTTTGTACATGGCTTTACACATATGTAATTTACATGTGCATTTACATAAAGCAATTATATATAAATGTTGAGAATTATATATATATATATTCATACATATACATAAATATTGAGAAAGCCTGTACATCAATAGGATTTTTACACTTCATTAGCCACTCCTCCACTGGATAAGCAGTGTTAAAAGCCTGGTGTGAATCTTTGCATATCTTTGTCTATGTTCATAAATAAGGTAACATACATATGTATGCATAAAAACATATAGGGGCACTATTTTACTCTTTACTGCACGTAGTTTTTCTCACTTAGAAACATTTCAGAGAAATGTTTTCCACATCGTCTGGTATAGACTTAACACACTTTTTAAACTAGTTATGTAAAATGCAATGGTTTGAGTGAAAGACATCTTATTAAACCATTCCTCTATTGAGGACATTCAAGTTGATTCCAGTTTTTTGGCTACTAGAAAAAACGTTGCAATTAATCTCAATATATACGTAAAATTTATCTTGTTCATATTCACTGTTATATACCCGTGCTTTTATCTTCTATGGAAGGGGGCCCTGGAAATGGAATTGCTAAGTTAAAGTTTATGTAAATTCTTAATTTTAATAGGGGTTGCCAGATTGACTTCCAAATGGCTTTAATATACTGCACATTTCCCTCGGCAAATGTATGAGATAACATATTAACCTCCACAAAACTCCAGCAATGTGTGATAACATGTTTAATGGTCTTAAAGTGATATTTCCTTGTTAATTTAATTTCAATACGCCTGATTGCTAGTAAAGTTGAGTAATTTCACTTGTTTATTGGCAAGGGGGTTTTCTGCCTCCTTGAACAGCCCTTTTTACCCTTTTTAACCACTTTCAATTAGGGTGTTTGTCTTTTCTTATTAATGTGTGGGAAATTTTTTATATGTTGGATATTGAACCCTTTATCTGTCATGTGTCTTACAAATATATGTTCCTGTATTATTTGTCTTCTGGTTTTATTTGCCTTTACGTTTGCCATATGATTACATTTTAAGTTTTAAGCACTCAAATATGTCACTCATTTCTCTAGAATGTCTAGGTTTTCCAGCTTGCACAGAAATTTTTCTTGACTCCTAGATTATGCGTACGTTTTCCATAATATATATATTTTACTTCAACATTTTTATCTTTAGATCATACAGAACTTCATGTTGTGTGAGAGAGGAGTCCAAACTTATTTTATCCTTTTTAATACATATAAATAATAAATGTATGCAGTACTACTAAAAAGAAAATAGAGTCAAAAAACCAAACAAAGCCCACTTTATTTTGGATACAAATCCAGCCCTGAAACTTACTAGCTGTTGCCCTGAGAAAGTCATTTAATTTATGTGAACCTCTTTCCCCATTTGTAAAAGGGAGATAATAATGTCAACATGACAGAAGTTTTATGAGAATTAATATATGTCAAACACAGTGACTGGCATATAGATTCAGAGGTCAACAAAGATAGCTATAATGACTGTTGTTTAACTCCCTCTGAAATGCTTTCGCCTTGAACACGCTTAGGAATGCTGATAGGCCCCATCGTGTCTTGCTTCATGGCTCACTTTGGTTTTGCATCTTTAATGGAGTTTTTATTATGCAGTGCTCCTAAGGTAAAAAAAAGAAAAGAAAAAGAAAAACATTACAGGAAGTTGGCCTCAAAGATATTATCAACCAGGTAAAGTGCCACTGAGGTGAACATTAGAGGACAGACTAAGGCGGCCTTGATCCACCTCACACAGAAATACATCCTTTCACAAAGGGAAAAGATCTGCTAGAAGCTCCTGCTTCTAGAAAAATAAGACAAGGATGTTAATAAATATGATGACTTGGGGGAAGGTGGCAAACATATTTGAGGCTCCGAATTTCCAGAGAGTATTTGAGAGAACACTTTGCTCTATATGGCCCAGGGAAATTAACCAAAAGCTCCCTAACTTGGGTGCCCCTCATGCGCCAGATACCATCACTGACAGAACTGGAATTTATAGTCAATACTAAGTGCCCTTATACATCATTTTTCATTTCATAGGAAGGAGAAATAACTTTCCTAAGCAGTTAGGAAAGTTATTTATTTATTTATTTTGAACAAACACACTTTTTTTTAACATCTTTACTGGAGTATGATTGCTTTACAATGGTGTAATAGTTTCTGCTCTATAACAAAGTGAATCAGCTATACATATATGTATATACCCATATCCCCACCCTCTTGCATCTCCCTCCCTCCCACCCTCCCTATCCCACCCCTCTAGGTGGTCAAAAAGCACTGAGCTGGTTTCCCTGTGCTATGTGGCTGCTTCCCACTAGCTATCTGTTTTACATTTGGTAGTGTATATATGTCCATGCCACTCTCTCACTTTGTCCCAGCTTACCCTTCCCCCTCCCCGTGTCCTCAAGTCCATTCTCTAGTAGGTCTGCGACATTTTTTTTTTTTTTCGGTACGCGGGCCACTCACTGTTGTGACCTCTCCAGTTGTGGAGCACAGGTTCCGGAAGCGCAGGCTCACTGGCCATGGCTCACGGGCCCAGCCTCTCCGTGGCATGTGGGATCCTCCCAGACCGGGGCACGAACCCGTGTCCCCTGCATCGGCAGGCGGATTCTCAACCAGTACACCACCAGGGAAGCCCAGGTCTGCGTCTTTTTTCCCGTCTTGCCCCTAGGTTCCTCATGACCATATTTTTTTAAAGATTCCATATATATGTGTTAGGATACGGTATTTGTTTTTCTCTTTCTGACTTACTTCACTCTGTATGACAGACTCTGTGTCCATCCACCTCACTACAAATAACTCAGTTTCGTTCCTTTTTATGGCTGAGTAATATTCCATTGTATACATGTGTCACATCTTCTTTATCCATTCATCTGTTGATGGACACTTAGGTTCCTTCCAAGTCCAGGCTATTGTAAATAGAGCTGCAATGAACATTGTGGTACATGACTCTTTTTGAATTATGGTTTTCTCAGGATATATGCCCCATAGTGGGATTGCTGGGTCGTATGATAGTTCTATTTTTAGTTTTTTAGGGAACCTCCATACTGTTCTCCTTAGTGACTGTATCAATTTACATTCCCATCAACAGTGTATGAGGGTTCCCTTTTCTCCACACCTTCTCTAAGAATTTGTCCATTTCTTCCAGGTTGTCCATTTATTGTTTGTAGATTTTTTGATGATGGCCATTCTGACCGGTGTGAGATGATACCGCATTGTAGTTTTGATTTGCATTTCTCTAATGATTAACGACGTTGAGCATTCTTTCATGTGTTTGTTGGCAATCTGTGTATCTTCTTTGGAAAAATGTCTATTTAGGTCTTCTGCCCATTTTTGGATTGGGTGGTTTGTGTTTTTGATATTGAGCTGCATGAGCTGCTTGTAAATTTTGGAGACTAATCCTTTGTCAGTTGCTTCGTTTGCAAATATTTTCTCCCATTCTGAGGGTTGTCTTTTCATCTTGTTTATGGTTTCCTTTGCTGTGCAAAAGCTTTTAAGTTTCACTCGGTCCCATTTGTTTATTTTTAGTTTTGTTTCCATTTCTTTAGGAGGTGGGTCAAACAAGATCTTACTGTGATTTATCTCAAAAGAGTGTTCTTCTTTTATTTCCTCTAAGAGTTTTAGTGTGTCTGGCCTTACATTAAGGTCTTTAATCCATTTTGAGTTTATTTTTGTGTATGGCATTAGGGAGTGTTCTAATTTCATTCTTTTCCATGTAGCTGTCCAGTTTTCCCAGCACCACTTATTGAAGAGGCTGTCTTTCCTCCATTGTATACTCTAGCCTCCTTTATCAAGATAAGGTGACCATGTGTACATGGGTTTATCTCTGGACGTTTTTGGATGGAATGTCCTATAAATATCAATTAAGTCCATATTGTTTAATGTATCATTTAAAGTTGTGTTTCCTTATTTTTTTTTTCATTTTGGATGATCTGTCCATTGTTGAAAGTGGGGTGTTAAAGTCGCCTACTATGATTGTGTTACTGTCGATTTCCCCTTTTATGGCTGTTAGCATTTGTCTTATGTATTGAGGTGCTCCTATGTTGGGTGCATAAATATTTACAAGTGTTATATCTTCTTCTTGGTTCGATCCCTTGATCATTATGTAGTGTCCTGCTTTGTCCCTTGTAAGTCATTATTTTAAAGTCTATTTTGTCTGATATGAGAATTGCTACTCCAGCTTTCTTTTGATTTTCATTTGCATGGAATATCTTTTTCCATCCTCTCACTTTCAGTCTGTATGTTTCCCTAGGTCTGCAGTGGGTCTCTTGTTGACAGCATATATACGGGTCTTGTTTTTGTATCCATTCAGCCAGTCTGTGTCTTTTGGTGGGAGCATTTAATCCATTTACATTTAAGGTAATTATCGATATGTATGCTCCTATTACCATTTTCTTAATTGTTTTGCATTTGTTATTGTAAGTCTTTTCCTTCTCTTGTGTTTCCTGCCTGGAGAAGTTGGTTTAACATTTGCTGTAAAGCTGGTTTGGTTCTGCTGAATTCTCTTAGCTTTTGCTTGTCTGTAAAGGTTTTAATTTCTCTGTCAAATCTGAATGAGATCCTTGCTGGGTAGAGTAATCTTGGTTGTAGGTCTTTCCCTTTCATCACGTTAAATATGTCCTGCCCCTCCTTTCTGGTTTGCAGAATTTCTGCTCAAAGATCAGCTGTTAACCTTATGGGGATTCCCTTCTACGTTATTTGTTGTTTTTCCCTTGCTGCTTTTAATATTTTTTCTTTGTATTTACTTTTTGATAGTTTGACTACTATGTGTCTTGGCGTGTTTCTCCTTGGATTTATCCTGTATGGGACTCTCTGTGCTTCCTGGACTTGATTAACTATTCCCTTTCCCATATTAGGGAAGTTTTCAACTATAATCTCTTCAAATATTTTCTCAGTCCCTTTCTTTTTCTCTTTTTCTTTGGGAACCCCTATAATTTGAATGTTGGTACGTTTAATCGTGTCCCAGAGGTCTCTGAGTCTGTCCTCAATTCTTTTCATTCTTTTTTCTTTATTCTGCTCTCCAGTAGTTATTCCCACTATTTTATCTTCCAGGTCACTTATCCGTTCTTCTGCCTCATTTATTCTGCTATTGATCACTTCTAGAGGATATGTAATTTCATTTATTGTGTTGTTCATGATTGTTTGTTTGCTCTTTAGTTCTTCTAGGTCCTTGTGAAATTTTTCTTGTATTTTCTCCATTCTATTTCCAAGATTTTGGATCATCTTTACTATCATTATTCTGAATACTTTTTCAGGTAGACTGCCTATTTCCTCTTCATTTGTTAGGTCTGGTGCGTTTTTACCTTGCTCCTTCATCTGCTATGTGTTTTTCTGTCTTTTCATTTTGCTTATATTACTGTGTTTGGGGTCTCCTTTTCACAGGCTGCAAGTTCGTAGTTCCCTTTGTTTTTGGTGTCTGTCCCCAGTGGCTAAGGTTGGTTCAGTGGGTTGTGTAGGCTTCCTAGTGGAGGGGACTAGTGCCTGTGTTCTGGTCACTGAGGCTGGATCTTTTCTTTTTGGTAGGCAGGTCCAAGTCTGGTGGTGTGTTTTGGGGTGTCTGTGACCTTACTATGATTTTAGGCAGCCTCTCTGCTATTGGGTGGAGTTGTGTTCCTTTCTTGGTAGTTGTTTGCCATAAGGTATCCAGCACCGTAGCTTGCTGGTCATTTAGTGGAGCTGGGTCTTGGTGTTGAGATGGAGATCTCTGGGAGATTTTCACCGTTTGATATAACGTGGAGCTGGGAGGTCTGTGGTGGACCAATATCCTGAACTTGCCTCTGCCACGTCAGAGGAACAGCCCTGATGCTTGGCTGGAGCACCAAGAGTCTGTCACACACACGGCTCAGAATAAAAGGGAGAAATAAATAAATAAATAAATAAATAAAAATGTAGAATTAAATTAAATTAAATTATTAAAGAGTTATTAAAATAAAGAACAAAAATTTTTTATTAAAATTTTTTAAGTAATTAAAAAAACGAAAAAGAAGAGAAAAACCAGACGAAGAAACCAATTCACCAATGATATCAAGCGCTGAAAAGTATACTAAAAAAAAACAAAAAACGGACAGACAGAACCCTAGGACAAACGGTAAGTGCCAAAATATACAGACAAAATCACACACAGAAGCATACGCATACACACTCACAAAAAGAGAAAAAGGGAAAAAATGTATAAATAGCGTTGCTCCCAAAGTCCACCTCCTCCATTTGGGATGATTCGTTGTCTATTCAGGTGTTCCACCGATGCCGGGTACATCAAGTTGATTGTGGAGATTTAATCCGCTGCTCCTGAGGCTGCTGGGCGAGATTTCCCTTTCTCTTCTTTGTTCGCACAGCTCCCGGGGTTCAGCTTTGGATTTGACCCCGCCTCTGGGTGTAGGTCTCCTGAGAGCGTCTGTTCTTCGCTCAGACAGGATGGGGTTATAGGAGCCGCTGCTTTGGGGGCTCTGGCTCGCTCAGGCCTGGAGGAGGGAGGGGTATGGAGGCAGGGTGAGCCTGCAGTGACAGAGGCCGGCGTGACGTTGCACCAGCCCGAGGCACGCCGTGCGTTCTCCCGGGGAAGTCGTCCCTGGATCACGGGACACTGGCAGTGGCGGGCTGCACAGGCTCCCTGAAGGGAGGTGTGGATAGTGACCTGTGCTCGCACACAGGGTTCTTGGTGGCGGCAGCAGCAGCCTTAGCATCTCATGCCCATCTCTGGTGTCTGCGCTCCTAGCTGCGCCTCGCGTCCATCGCTGGAGCTCCTTTAGGCGGCGCTCTGAATCCCCTCTGCTCGTGCACCAGGAATCACAGAGGGAAGAAAAAGTCTCTTGCCTTTGCGGCAGCTCCAGACTTTTCCTGGACTCCCTCCTGGCTAGACGTGGCGTACTAACCCCTTCAGGCTGTGTTCACACTGCCAGTCCTCTGCCTGCGCTCAGACCGAAGCCCAAGCCTCAGCTCCCAGCCCCCACCCGTCCCGGCAGGTGAGCAGACAAGCCTCGCGGGCTGGTGAGTACTGGTCGGCACCGATGCTCCGTGCTTGAACCTCTCCGCTTTGCCCTCCGCACCCCTGTTGCTGCGCTCTCCTCCGTGGCTCCGAAGCTGCCCCCGTCCGCCACCTGTAGTCTCCGCCAGTGAAGGGGCTTCTAGTGTGTGGAAACCTTTCCTCCTTCAGGCTCCCTCCCACTGGTGCAGGTCCCGTTCCTATTCTTTTGTCTCTACATTTTCTTTATTTCTTTTGCCCTACCCAGCTACCTGGGGAGTTTCTTGCCTTTTGGGAGGTCTGAAGTCTTCTGCCAGCGTTCAGTGGGTGTTCTATAGGAGCAGTTCCATGTGTAGATGTATTTCGGATGCTTCTATGGGGAGGAAGGTGATCTCCACGTCTTAATCTTCCGACGTCTTGAAGTTCCCTCCAGTCTATTTTAGAACGTTTTCAACACCTCAAAAAGAAACCCTCGTATCTTGTAGCTGTGAATCCCCTATGCTCCCAACAACTTCTGCCTCAGCCTTAAGCAATTATTGATCTATTTTGTAGCTATAGATTTGCCTGTTCTGAGCATTTCATATGAATAGAATCACATAATATGTGGTCTTTTGTGACTGACTTCTTTCACTTAGCATAATGTTTTTAAGGTTCAGCCATATTGTAGCATATATTAGTTCTTCATTTTTTTGATGTCTGAATAGTATTCTGTTGTATGGATTTGCCACATTTTGTTTGTCCACTGGTCAGTTGATGGGCATTTGGGTTGTTTCCATCTTTGGGTATTATGAATATTGCTGCTATGAATATTTATGTACAAGTTTTTGTATGGACATATATTTGCATTTATCTTGGGAATATACCTACAAGTGGGTCATACAGTAACACTGTTTCACCCTCTGAGAAACTACCAAACTTTTCCAAAGCAGGTATACCATTTTACATTCTCACTAACAGTGTAAGATGGTTCTGATTTCTCTAAATCCCCACCAACAGTTATGATTATCTGACTTTTGGATTCTAGCCATCCGCATGGGTATGAAATGGTATCTTTCTGTGGTTTTCATTTGTGTTTTCCTGATGAATAATGATGTCAAGCGTCTCTAATGTGCTTGCTGGCCATTTGTATATCTTCCTTGCAGAAATGTCTATTTAGATCTTCTGACCATTTTAAAAGTTGGGTTATTTACCTTCTTATCACAGGCATGTAAGAGTTCTTTATATATTCTGAATAAAAATCCCTTATCAGATACACGATTTACAAATATTTTCTCCCATTCTGTAGGTTGTTGTGCTATATTCTGTACATGAATTATTTGAGTTGATCTTTGCAACAGCTGTATGAGATATTATCCTTCTATTTTTTTTTTAGAGATCAGAAAACAGGCTCAGAGTGGTTAAGTACCTATCCTAACTCACAATGCTAGCATGGGATGGTTCCAGGATTTGCACTTAGATATCTATTGGAATTTCAGTTAAAGTCCTCCATCCTCTTGCCTTGATGCTCATATACACAGTTTGTATTTGATGAAAGAAATTGAATCTTAGGATTGTATTGCCCTGTCTATTCTTCACTCGTAGACATTCCAGTGGATAAACACTGAAAATGAAAACACTTTGGTAATACTCCTGAAATTGATTGTCTGGGGACCATGCTGATTTCCAGCAGGAAGGTGTAGCCACAGGGCTCCTGAGGTTGGTTGAATTGATGTTCTGAGTCTGGATTTATAAGCATGGGGAATTGTTCTTTTAAAAGACAATGACAAAGAGAACCCTTCTAATGTGAGCCAGATGCAGCCATGATTTTGAATAAATGTTTGCTGGTAACCATACTTAGGTGGGAACATCTGCCCACTGATGAGCTCCCTGGAGTTTTAGCAGGGGAATTTATGTAGGAAATACAACTCCAAGTACTTCCTCCTGAGGAGAGATGTTAGGCAAAAAGAAGCTTAATTTCCTTTCTTCCATTTTTTGTCCACCTGCCATTTAGGAAGCCTAAGTAAATAGATTCCTGTCTTGGGAAAATACCACTTCCACTTGGCCTTCCATCTTCCCCAGCTTTGGCTTTGCAGGTGCCCAGTAAGTGTTGGTGCTTGCATCTGGGCCACATCTGTGCAGGCACCTTGGGTTGTCCAAGAATAGTGCATGGCTCCATAAGCCTATAGTAGCAACCCTCTGACATTAGAATTTGCTGTTGATATTTTTCATACACACTCACACTCTTGAGCAAACACACTAGTTTCCTTTCAAGCCTACCCTCTTAGATGTCCTTACTAGTCTATCTTTGAAATGCTGGATCATCATACAGGATACATGATATTTAGAGGAAACAGGTTTCAGTGGGATTTCTGGATTCTTCTTAGTTCTAGGTCAGCCTAGATTAAGCAATCTGTAGTCTGGAGGGCTTTACTCACCTCCCAATCTGCCGTGCAGTCACAAGGTCCATCTTGTCTTATCACTTTTACTTAAGTCACCACCCTGCAGATTATCCATCATTAACTAGACCCTTATTCACGTATTGCACTGCACTTGACGGAATTGGACCCAACCCTCTCCCCAACTTCATGAGCGCTTCTTTCCTGCCCTCTGTAACTCATAGTCTATCATTAAGAAACTCCCCAGTAGCTTCAAGTTGTTGTCTCCGTGTTCCCTTAATCTCTGTTTTATGACTGGAATATGGCTGTGCCTTGAGGAAATCACTTCCCCTGCAGTCCTCTTGAGCAAACGTTAGTTTTCCTCACATACCCCAAGGAGTCGACTCACTGTCACTTTCAAACCATTTCTGCTCCTTTCTCTTTCAAAATTCAGAGCTCATTTGTAGTTCTTGCTATTAGATAATATCATGTGCTACGCCATCTATTTCTTTACCTTCATTCATTAGACACTTTCCTGAGTCTTCTTCTCCACTTTTAGTACTGCCACCATCTTGGCAACTTCAACATCTGTCATCTATGTGGATATTCATCCAGCATTTTTGGCTTTGCAGAACTTTCATGCCCTCAATTCCAATGGTATTTTTCTTCCATCATACTTAAGCCACTCTCTCTAATGCTCATGCCCTAGACATTGACATTCTCAAAAATTACAGCAACTCTGAAATCCTGATTTTATAACACACATCTCTTGGGCTACAACTGATTATCTTTCCTAGCAAACTACCTCCCTCACGTGCAGGTATACACACCTTCACACACCCAACTCTAAAAATTCTTCAATTTTGAACTCCAATCTGTGAATTCTACTACTTTTCAGCATCAGCCACATTTCTCTTTTCGCATTTCCTCATTGCTTACCAATTTATCATGAGTATCACTTACTTTCATCAACCTTCATCTCCCTACTCACTTTCCCACCCTAGTACTTCCCTGGCAAAACCACAACCCTTGTTAAATTTAGCTATCTACCTGCTTTGTTCCTATATACCAGTGATGGATGTTGCTGTAGAAATTTACAAGACAAAGCTAACTGATCTCACCTTAAATTCTTGACCACATATCTTAAATGATCAATCCTTCCATATTATACACCCATTTCCATTACACAAAATGAATATCCAATACTTTATCTTCCCCTCAATTTCTCAAAACCCTACCCTCACTCTTGTTATTTTATGCCCTTATCTCATCCTTCACTGAGAAAACTGAAGAGTCAAGAGAAAATTCTTTTATATTTCCCCACCAAATCTACCATCTTACCTGCATTTGTAATCATACCATAATCGTTTCCTTCTCCACTGTAGAATCTATAAATATTACTCATTCTCATGGAAAGCCAAGATTTCCACATTTGCTACCGATCCCATCTACTAGTGCTCTGAATACCCCTCTTGCTTTCTCAATATTTTTTCTTCTGCAATTATCCCTTTGGATTTTTATGTCGTCTGTTTCATTCAGTCATTTATATTGGCTAGATGCATTCTAGAATCTACCCTCTTAAAAATACACTCTCTTAATACCAAATCCCACTCCAGCTATAGTCCCATATTTCTCCTCCCCTTAGCACCAAAACTCGCAAAAGAAATTGTCTATCCGCCCCTCACTTTCTGATCTCACATTTTCTCCTTAATACACATCCAGGTTTATATTAAAATATTTTCCACTCTTTCAATTTCCTTCTTATCAAATGTACCAATGACCTCTCTACTAACAAGTTCAATCGTCATTTGTCTGTCCCTATATTACCTGTAAAAGTATTTAATAAAGTTGACCATTTTTTACTTCTTGAAACATTATCTGCCCTTTGCTTTTGTGTTGCTCAATTCACCTGTTTTTTTTTTTTTTGTTGTTGTTGCTGTTGTTCCCTCCTTTTCAACTCTTTTCATTATATACCTAGGAGTAGAGTTACTGGGTAATATGGCAAGTCTATGTTTAACTTGTTGAGTAACTGCCAAAATGTTTTCCACAGAACCTGTATCATTTTATGTTCCCACCAGACGTGTATGAGTGTTTCACTTTCTCTACATCCTTGTCAAAACTTGTTATTTTCTTTTTAAAAAAGTTATAGCCTTCCTAGTGGGTTTGAAGTGGCATCTCATCGTGGTTTTGATTTGCATTTCCCTCACGACTAATGGTATTGAGCATATTTTCATATGTTTGTTGGCTATTTGTATATCTTCATTAGCACAATGTCTATTTAAGTCCTTTACCTGATTTTCAGTTGGGTTGTTTGTATTTTTGTTGTTGAGTTGTAAGAGTTCTTTCTGTATTCTGGATACTACACTTTTATTAAATATATGATTTGCCAGGATCTCTCTTTGGTGTGCCTTTTTGCTTTCTTCATGGTATTTTTTTGCAGAAGAAAACATTTTAAAATTTTGATATAGTCCAATTTACTCTTTCTTTGTTGCTTGTGCTTTTTGTGTCATATCTAGGAAACCATTGCTTAACCAAGTTCTATATGCTGTTGATCCCCATAACTGACCAAAAATGTTGAAACCCATTCATTCAACAGAAATATTCATGGCCACCTACTATGTGCCAGGCTCTACTGTAAATACTGGGGAGAGTGAAGAACAAGATGGTGGAGACAGAGATTGCTAGCTTATCTCCAACATTTAAGTTCTCCTCTTCTACCAGGTAGACTACATTTCTCATTTTCTCTTGTAGTTAGATGTGGCTATGTGAGTTTTTCCCAAGGAAATGTGAGCAGGAGTAATGCATACCCCTTTTGAGCCTGGCCCATAAATATTCCCATGTGCCCTCCTATATGCTCTTTTCTGCTTCTGCAATTGGAATGGAGATGTCCTGGCAGAAATGACAGAAACCACTCTTTTGCCACTTATCTCAATAGGTTTGTGATGAGGATTAAATATGTATATGGGTATTTAGCATAATTCCTACATAGAGTTAGTAGTCAATAAATGTTAGTTTCGGTAATTATTATTACAGTCTTTGGGTGCTACAGTAGTCACCCAGGATGGGAAACATGTTAGAAACCCCTCATAATTCAGCAGATAGTACAATGAAGTCTGCTCTTTTGTGACCAGTGTGTCAGACCTCCTGAGGCTAGCAGTCTTTTCTCTTTCTACACAGTTTCTCTGTGATGAACCAAGATTATTCTAAGCCACCTTAAATAATATTTAAAGGACCATAATTTGGGAAATACTAATCTAGTGAAACGTAGTTTAACTGAAAACAATATAAGTGTGGTTATAATGGTTATGAGAATTCTAAACTGTGCTAAACACCTTGCATTTACACAACATTATTCTATAAAAGAGCCCTACCACTGCCTCTTCCCCTGCTTCCCTAGATCGGATAAGAAAGCTCAGGTACTCTCTCTTCTGTGGGCCAGGAGGAAGTTCAGGCTGTGCAAAACCTGACCTGTGTGTGGGAACACTCCAGCGTCATCCCCTCACCACCATAAAAGCCAAGCCAGTCTCCTTCTTCTGCTCTCTCAAGCCATTCTTGAACCTGCTTGAGAGCCTGCCCTGCTCTCCCCAGAAAGCCTCCTTATGTAGTAAGGTTTTTCATACTCTCTAGGTGTATGTGTTATCAGTCTCGACATCCAAACCGAATTTGGGTTGAAGGGTCCATCCTGTCTCTGTGGTGTGATTCCAACAACTGGTCCTGTGAGCAGGACATCAAGGTGCTATCCCTTACCACCGGGGGTCTTTCTTCTCTTGCTTTGGCTTTCTAACTGGCTCTGCTCTATGCTG
The DNA here is from genome assembly GCF_964165515.1 of Mesoplodon bidens. Taxonomy (NCBI): domain Eukaryota; kingdom Metazoa; phylum Chordata; class Mammalia; order Artiodactyla; family Ziphiidae; genus Mesoplodon; species Mesoplodon bidens. The sequence goes on along the minus strand of NC_138163.1, from coordinate 14,419,930 downwards.
GTGAACAGGCACTTGGGCTACTGCCTGCTGGCTAGCTTGTGCTTTGAACTTGCTTCTTTGTGCTGCATTTGTTAGTCCTACTGAGTGTCTGCTAAAGCTTTGACCAACATAAGTCAGTTTAGCCACTTGGCATATAGTGAAAGGATTATTGGATTGGGACCTTCCTTAAAGCAGTCCTGAATCCTGTGTCTCAACCTGGACCTATTTGTGATTCTCAGGTTGAATCACGTGTTTCAATTCCAAACTAAGGTGCGACTGATACTAACCTCAAAGAAATGACTCTTACCATGTGAACACTGGTTGTGTCTCAACCACATGTTGGCCCCCTTTCTATATAGAGCTCAGGAGAAAGACTGACAGTCTGTTCAATATACAGGTCCATTGGATGGTCACTCGTGTGGAGGAAGAGCCGTTAACTATGTGGGATGCTGAGGTCATACTTCTAAAAGTAAATGACTCACTAGTACCTTACAAAATGCTTCTGCTGCTGCCCCTGTGCCTCTGTCATAAATAAAAATGATCCTGATCCTCAGACCTCTAGAGAAAAACATTTGTGTCACCTCTGTGACAAAGCCAAGATATTAGTTCAACCATTGCCACGGGGAAGTCCCTAACACTGATGGTACTGACTTGATTTGAGGTTCTCTGGAAGAAGAAACTTATAAAAACTTTTACCTATAAGAGCAATAACATCTGCAGACCTAATGTAAAAGACAAAACACAAGACCCCAAACTGTCAAAGTCTTCAAAAACAAGAAGTCTAAAAAACTGTCACAGCCAAGAGGAGCCTAAGAAGTTATAACATGGAATGACTAAATTGAATGTAGAATCTTGGTTGGGATCCTGGGACAGAAGAAGAATATTAGGTAAAAAATAAGGCAATCTGGGGCTTCCACGGTGGCACAGAGGTTGAGAATCTGCCTGATGATGCAGGGGACACGGGTTCGAGCCCTGATGTGGGAAGATCCCACATGCCGCACAGCAACTAGGCCCGTGAGCCACAGCCGCTGAGCCTGCGCATCTGGAGCCTGTGCTCCGCAACAAGAGAGGCCGCGACAGTGAGAGGCCCGCCCATCACGATGACGAGTGGCCCCTGCTTGCCACAACTAGGGAAAGCCCACACACAGAAACGAAGACCCAACACAGCCTAAAAATAAAAATAAATTAATTAAAAGAAGGCTCAACATTTAAAAAAAAAGGAATTCTGATGAAGTACAGACTTTAGTTAATAATACTGTTTCAGTGTTGGTTCACTAAGTTGAACAATTGTACCATACTAATGTACAATGTTAAGAAGGGAAATTTGTTGTGGAGTGTATGAATATGATCTTCACAATTACTCTGTAAACCTAAAACTGTTCTAAAATAAAAAGTTTTTAAAAACCACACAATACCAGGTGATGAGATCTGGGAGACAACAGAATTAAACACTGAATGGGGGAGGCCATGTGGAATGGTTTGGAGGGAACACCTTCTCCCTAACATGTGCACCACAAGGATTGAACCAGAGAAGATGAGGAAGAGTGGAAAGTCAATTTGGGAAGGCTCTTTACTGGGTGTTGAGGAAGCACTCCCTTTCTCTAACCAGAGCACCTAGACTCCTCTGCACCCCTCCCCTCCCCCCACGTATCTTCAAGGGTAGTGCTTTGTGATGTCACAGCCACCCCAGCGCTACCATTGGCTGACCAATCAAAGCTGATGGGTGTGGCTCTTCATTGTCCTGGCAGGGTATATATAGAGAGGCCAGGAGCCTTGGAGTAGAGCACACTGTTGCTACTGACATGGCAGAGGAAACTACAGTCCCCCAGGAGCCTAACCGTGATGCACGGAGAAACACCGAGAGGTCAGAGCAACAAACACCGGGGGGCCAACGCAGAAGGGAGAGGGTGAATTCTCCACTCCAGGGCTATAAGATGGAAGAGGTCAGATTACCCGACTCACGTGCCTCCTCTTCATCCCCCACCCAAGACTTACCCAGCCCTTCCCTGGCACAAACCCCTTCTCAATCCACACCCATTCTCTCAAAGTTCTCCTTCCCATCCTCTTTCCCCAAATCAATATCTTTCTGTATCACTTTGTTTTCCGACCAGATTCAGGAGGTGGTCGACTTAAGAAAATGAGTCCGTCGTCAGAATTCGGGAAGAGGTTCTACACAGAAGAAGCCAAACATGCTAGCATTCTATTACTGGCGGAGTACAACAATGACTAAAGAGCCAGAGGAGGATGAAAACGTCCCAGAGGGCTCTTCCAGCAGTTCATAAAGTGCTGCCCTGGGTCTATCAGGTGACTGAGACCTTGCTGTCTCTGTTGTCTCTCCAGAGAAAGCACTGGAGACATGGTCACCTGTGTAGAGACCAAATAAAAAAGCCCTCAGCTATTGATGTACAAGCTGTTGTAGAAAGATGTGTGTGTATCTCTGTCTGTTCTTCGGTGATGGGGACTGAAGGAAGGCAGGAAGGGGCAGCCGTGTGAGAAGGGAGGGAGGTAGTATCCTGCCAGTTTGGGGCCCAGACCAGACAGTCCATATTTAGCCAGACACCGGGAATAAGGACTGGTTGAGGACTGAGCTCTGAAGACAGATTTCTTCCTGAACACTTTATCCTGCTGGTGAGGAGGAAATGGACTTGGTGTTTCCGTGTGTGTTTGGGAGGTCCCAGATGGGGAGAGGGGTGCTGTATGTGTGGTGGCAGTGTGTGTCATAATCTGATTCCACTTTTGATGTTTGACAATGGACAGTTTTGAAGCCTCATTAATTCCCCTTCCCCTTCTGGCCCACATCTGGCCACACTTTATGTTCATCCACTCCCAGCCAGGGAGTAGGTGAACATAAAATAGAAACAGATATGCCTAACCTGAACCATCCAAATTATTTCCGTGCCTAACTTTTCCATAGCCAAGAAATCCATTACCCTAAAATATCCTCTAGTGCACGTGGAGAACCTGACCCAATAAGTAATCAAGTTAAGTCTCTGGCCCTTATAATCAGCTTGAAAACTATGGGACCCTATGGACCTTTCCCCCTAGTTAAAATAATACCTTTCACCTCAGTGTTTAAGAAAAGGTTCAATCTAAATGAAAGCACGGTTTTCACAGATTGAAACCCATTATATAAGACCTAGTTAGAGAAGGTGTGGTTATCCCCACTTCTGCTGCATTTAACAGCCAAGTTTTACTTGTTCTTAAACCAGGCAAAACAGGACCGGTGCCTCAGTGTGAATTCGTACCCTTGGCGTCATGGCCCCACCTATAGAAATGACTGATTCCACCCAATAATAAATAAGTAACTGGTAAATACTTTGCAGTTAGAGCAAAGTATTTGGCTAGCATGTTCTATTCAGTGCCTAGTTCAACAACCTCTCAGCTGCAGTTAACCTTCACCTTTAAAGGGACACAATACACCTTCACCTGGGTACTCAATGGGCTCAGTCTCCACGCCTGCCATCTCACATAGTCTTCACAGGCAATATTTTAACCAGCTCTAACTTTTTTCGGGTACACAGTTATGACATCACACTAATGACATCCTCCTTTGAGGAGATTCACATGAGACCCATAGTACAGGGCCCCACCACTTCAGTTAAGCTCCTGAAAATTATTTAGTAAGTTGAGGGCTGCTCCAGTCCTGAGAGTGTCAAGAAACAGCTTTTAGTCTTCTTAGGACCCACATTGTTAAAACAAGCCCAACATGTTTTCGACATGTTTAGATTCTGGGGGCAACACTCCTCATTTACAAAGCTTTTTTTTTGTTCTGTAACTTGCAAATAGGCCCAACTTGAATGAGACCCCCTGTAAAAAGATACTAGAATCTGCCTGAATGGCCATAGAACAGGCATTCCTGTTACGGACCCCCGGGGTTCCTTCACTGTGGGAGCTTTAGCAACCTTCTCTCATATATCTTGGAGTCCCTCTACCATCAGTGATGGCCGTTAGTTGCATGGGCTTCTGATACAAGGAACTACCTTCCTTGGCCCAATGCTGTATGCCATTAGTGTAGCAATTGGTGGGTACATACTGGACTTTCCTGGAAATATAGACTATCTCAGGTCCTGAACCTGTGACACTCAGTATACAGCTGCCCGTTAGGCCTTTGATCATGGAAACAGCACCCTGCAAGCCCAGCACAGCTAGTGAAGCCTCCTTGCTACAGGATGGAGCTGAACCTGGGCTCTCTGCATACCCTACTTTCAGGAGAGGGTAACGTCCCCTGTGCTGGGTCCCTTGCCGGATGCCACAGTGCTAGAGGAGGTCATCTCTTAGAACACTTGGATACCTGGGGAGCCCCTTTGGCTCAACACAGTGAATACCAAAGGGGGTTCATTCACTTAACCAATGGCATTGCCACTGTCACACTTAATGGAGCTTGCTTGACTCTTGCTGCTTTTCATCTCTTCATCAGAATGTTCCTGATAAAGGACAGGACACAGGATCAGCTCAGTTGGCCAAACTTTAGCCAGTTATCTGAGCACTTGGCCATGTCTTAGCCAACAATTGGCCTCATCTTCACATTTTTATAGATCTTTGGGCCACTGCCAGCGGTCTGACCATCTGTTCTGGCCAATGCAAACAATTCCTTCTCCAAGGTTGCCTCATTTGGGGTAAAGAACTCATAGAATCTCTTGCCTCACGGATACCCAAAATATAAATGAAGGTCACACATCTTCTGCACATATTAAAGCCACAATACAATGTCTCACCATAGCACTCTTTACCTTCTTTGAAGTTCTGCACATTGATAGAGAGACTAAGGCACTCATTTCACTTCTCAGAATATATAGTACTAGCTCTTGATAGTACTAGATATTCAATGGAACGTTCACCTTTCTTATTGGTCTCATGCTGCAGGTGCCATAATGGCTTACATAAACAAGTCCAAATTAAATTAAATAAACCACGCAATGTTTTAGTTATCAGACAAACACCATGGGTAAGTTGTCATTGAGACTGATCCCATTTTTTCAGTTTTATTGGGGTATAATGGATAAATAAAAATTGTATATACTTAAGGTGTAGAACTTGAAGTTTAGATTATTTCTATATCTATTCCTATATCTATAGAATGAAAGAATCACAACCATCTAATTACCCAACACTTCACAGTTACCAGTTTTTTCTTTTTTCTTTTTTTGGTCTAACTGCATTTTTGATGCATAACTCATTATGTGAGTAATAATCCTTTTCATACCTTCTTGGTATATGTGTGGCATCATTAGTCTTGACATTCAAACCAAATTTTGGGTGAGGGATGTACATTCCACTTCTGTGAGGTGACAACAAGCTCACATATCCATAAATATATATATATATATACATATATATATATATATATGTAGATATACTCATAGGCATATGAGTATGACACTTTAAAAAAGATACCAGTATTTCAGGAAAGAAATATGTCCTGAGTGCCTAGTAGGTGTCAGATATTACTCTTGGTTCTGGAATTAGAGTGAAGAACATGAAATCAATAGTTCCTGTCCTCAAGTAACTTCTGTTTTCATGGGCAAAGGGGTCGTTCTTGTTGTTGGTGTGGGGAACCTTCTCTAAGGAGCTGATATTTGAATCAAGATCTGAATAATGAGGTCGAGTCAGCTGTGTGAAGACTTTGAAGAAGAGCATTTTAGGTAGACTAGCAAGTAGCAATGCCGTGAGGCCAGAACGAGAAGAGTGTGTTGAGGAAGAGCAGAAGGGTGAGTGACTGGAGTGCAGTCAGAGAGGGGCAGAGCGGAGATTGATGACCGAGACTGGAGAGGCTGGCAGAGAAGTGGTCACATAGGGACCTGCAGGGTAAGAACTTGGATTTTATCTTACGTGCAGTGGAGGGCCACTGGATGGTTTGATAAAGGAAAGTGATGTCGTCTGATGTATGTTTTAGAAAGTTCACTGGATGTTGTGAACTGTGTAGGACCAGAGGGGTGACAGGCTGTTGGGACAATACAGGTGTGATATGATGATGGCTGGGACTAGGGTTTAGCAGGGGGAATATAACTTAGTGTCTAGTTGAGCAGTTGGGAGCATAGGATTTAAAGTCCGATCTCAATGTACAGCTTCACCACCTAAAAGCTATTTGACCTGGAGTACGTTTTTTAACTCCTGTAAGACTTAGTTTCCTCATCTGTAAAAAGGGAATGATAGGAACATGTATCTAGATCTTAGAGCCATGCTGGGATTAAATGAGGTAATTTATGTAAAACACCTGACATTATATTAGGCCAATAATAAGCATTTGATTAAATGGCTTCTGTTGTTATCATCTATGATATAAATACATACATGCATAATCCTTGCTTCTTTCTCCCCCACTCCCCAAAAGCTAGTGTGTCTTATGTTAACTGCTGCTAACCCATGAGTACTGAACCCTTGTATTTTCCTTGAAGACACAGTATTTTGGGGCACCTTACCTCAATGGTCAAGCATTCTGGTACCTTTAGATACTTTATAATGTGTCTGTATATGGCTTATGATGAATTTATTCAGTAAGTGGCAGTAGTGTCTGATTTCTAACATTCTCTTCTTTCTACCTAATGAATCATTGCTTGAATACCTATCCCCTTTTCTCCAACCTCTTCCACAGGTCCTAAATGAACAGCAACCCATATTTCTTCCCCAACTGCAAACGTAATGTACTGAACTTAGTCAGATTGCTTTGACAGTTGCTTCCTTTCATTAAACGCAGCTTAGAGTTCTTCTTCCCTCAGAAAAACCTGCTTGCATGTTTCAAAGCAGGTTCTCATTTTATTAGTTCCTGATCAGGACTCTTCCAAAGTCTCTTGTTCCATTTGCCCATCTTCCACACATTACCATCATTTGAGACTATAAATAATAAACTGTTTACTTCCTCCTCCACATTCTTGATGAATGAAATAGGACTAGATGTTGATTCCTTCCTCTTTGAAGGGATTGCTTTCCCTTCCCCACCTAAGGCTGGTGAGTGATGAAAGCATCCTCAGTCTTTAAGGCTAAGCTCAAATGGTTCTTTCCCTCTGAAGCCTCTCTACCACCAATGCCTGCAGAGTTCATTGCCCCTATGGTCCTACAAATTCTTATATTAAAGCAATAGCCATATTGTATTAGAATGGTTCATTTATATGTTTGTCTTGTTGTAATATACAACAAGAAGGAGCATATTTCATTCATCTCTGTAATCCCAACCACTTTAACACTCCTGACACAATGTCACGGTTGCTGCTCAATGTAGTTTGATGAACTGCTGGAGGACTGAACAATCAAATCATTCTGTAGATACTGGGTCATTTCCTTAACCTGCTCTATAATGTTGGCTTTAGAAAATGTTAAACTTAAAATCATGTAAAATTTTTATTTTGAAAAACTCAATGTACAAGAAAGAAAGTTAAAAAAAAAGAACCCTAAACACTAAAAACTCAAAACACTCTCTATGATATGCACACTTTCAGCAACTATCTCTTTGTACATGGCTTTACACATATGTAATTTACATGTGCATTTACATAAAGCAATTATATATAAATGTTGAGAATTATATATATATATATTCATACATATACATAAATATTGAGAAAGCCTGTACATCTATAGGATTTTTACACTTCATTAGCCACTCCTCCACTGGATAAGCAGTGTTAAAAGCCTGGTGTGAATCTTTGCATATCTTTGTCTATGTTCATAAATAAGGTAACATACATATGTATGCATAAAAACATATAGGGGCACTATTTTACTCTTTACTGCACGTAGTTTTTCTCACGTAGAAACATTTCAGAGAAATGTTTTCCACATCGAATGGTATAGACTTAACACACTTTTTAAACTAGTTATGTAAAATGCAATGGTTTGAGTGAAAGACAACTTATTAAACCATTCCTCTATTGAGGACATTCAAGTTGATTCCAGTTTTTTGGCTACTAGAAAAAACGTTGCAATTAATCTCAATATATACGTAAAATTTATCTTGTTCATATTCACTGTTATATACCCGTGCTTTTATCTTCTATGGAAGAAGGCCCCGGAAATGGAATTGCTTAGTTAAAGTTTATGTAAATTCTTAATTTTAATAGGGGTTGCCAGATTGACTTCCAAATGGCTTTAATATACTGCACATTTCCCTCGGCAAATGTATGAGATAACATATTAACCTCCACAAAACTCCAGCAATGTGTGATAACATGTTTAATGGTCTTAAAGTGATATTTCCTTGTTAATTTAATTTCAATACGCCTGATTGCTAGTAAAGTTGAGTAATTTCACTTGTTTATTGGCAAGGGGGTTTTCTGCCTCCTTGAACAGCCCTTTTTACCCTTTTTAACCACTTTCAATTAGGGTGTTTGTCTTTTCTTATTAATGTGTGGGAAATTTTTTATATGTTGGATATTGAACCCTTTATCTGTCATGTGTCTTACAAATATATGTTCCTCTATTATTTGTCTTCTGGTTTTATTTACCTTTACGTTTGCCATATGATTACATTTTAAGTTTTAAGCACTCAAATATGTCAGTCATTTCTCTAGAGTGTCTAGGTTTTCCAGCTTGCACAGAAATTTTTCTTGACTCCTAGATTATGCATACGTTTTCCATAATATATATATTTTACTTCAACATTTTTATCTTTAGATCATACAGAACTTCATGTTGTGTGAGAGAGGAGTCCAAACTTATTTTATCCCTTTTAATACATATAAATAATAAATGTATGCAGTACTACTAAGAAGAAAAGAGAGTCAAAAAACCAAACAAAGCCCACTTTATTTTGGATACAAATCCAGCCCTGAAACTTACTAGCTGTTGCCCTGAGAAAGTCATTTAATTTATGTGATCCTCTTTCCCCATTTGTAAAAGGGAGATAATAATGTCAACATGACAGAAGTTTTATGAGAATTAATGTATGTCAAACACAGTGACTGGCATATAGATTCAGAGGTCAACAAAGATAGCTATAATGACTGTTGTTTAACTCCCTCTGAAATGCTTTCGCCTTGAACACGCTTAGGAATGCTGATAGGCCCCATCGTGTCTTGCTTCATGGCTCACTTTGGTTTTGCATCTTTAATGGAGTTTTTATTATACAGTGCTCCTAAGGTAAAAAAAAGAAAAGAAAAAGAAAAACATTACAGGAAGTTGGCCTCAAAGATATTATCAACCAGGTAAAGTGCCTGTGAGGTGAACATTAGAGGACAGACTAAGGCGGCCTAGATCCACCTCACAGAGAAATACATCCTTTCACAAAGGGAAAAGATCTGCTAGAAACTCCTGCTTCTAGAAAAATAAGACAAGGATGTTAATAAATATGATGACTTGTGGGAAGGTGGCAAACATATTTGAGGCTCCGAATTTCCAGAGAGTATTTGAGAGAACACTTTGCTCTATATGGCCCAGGGAAATTAACCAAAAGCTCCCTAACTTGGGTGCCCCTCATGCGCCAGATACCATCACTGACAGAACTGGAATTTATAGTCAATACTAAGTGCCCTTATACATCATTTTTCATTTCATAGGAAGGAGAAATAACTTTCCTAAGCAGTTAGGAAAGTTATTTATTTATTTATTTTGAACAAACACACTTTTTTTTTAACATCTTTACTGGAGTATGATTGCTTTACAATGGTGTATTAGTTTCTGCTCTATAACAAAGTGAATCAGCTATACATATACGTATATACCCATATCCCCTCCCTCTTGCATCTCCCTCCCTCCCACCCTCCCTATCCCACCCCTCTAGGTGGTCAAAAAGCACTGAGCTGATCTCCCTGTGCTATGTGGCTGCTTCCCACTAGCTATCTGTTTTACATTTGGTAGTGTATATATGTCCATGCCACTCTCTCACTTTGTCCCAGCTTACCCTTCCCCCTCCCCGTGTCCTCAAGTCCATTCTCTAGTAGGTCTGCGACCTTTCTTTTTTTATTTTCGGTACGCGGGCCTCTCACTGTTGTGGCCTCTCCAGCTGTGGAGCACAGGTTCCGGACGCGCAGGCTCAGTGGCCATGGCTCACGGGCCCAGCCTCTCCGTGGCATGTGGGATCCTCCCAGACCGGGGCACGAACCCGTGTCCCCTGCATCGGCAGGCGGATTCTCAACCAGTACACCACCAGGGAAGCCCAGGTCTGCGTCTTTTTTCCCGTCTTGCCCCTAGGTTCCTCATGACCATATTTTTTTAAAGATTCCATATATATGTGTTAGGATACGGTATTTGTTTTTCTCTTTCTGACTTACTTCACTCTGTATGACAGACTCTGGGTCCATCCACCTCACTACAAATAACTCAGTTTCGTTCCTTTTTATGGCTGAGTAATATTCCATTGTATACATGTGCCACATCTTCTTTATCCATTCATCTGTTGATGGACACTTAGGTTCCTTCCAAGCCCTGGCTACTGTAAATAGAGCTGCAATGAACATTGTGGTACATGACTCTTTTTGAATTATGGTTTTCTCAGGATATATGCCCCATAGTGGGATTGCTGGGTCGTATGGTAGTTCTATTTTTAGTTTTTTAGTGAACCTCCATACTATTCACCTTAGTGACTGTATCAATTTACATTCCCATCAACAGTGTATGAGGGTTCCCTTTTCTCCACACCTTCTCTAAGAATTTGTCCATTTCTTCCAGGTTGTCCATTTATTGTTTGTAGATTTTTTGATGATGGCCATTCTGACCGGTGTGAGATGATACCGCATTGTAGTTTTGATTTGCATTTCTCTAATGATTAACGACGTTGAGCATTCTTTCATGTGTTTCTTGGCAATCTGTGTATCTTCTTTGGAAAAATGTCTATTTAGGTCTTCTGCCCATTTTTGGATTGGGTGGTTTGTGTTTTTGATATTGAGCTGCATGAGCTGCTTGTAAATTTTGGAGACTAATCCTTTGTCATTTGCTTCGTTTGCAAATATTTTCTCCCATTCTGAGGGTTGTCTTTTCATCTTGTTTATGGTTTCCTTTGCTGTGCAAAAGCTTTTAAGTTTCACTCGGTCCCATTTGTGTATTTTTAGTTTTGTTTCCATTTCTTTAGGAGGTGGGTCAAACAAGATCTTACTGTGATTTATCTCAAAAGAGTGTTCTTCTTTTATTTCCTCTAAGAGTTTTAGTGTGTCTGGCCTTACATTAAGGTCTTTAATCCATTTTGAGTTTATTTTTGTGTATGGCATTAGGGAGTGTTCTAATTTCATTCTTTTCCATGTAGCTGTCCAGTATTCCCAGCACCACTTATTGAAGAGGCTGTCTTTCCTCCATTGTATTCTCTAGCCTCCTTTATCAAGATAAGGTGACCATGTGTACATGGGTTTATCTCTGGACGTTTTTGGATGGAATGTCCTATAAATATCAATTAAGTCCATCTTGTTTAATGTATCATTTAAAGTTGTGTTTCCTTATTTTTTTTTCATTTTGGATGATCTGTCCATTGTTGAAAGTGGGGTGTTAAAGTCGCCTACTATGATTGTGTTACTGTCGATTTCCCCTTTTATGGCTGTTAGTATTTGTCTTATGTATTGAGGTGCTCCTATGTTGGGTGCATAAATATTTACAAGTGTTATATCTTCTTCTTGGATCGATCCCTTGATCATTATGTAGTGTCCTGCTTTGTCCCTTGTAAGTCATTATTTTAAAGTCTATTTTGTCTGATATGAGAATTGCTACTCCAGCTTTCTTTTGATTTTCATTTGCATGGAATATCTTTTTCCATCCCCTCACTTTCAGTCTGTATGTTTCCCTAGGTCTGAAGTGGGTCTCTTGTTGACAGCATATATACGGGTCTTGTTTTTGTATCCATTCAGCCAATCTGTGTCTTTTGGTGGGAGCATTTAATCCATTTCCATTTAAGGTAATTATCGATATGTATGCTCCTATTACCATATTCTTAATTGTTTTGCATTTGTTATTGTAAATCTTTTCCTTCTCTTGTGTTTCCTGCCTGGAGAAGTTGGTTTAGCATTTGCTGTAAAGCTGGTTTGGTTCTGCTGAATTCTCTTAGCTTTTGCTTGTCTGTAAAGGTTTTAATTTCTCTGTCAAATCTGAATGAGATCCTTGCTGGGTAGAGTAATCTTGGTTGTAGGTTTTTCCCTTTCATCACGTTAAATATGTCCTGCCCCTCCCTTCTGGTTTGCAGAATTTCTGCTCAAAGATCAGTTGTTAACCTTATGGGGATTCCCTTCTATGTTATTTGTTGTTTTTCCATTGCTGCTTTTAATATTTTTTCTTTGTATTTACTTTTTGATAGTTTGACTACTATGTGTCTTGGCGTGTTTCTCCTTGGATTTATCCTGTATGGGACTCTCTGTGCTTCCTGGACTTGATTAACTATTCCCTTTCCCATATTAGGGAAGTTTTCAACTATAATCTCTTCAAATATTTTCTCAGTCCCTTTCTTTTTCTCTTTTTCTTTGGGAACCCCTATAATTTGAATGTTGGTACGTTTAATCGTGTCCCAGAGGTCTCTGAGACTGTCCTCAATTCTTTTCATTCTTTTTTCTTTATTCTGCTCTCCAGTAGTTATTCCCACTATTTTATCTTCCAGGTCACTTATCCGTTCTTCTGCCTCATTTATTCTGCTATTGATCCCTTCTAGAGGATATGTAATTTCATTTATTGTGTTGTTCATGATTGTTTGTTTGCTCTTTAGTTCTTCTAGGTCCTTGTTAAACTTTTCTTGTATTTTCTCCATTCTATTTCCAAGATTTTGGATCATCTTTACTATCATTATTCTGAATACTTTTTCAGGTAGACTGCCTATTTCCTCTTCATTTGTTAGGTCTGGTGCGTTTTTACCTTGCTCCTTCATCTGCTGTGTGATTTTCTGTCTTTTCATTTTGCTTATCTTACTGTGTTTGGTGTCTCCTTTTCACAGGCTGCAGGTTCGTAGTTCCCGTTGTTTTTGGTGTCTGTCCCCAGTGGCTAAGGTTGGTTCAGTGGGTTGTGTAGGCTTCCTGGTGGAGGGCACTAGTGCCTGTGTTCTGGTCAATGAGGCTGGATCTTTTCTTTTTGGTAGGCAGGTCCATGTCTGGTGGTGTGTTTTTGGGTGTCTGTGACCTTACTATGATTTTAGGCAGCCTCTCTGCTATTGGGTGGAGTTGTGTTCCTTTCTTGGTAGTTGTTTGGCATAAGGTATCCAGCACCGTAGCTTGCTGGTCATTTAGTGGAGCTGGGTCTTGGTGTTGAGATGGAGATCTCTGGGAGATTTTCACCGTTTGATATTACATGGAGCTGGGAGGTCTGTGGTGGACCAATATCCTGAACTTGCCACTGCCACGTCAGAGGAACAGCCCTGATGCTTGGCTGGAGCACCAAGAGTCTGTCACGCACACGGCTCAGAATAAAAGGGAGAAATAAATAAATAAATAAAGAAAGAAAGAAAGAAAGAAAGAAAGAAAAATGTAAAATTAAATTAAATTAAATTATTAAAGTTATTAAAATAAAGAACAAATATTTATTATTAAATTTTTTAAGTAATTAAAAAAACGAGAAAGAAGAGAAAAATGAGAAGAAGAAACAAATTCACCAATGATAACAAGCGCTGAAAACTATACTAAAAAAAAAACAAAAAAAGGACAGACAGAACCCTAGGACAAACGGTAAGTGCCAAACTATACAGACAAAATCACACACAGAAGCATACGCATGCACACTCACAAAAAGAGAAAAAGGGAAAAAATGTATAAATAGCGTTGCTCCCAAAGTCCACCTCCGCCATTTGGGATGATTCGTTGTCTATTCAGGTGTTCCACCGATGCAGGGTACATCAAGTTGATTGTGGAGATTTAATCCGCTGCTCCTGAGGCTGCTGGGCGAGATTTCCCATTCTCTTCTTTGTTCTCACAGCTCCCGGGGTTCAGCTTTGGATTTGACCCCGCCTCTGCGTGTAGGCCTCCTGAGAGCGTCTGTTCTTCGCTCAGACAGGACGGGGTTATAGGAGCCGGTGCTTTGTGGGCTCTGGCTCACTCAGGCAGGGGGGAGGGAGGGGTACGGAGGCAGGGTGAGCCTGCAGTGACAGAGGCTGGCGTGACGTTGCACCAGCCGAGGCACACCGTGCGTTCTCCCGGGGAAGTCGTCCCTGGATCACGGGACACTGGCAGTGGCGGGCTGCACAGGCTCCCTGAAGGGAGGTGTGGATAGTGACCTGTGCTCACACACAGGCTTCTTGGTGGCGGCAGCAGCAGTCTTAGCATCTCATGCCCATCTCTGGGGTCTGCGCTCCTAGCCGCGCCTTGCGCCCGTCTCTGGAGCTCCTTTAGGCGGCGCTCTGAATCCCCTCTGCTCGTGCACCAGGAAACACAGAGGGAAGAAAAAGTCTCTTGCCTTTGCGGCAGCTCCAGACTTTTCCTGGACTCCCTCCTGGCTAGACGTGGCGTACTAACCCCTTCAGGCTGTGTTCACACTGCCAGTCCTCTCCCTGCGCTCAGACCGAAGCCCAAGCCTCAGCTCCCAGCCCCCACCCGTCCCGACAGGTGAGCAGACAAGCCTCGAGGGCTGGTGAGTACTGGTCGGCACCGATCCTCTGTGCGGGAATCTCTCCACTTTGCCCTCCGCACCCCTGTTGCTGCACTCTCCTCCGTGGCTCCGAAGCTGCCCCCGTCCACCACCTGTAGTCTCCGCCAGTGAAGGGGCTTCTAGTGTGTGGAAAGCTTTCCTCCTTCAGGCTCCCTCCCACTGGAGCAGGTCCCGTTCCTATTCTTTTGTCTCTGCTTTTTCTTTTTTTCTTTTGCCCTACCCAGCTACGTGGGGAGTTTCTTGCCTTTTGGGAGGTCTGAGGTCTTCTGCCAGCGTTCAGTGGGTGTTCTATAGGAGCAGTTCCACGTGTAGATGTATTTCTGATGCTTCTGTGGGGAGGAAGGTGATCTCCACGTCTTACTCTTCCGACGTCTTGAAGTTCCCTCCAGTCTATTTTAGAACGTTTTCAACACCTCAAAAAGAAACCCTCGTATCTTGTAGCTGTTAATCCCCTATGCTCCCAACAACTTCTGCCTCAGCCTTAAGCAATTATTGATCTATTTTGTGTCTATAGATTTGCCTGTTCTGAGCATTTCATATGAATAGAATCACATAATATGTGGTCTTTTGTGACTGACTTCTTTCACTTAGCATAATGTTTTTAAGGTTCAGCCATATTGTAGCATATATTAGTTCTTCATTCCTTTTGATGTCTGAATAGTATTCTGTTGTATGGATTTGCCTCATTTTGTTTGTCCACTGGTCATTTGATGGGCCTTTGGGTTGTTTCCATCTTTGGGTATTATGAATATTGCTGCTATGAATATTTATGTACAAGTTTTTGTATGGACATATATTTGCATTTATCTTGGGAATATACCTACAAGTGGGTCATACAGTAACACTGTTTCACCCTCTGTGAAACTACCAAACTTTTCCAAAGCAGGTATACCATTTTACATTCTCACTAACAGTGTATGATGGTTCTGATTTCTCTAAATCCCCACCAACAGTTATGATTATCTGACTTTGGGATTCTAGCCATCCGCATGGGTATGAAATGGTATCTTTCTGTGGTTTTCATTTGTGTTTTCCTGATGAATAATGATGTCAAGCGTCTCTAATGTGCTTGCTGGCCATTTGTATATCTTCCTTGCAGAAATGTCTATTTAGATCTTCTGCCCATTTTAAAAGTTGGGTTATTTACCTTCTTATCACAGACATGTAAGAGTTCTTTATATATTCTGAATAAAAATCCCTTATCTGATACACGATTTACAAATATTTTCTCCCATTCTGTAGGTTGTTGTGCTATATTCTGTACATGAATTATTTGAGTTGATCTTTGCAACAGCTGTATGAGATATTATCCTTCTATTTTTTTTTTAGAGATCAGAAAACAGGCTCAGAGTGGTTAAGTACCTATCCTAACTCACAATGCTAGCATGGGATGGTTCCAGGATTTGCACTTAGATATCTATTGGAATTTCAGTTAAAGTCCTCCATCCTCTTGCCTTGATGATCATATACACAGTTTGTATTTGATGAAAGAAATTGAATCTTAGGATTGTATTGCCCTGTCTATTCTTCACTCGTAGACATTCCAGTGGATAAACACTGAAAATGAAAACACTTTGGTAATACTCCTGAAATTGATTGTCTGGGGACCATGCTGATTCCCAGCAGGAAGGTGTAGCCACAGGGCTCCTGAGGTTGGTTGAATTGATGTTCTGAGTCTGGATTTATAAGCATGGGGAATTGTTCTTTTAAAAGACAATGACAAAGAGAACCCTTCTAATGTGAGCCAGATGCAGCCATGATTTTGAATAAATGTTTGCTGGTAACCATACTTAGGTGGGAACATCTGCCCACTGATGAGCTCCCTGGAGTTTTAGCAGGGGAATTTACATAGGAAATACAACTCCAAGTACTTCCTCCTGAGGAGAGATGTTAGGCAAAAAGAAGCTTAATTTCCTTTCTTCCATTTTTTGTCCACCTGCCATTTAGGAAGCCTAAGTAAATACATTCCTGTCTTGGGAAAATACCACTTCCACTTGGCCTTCCATCTTCCCCAGCTTTGGCTTTGCAGGTGCCCAGTAAGTGTTGGTGCTTGCATCTGGGCCACATCTGTGCAGGCACCTTGGGTTGTCCAAGAATAGTGCATGGCTCCATAAGCCTATAGTAGCAACCCTCTGACATTAGAATTTGCTGTTGATATTTTTCATACACACTCACACTCTTGAGCAAACACACTAGTTTCCTTTCAAGCCTACCCTCTTAGATGTCCTTACTAGTCTATCTTTGAAATGCTGGATCATCATACAGGATACATGATATTTAGAGGAAACAGGTTTCAGTGGTGTTTCTGGATTCTTCTTAGTTCTAGGTCAGCCTAGATTAAGCAATCTGTAGTCTGGAGGGCTTTACTCACCTCCCAATCTGCCGTGCAGTCACAAGGTCCATCTTGTCTTATCACTTTTACTTAAGTCACCACCCTGCAGATTATCCATCATTAACTAGACCCTTATTCACGTATTGCTCTGCACTTGACGGAATTGGACCCAGCCCTCTCCCCAACTTCATGAGCGCTTCTTTCCTGCCCTCTGTAACTCATAGTCTATCATTAAGAAACTCCCCAGTAGCTTCAAGTTGTTCTCTCCGTGTTCCCTTAATCTCTGTTTTATGACTGGAATATGGCTGTGCCTTGAGGAAATCACTTCCCCTGCAGTCCTCTTGAGCAAACGTTAGTTTTCCTCACATACCCCAAGGAGTCGACTCACTGTCACTTTCAAACCATTTCTGCTCCTTTCTCTTTCAAAATTCAGAGCTCATTTGTAGTTCTTGCTATTAGATGATATCATGTGCTACGCCATCTATTTCTTTACCTTCATTCATTAGACACTTTCCTGAGTCTTCTTCTCCACTTTTAGTACTGCCACCATCTTGGCAACTTCAACATCTGTCATCTATGTGGATATTCATCCAGCATTTTTGGCTTTGCAAACCTTTCATGCCCTCAATTCCAATGGTATTTTTCTTCCATCATACTTAAGCCACTCACTCTAATGCTCATGCACTAGAAATTGACATTCTCAAAAATTACAGCAACTCTGAAATCCTGATTTTATAACATACATCTCTTGGGCTACAACTGATTATCCTTCCTAGCAAAATACCTCCCTCACGTGCAGGTATACACACCTTCACACACCCAACTCTAAATATTCTTCAATTTTGAACTCCAATCTGTGAATTCTACTACTTTTCAGCATCAGCCACATTTCTCTTTTCGCATTTCCTCATTGCTTACCAATTTATCATGAGTATCACTTACTTTCATCAACCTTCATCTCCCTACTCACTTTCCCACCCTAGTACTTCCCTGGCAAAACCACAACCCTTGTTAAATTTAGCTATCTACCTGCTTTGTTCCTATATACAAGTGATGGATGTTGCTGTAGAAATTTACAAGACAAAGCTAACTGATCACACCTTAAATTCTTGACCACATATCTTAAATGATCAATCCTTCCATATTATACACCCATTTCCATTACACAAAATGAATATCCAATACTTTATCTTCCCCTCAATTTCTCAAAACCCTACCCTCACTCTTGTTATTTTATGCCCTTATCTCATCCTTCACTGAGAAAACTGAAGAGTCAAGAGAAAATTCTTTTATATTTCCCCACCAAATCTACCATCTTACCAGCATTTGTAATCATACCATAATCGTTTCCTTCTCCACTGTAGAATCTATAAATATTACTCATTCTCATGGAAAGCCAAGATTTCCACATTTGCTACCGATCCCATCTACTAGTGCTCTGAATACCCCTCTTGCTTTCTCAATATTTTTTCTTCTGCAATTATCCCTTTGGATTTTTATGTCGTCAGGTTCATTCAGTCATTTATATTGGCTAGATGCATTCTAGAATCTACCCTCTTAAAAATACACTCTCTTAATACCAAATCCCCCTCCAGCTATAGTCCCATATTTCTCCTCCCCTTAGCACCAAAACTCGCAAAAGAAATTGTCTATCCGCCCCTCACTTTCTGATCTCACATTTTCTCCTTAATACACATCCAGGTTTATATTAAAATATTTTCCACTCTTTCAATTTCCTTCTTATCAAATGTACCAATGACCTCTCTACTAACAAGTTCAACCGTTATTTGTCTGTCCCTATATTACCTGTAAAAGTATTTAATACAGTTGTCCATTTTTTACTTCTTGAAACATTATCTGCCCTTTGCTTTTGTGTTGCTCAATTCACCTGTTTTTTTTTGTTGTTGTTGTTGCTGTTGTTCCCTCCTTTTCAACTCTTTTCATTATATACCTAGGAGTAGAGTTACTGGGTAATATGGCAAGTGTATGTTTAACTTGTTGAGTAACTGCCAAAATGTTTTCCACAGAACCTGTATCATTTTATGTTCCCACCAGACGTGTATGAGTGTTTCACTTTCTCTACATCCTTTTCAATACTTGTTATTTTCTTTTTAAAAAAGTTATAGCCTTCCTAGTGGGTTTGAAGTGGCATCTCATCGTGGTTTTGATTTGCATTTCCCTAACGACTAATGGTATTGAGCATATTTTCATATGTTTGTTGGCTATTTGTATATCTTCATTAGCACAATGTCTATTTAAGTCCTTTACCTGATTTTCAGTTGGGTTGTTTGTATTTTTGTTGTTGAGTTGTAAGAGTTCTTTCTGTATTCTGGATACTACACTTTTATTAAATATATGATTTGCCAGGATCTCTCTTTGGTGTGCCTTTTTGCTTTCTTCATGGTATTTTTTTGCAGAAGAAAACATTTTAAAATTTTGATATAGTCCAATTTACTCTTTCTTTGTTGCTTGTGCTTTTTGTGTCATATCTCGGAAACCATTGCTTAACCAAGTTCTATATGCTTTTGATCCCCATAACTGACCAAAAATGTTGAAACCCATTCATTCAACAGAAATATTCATGGCCACCTACTATGTGCCAGGCTCTACTGTAAATACTGGGGAGAGTGAAGAACAAGATGGTGGAGACAGAGATTGCTAGCTTATCTCCAACATTTAAGTTCTCCTCTTCTACCAGGTAGACTACATTTCTCATTTTCTCTTGTAGTTAGATGTGGCTATGTGAGTTTTTCCCAAGGAAATGTGAGCAGGAGTAATGCATACCCCTTTTGAGCCTGGCCCATAAATATTCCCATGTGCCCTCCTATATGCTCTTTTCTGCTTCTGCAATTGGAATGGAGATGTCCTGGCAGAAATGACAGAAACCACTCTTTTGCCACTTATCTCAATAGGGTTGTGATGAGGATTAAATATGTATATGGGTATTTAGCATAATTCCTACATAGAGTTAGTAGTCAATAAATGTTAGTTTCTGTAATTATTATTACAGTCTTTGGGTGCTACAGTAGTCACCCAGGATGGGAAACATGTTAGAAACCCCTCATAATTCAGCAGATAGTACAATGAAGTCTGCTCTTTTGTGACCAGTGTGTCAGACCTCCTGAGGCTAGCAGTCTTTTCTCTTTCTACACAGTTTCTCTGTGATGAACCAAGATAATTCTAAGCCACCTTAAATAATATTTAAAGGACCATAATTTGGGAAATACTAATCTAGTGAAACGTAGTTTAACTGAAAACAATATAAGTGTGGTTATAATGGTTATGAGAATTCTAAACTGTGCTAAACACCTTGCATTTACACAACATTATTCTATAAAAGAGCCCTACCACTGCCTCTTCCCCTGCTTCCCTAGATCGGATAAGAAAGCTCAGGTACTCTCTCTTCTGTGGGCCAGGAGGAAGTTCAGGCTGTGCAAAACCTGACCTGTGTGTGGGAACACTCCAGCGTCATCCCCTCACCACCATAAAAGCCAAGCCAGTCTCCTTCTTCTGCTCTCTCAAGCCATTCTTGAACCTGCTTGAGAGCCTGCCCTGCTCTCCCCAGAAAGCCTCCTTATGTAGTAAGGTTTTTCATACTCTCTAGGTGTATGTGTTATCAGTCTCGACATCCAAACCGAATTTGGGTTGAAGGGTCCATCCTGTCTCTGTGGTGTGATTACAACAACTGGTCCTGTGAGCAGGACATCAAGGTGCTATCCCTTACCACCAGGGGTCTTTCTTCTCTTGCTTTGGCTTTCTAACTGGCTCTGCTCTATGCTGGTGAACAGGCACTTGGGCTACGGCCTGCTGGCTAGCTTGTGCTTTGAACATGCTTCTTTGTGCTGCATTTGTTAGTCCTACTGAGTGTCTGCTAAAGCTTTGACCAACATAAGTCAGTTTAGCCACTTGGCATATAGTGAACGGATTCTTGGATTGGGACCTTCCTTAAAGCAGTCCTGAATCCTGTGTCTCAACCTGGACCTATTTGTGATTCTCAGGTTGGATCACGTGTTTCAATTCCAAACTAAGGTGCGACTGATACTAACCTCAAAGAAATGACTCTTACCTTGTGAACACTGGTTGTGTCTCAACCACATGTTGGCCCCCTTTCTATATAGAGCTCAGGAGAAAGACTGACAGTCTGTTCAATATACAGGTCCATTGGATGGTCACTCGTGTGGAGGAAGAGCCGTTAACTATGTGGGATGCTGAGGTCATACTTCTAAAAGTAAATGACTCACTAGTACCTTACAAAATGCTTCTGCTGCTGCCCCTGTGCCTCTGTCATAAATAAAAATGATCCTGATCCTCAGACCTCAAGAGAAAAACATTTGTGTCACCTCTGTGACAAAGCCAAGAGATTAGTTCAACCATTGCCACGGGGAAGTCCATAACACTGATGGTACTGAGTTGATTTGAGGTTCTCTGGAAGAGGAAATTTATAAAAACTTTTACCTATAAGAGCAATAACATCTGCAGACCTAATGTAAAAGACAAAACACAAGACCCCAAACTGTCAAAGTCTTCAAAAACAAGAAGTCTAAAAAACTGTCACAGCCAAGAGGAGCCTAAGAAGTTATAACAAGGAATGACTAAATTGAATGTAGAATCTTGGTTGGGATCCTGGGCCAGAAGAAGAATATTAGGTAAAAAATAAGGCAATCTGGGGCTTCCACGGTGGCACAGAGGTTGAGAATCTGCCTGATGATGCAGGGGACACGGGTTCGAGCCCAGATCTGGGAAGATCCCATATGCCGCAGAGCAACTAGGCCCGTGAGCCACAGCCGCTGAGCCTGCGCATCTGGAGCCTGTGCTCCGCAACAAGAGAGGCCGCGACAGTGAGAGGCCCGCCCATCACGATGAAGAGTGGCCCCTGCTTGCCACAACTAGGGAAAGCCCACACACAGAAACGAAGACCCAACACAGCCAAAAATAAAAATAAATTAATTAAAAGAAGGCTCAACATTTAAAAAGAAAGGAATTCTGATGAAGTACAGACTTTAGTTAATAATACTGTTTCAGTGTTGGTTCACTAAGTTGAACAATTGTACCATACTAATGTACAATGTTAAGAAGGGAAATTTGTTGTGGAGTGTATGAATATGATCTTCACAATTACTCTGTAAACCTAAAACTGTTCTAAAATAAAAAGTTTTTAAAAACCACACAATACCAGGTGATGAGATCTGGGAGACAACAGAATTAAACACTGAATGGGGGTGGCCATGTGGAATGGTTTGGAGGGAACACCTTCTCCCTAACATGTGCACCACAAGGATTGAACCAGAGAAGATGAGGAAGAGTGGAAGGTCAATTTGGGAAGGCTCTTTACTGGGTGTTGAGGAAGCACTCCCTTTCTCTAACCAGAGCACGTAGACTCCTCTGCACCCCTCCCCTCCCCCCACGTATCTTCAAGGGTAGTGCTTTGTGATGTCACAGCCACCCCAGCGCTACCATTGGCTGACCAATCAAAGCTGATGGGTGTGGCTCTTCATTGTCCTGGCAGGGTATATATAGAGAGGCCAGGAGCCTTGGAGTAGAGCACACTGTTGCTACTCACATGGCAGAGGAAACTACAGTCCCCCAGGAGCCTAACCGTGATGCACGGACAAACACCGAGAGGTCAGAGCAACAAACACCGGGGGGCCAACGCAGAAGGGAGAGGGTGAATTCTCCACTCCAGGGCTATAAGATGGAAGAGGTCAGATTACCCGACTCACGTGCCTCCTCTTCATCCCCCACCCAAGACTTACCCAGCCCTTCCCTGGCACAAACCCCTTCTCAATCCACACCCATTCTCTCAAAGTTCTCCTTCCCATCCTCTTTCCCCAAATCAATATCTTTCTGTATCACTTTGTTTTCCGACCAGATTCAGGAGGTGGTCGAGTTAAGAAAATCTGTCCGTCGTCAGAATTCGGGAAGAGGTTCTACACAGAAGAAGTCAAAGATGCTAGCATTCTATTACTGGCGGAGTACAACAATGACTAAAGAGCCAGAGGAGGATGAAAACGTCCCAGAGGGCTCTTCCAGCAGTACATAAAGTGCTGCCCTGGGTCTATCAGGTGACTGAGACCTTGCTGTCTCTGTTGTCTCTCCAGAGAAAGCACTGGAGACATGGTCACCTGTGTAGAGCCTAATAAAAAAGCCCTCAGCTATTGATGTGCAAGCTGTTGTAGAAAGATGTGTGTGTATCTCTGTCTGTTCTTCGGTGATGGGGACTGAAGGAAGGCAGGAAGGGGCAGCCGTGTGAGAAGGGAGGGAGGTAGTATCCTGCCAGTTTGGGGCCCAGACCAGACAGTCCATAGTTAGCCAGACACCGGGAATAAGGACTGGGTGAGGACTGAGCTCTGAAGACAGATTTCTTCCTGAACACTTTATCCTGCTGGTGAGGAGGAAATGGACTTGGTGTTTCCGTGTGTGTTTGGGAGGTCCCAGATGGGGAGAGGGGTGCTGTATGGGTGGTGGCAGTGTGTGTCATAATCTGATTCCACTTTTGATGTTTGACAATAGACAGTTTTGAAGCCTCATTAATTCCCCTTCCCCTTCTGGCCCACATCTGGCCACACTTTATGTTCATCCACTCCCAGCCAGGGAGTAGGTGAACATAAAATAGAAACAGATATGCCTAACCTGAACCATCCAAATTATTTCCGTGCCTAACTTTTCCATAGCCAAGACATCCATTACCCTAAAATATCCTCTAGTGCACGTGGAGAACCTGACCCAATAAGTAATCAAGTTAAGTCTCTGGCCCTTATAATCAGCTTGAAAACTATGGGACCCTATGGACCTTTCCCCCTAGGTAAAATAAAACCTTTCACCTCAGTGTTTAAGAAAAGGTTCAATCTAAATGAAAGCACGGTTTTCACAGATTGAAACCCATTATATAAGACCTATTTAGAGAAGGTGTGGTTATCCCCACTTCTGCTGCATTTAACAGCCAAGTTTTACTTGTTCTTAAACCCGGCAAAACAGGACCGGTGCCTCAGTGTGAATTCGTACCCTTGGCGTCATGGCCCCACCTATTGAAATGACTGATTCCACCCAATAATAAATAAGTAACTGGTAAATACTTTGCAGTTAGAGCAAAGTATTTGGCTAGCATGTTCTATTCAGTGCCTAGTTCAACAACCTCTCAGCTGCAGTTAACCTTCACCTTTAAAGGGACACAATACACCTTCACCTGGGTACTCAATGGGCTCAGTCTCCACGCCTGCCATCTCACATAGTCTTCACAGGCAATATTTTAACCAGCTCTAACTTTTTTCGGGTACACAGTTATGACATCACACTAATGACATCCTCCTTTGAGGAGATTCACATGAGACACATAGTACAGGGCCCCACCACTTCAGTTAAGCTCCTGAAAATTATTTAGTAAGTTGAGGGCTGCTCCAGTCCTGACAGTGTCAAGAAACAGATTTTAGTCTTCTTAGGACCCACATTGTTAAAACAAGCCCAACATGTTTTTGACATGTTTAGATTCTGGAGGCAACACTCCTCATTTACAAAGCTTTTTTTTTGTTCTGTAACTTGCAAATAGGCCCAACTTGAATGAGACCCCCTGTAAAAAGATACTAGAATCTGCCTGAATGGCCATAGAACAGGCATTCCTGTTACGGCCACCCGGGATTCCTTCACTGTGGGAGCTTTAGCAACCTTCTCTCATATATCTTGGAGTCCCTCTACCATCAGTGATGGCCGTTAGTTGCATGGGCTTCTGATACAAGGAACTACCTTCCTTGGCCCAATGCTGTATGCCATTAGTGTAGCAATTGGTGGGTGCATACTGGACTTTCCTGGAAATATAGACTATCTCAGGTCCTGAACCTGTGACCCTCAGTATACAGCTGCCCGTTAGGCCTTTGATCATGGAAACAGCACCCTGCAAGCCCAGCACAGCTAGTGAGGCCTCCTTGCTACAGGATGGAGCTGAACCTGGGCTCTCTGCATACCCTACTTTCAGGAGAGGGTAACGTCCCCTGTGCTGGGTCCCTTGCCGGATGCCACAGTGCTAGAGGAGGTCATCTCTTAGAACACTTGGATACCTGGGGAGCCCCTTAGGCTCAACACAGTGAATACCAAAGGGGGTTCATTCACTTAACCAATGGCATTGCCACTGTCACACTTAATGGAGCTTGCTTGACTCTTGCTGCTTTTCATCTCTTAATCAGAATGTTCCTGATAAAGGACAGGACACAGAATCAGCTCAGTTGGCCAAACTTTAGCCAGTTATCTGAGCACTTGGCCATGTCTTAGCCAACAATTGCCCTCATCTTCACATTTTTATAGATCTTTGGGCCACTGCCAGCGGTCTGACCATCTGTTCTGGCCAATGCAAACAATTCCTTCTCCAAGGTTGCCTCATTTGGGGTAAAGAACTCATAGAATCTCTTGCCTCACGGATACCCAAAATATAAATCAAGGTCACACATCTTCTGCACATATTAAAGCCACAATACAATGTCTCACCATAGCACTCTTTACCTTCTTTGAAGTTCTGCACATTGATAGAGAGACTAAGGCACTCATTTCACTTCTCAGAATATATAGTACTAGCTCTTGATAGTACTAGATATTCAATGGAACGTTCACCTTTCTTATTGGTCTCATGCTGCAGGTGCCATAATGGCTTACATAAACAAGTCCAAATTAAATTAAATAAACCACGCAATGTTTTAGTTATCAGACAAACACCATGGGTAAGTTGTCATTGAGACTGATCCAATTTTTTCAGTTTTATTGAGGTATAATGGATAAATAAAAATTGTATATACTTAAGGTGTAGAACTTGATGTTTCGATTATTTCTATATCTATTCCTATATCTATAGAATGAAAGAATCACAACCATCTAATTACCGAACACTTCACAGTTACCAGTTTTTTCTTTTTTCTTTTTTTGGTCTAACTGCATTTTTGATGCATAACTCATTATGTGAGTAATAATCCTTTTCATACCTTCTTGGTATATGTGTGGCATCATTAGTCTTGACATTCAAACCAAATTTTGGGTGAGGGATGTACATTCCACTTCTGTGAGGTGACAACAAGTTCACATATCCATAAATATATATATATATATATATATATATATATATATGTATATATACTCATAGGCATATGAGTATGACACTTTAAAAAAGATACCAGTATTTCAGGAAAGAAATATGTCCTGAGTGCCTAGTAGGTGTCAGATATTACTCTTGGTTCTGGAATTAGCGTGAAGAACATGAAATCAATAGTTCCTGTCCTCAAGTAACTTCTGTTTTCATGGGCAAAGGGGTCGTTCTTGTTGTTGGTGTGGGGAACCTTCTCTAAGGAGCTGATATTTGAATCAAGATCTGAATAATGAGGTCGAGTCAGCTGTGTGAAGACTTTGAAGAAGAGCATTTTAGGTAGACTAGCAAGTAGCAATGCCGTGAGGCCAGAACGAGAAGAGTGTGTTGAGGAAGAGCAGAAGGGTGAGTGACTGGAGTGCAGTCAGAGAGGGGCAGAGCGGAGATTGATGACCGAGACTGGAGAGGCTGGCAGAGAAGTGGTCACATAGGGACCTGCAGGGTAAGAACTTGGATTTTATCTTACGTGCAGTGGAGGGCCACTGGATGGTTTGATAAAGGAAAGTGATGTCGTCTGATGTATGTTTTAGAAAGTTCACTGGATGTTGTGAACTGTGTAGGACCAGAGGGCTGACAGGCTGTTGGGACAATACAGGTGTGATATGATGATGGCTGGGACTAGGGTTTAGCAGGGGGAATATAACTTAGTGTCTAGTTGAGCAGTTGGGAGCATAGGATTTAAAGTCCGATCTCAATTTACAGCTTCACCACCTAAAAGCTATTTGACCTTGAGTACGTTTTTTAACTCCTGTAAGACTTAGTTTCCTCATCTGTAAAAAGGGAATGATAGTAACATGTATCTAGATCTTAGAGCCATGCTGGGATTAAATGAGGTAATTTATGTAAAACACCTGACATTATATTAGGCCAATAATAAGCATTTGATTAAATGGCTTCTGTTGTTATCATCTATGATATAAATACATACATGCATAATCCTTGCTTCTTTCTCCCCCACTCCCCAAAAGCTAGTGTGTCTTATGTTAACTGCTGCTAACCCATGAGTACTGAACCCTTGTGTTTTCCTTGAAGACACAGTATTTTGGGGCACCTTACCTCAATTGTCAAGCATTCTGGTACCTTTAGATACTTTATAATGTGTCTGTATATGGCTTATGATGAATTTATTCAGTAAGTGGCAGTAGTGTCTGATTTCTAACATTCTCTTCTTTCTACCTAATGAATCATTGCTTGAATACCTATCCCCTTTTCTCCAACCTCTTCCACAGGTCCTATATGAACAGCAACCCATATTTCTTCCCCAACTGCAAACCTAATGTACTGAACTTAGTCAGATTGCTTTGACAGTTGCTTCCTTTCATTAAACGCAGCTTAGAGTTCTTCTTCCCTCAGAAAAACCTGCTTGCATGTTTCAAAGCAGGTTCTCATTTTATTAGTTCCTGATCAGGACTCTTCCAAAGTCTCTTGTTCCATTTGCCCATCTTCCACACATTACCATCATTTGAGACTATAAATAATAAACTGTTTACTTCCTCCTCCACATTCTTGATGAATGAAATAGGACTAGATGTTGATTCCTTCCTCTTTGAAGGGATTGCTTTCCCTTCCCCACCTAAGGCTGGTGAGTGATGAAAGCATCCTCAGTCTTTAAGGCTAAGCTCAAATGGTTCTTTCCCTCTGAAGCCTCTCTACCACCAATGCCTGCAGAGTTCATTGCCCCTATGGTCCTACAAATTCTTATATTAAAGCAATAGCCATATTGTATTAGAATGGTTCATTTATATGTTTGTCTTGTTGTAATATACAACAAGAAGGAGCATATTTCATTCACCTCTGTAATCCCAACCACTTTAACACACCTGACACAATGTCACGGTTGCTGCTCAATGTAGTTTGATGAACTGCTGGAGGACTGAACAATCAAATCATTCTGTAGATACTGGGTCATTTCCTTAACCTGCTCTATAATGTTTGCTTTAGAAAATGTTAAACTTAAAATCATGTAAAATTTTTATTTTGAAAAACTCAAAGTACAAGAAAGAAAGTTAAAAAAAAAGAACCCTAAACACTAAAAACTCAAAACACTCTCTATGATATGCACACTTTCAGCAACTATCTCTTTGTACATGGCTTTACACATATGTAATTTACATGTGCATTTACATAAAGCAATTATATATAAATGTTGAGAATTATATATGTATATATATATTCATACATATACATAAATATTGAGAAAGCCTGTACATCTATAGGATTTTTACACTTCATTAGCCACTCCTCCACTGGATAAGCAGTGTTAAAAGCCTGGTGTGAATCTTTGCATATCTTTGTCTATGTTCATAAATAAGGTAACATACATATGTATGCATAAAAACATATAGGGGCACTATTTTACTCTTTACTGCACGTAGTTTTTCAAACTTAGAAACATTTCAGAAAAATGTTTTCCACATCGTCTGGTATAGACTTAACACACTTTTTAAACTAGTTATGTAAAATGCAATGGTTTGAGTGAAAGACAACTTATTAAACCATTCCTCTATTGAGGACATTCAAGTTGATTCCAGTTTTTTGGCTACTAGAAAAAACGTTGCAATTAATCTGAATATATACGTATAATTTATTTTGTTCATATTCACTGTTATATACCCGTGCTTTTATCTTCTATGGAAGAAGGCCCCGGAAATGGAATTGCTAAGTTAAAGTTTTTGTAAATTCTTAATTTTAATAGGGGTTGCCAGATTGACTTCCAAATGGCTTTAATATACTGCACATTTCCCTCGGCAAATGTATGAGATAACATATTAACCTCCACAACACTCCAGCAATGTGTGATAACATGTTTAATGGTCTTAAAGTGATATTTCTTTGTTAATTTAATTTCAATATGCCTGATTGCTAGTAAAGTTGAGTAATTTCACTTGTTTATTGGCAAGGGGGTTTTCTGCCTCCTTGAACAGCCCTTTTTACCCTTTTAACCACTTTCAATTAGTGTGTTTGTCTTTTCTTATTAATGTGTAGGAAATTTTTTATATGTTGGATATTGAACCCTTTATCTGTCGTGTGTCTTACAAATATATGTTCCTCTATTATTTGTCTTCTGGTTTTATTTACCTTTACGTTTGCCATATGATTACATTTTAAGTTTTAAGCACTCAAATATGTCAGTCATTTCTCCAGAGTGTCTAGGTTTTCCAGCTTGCACAGAAATTTTTCTTGACTCCTAGATTATACATACGTTTTCCATAATATATATATTTTACTTCAACATTTTTATCTTTAGATCATACAGAACTTCATGTTGTGTGAGAGAGGAGTCCAAACTTATTTTATCCTTTTTAATACATATAAATAATAAATGTATGCAGTACTACTAAGAAGAAAATAGAGTCAAAAAACCAAACAAAGCCCACTTTATTTTGGATACAAATCCAGCCCTGAAACTTACTAGCTGTTGCCCTGAGAAAGTCATTTAATTTATGTGAACCTCTTTCCCCATTTGTAAAAGGGAGATAGTAAAGTCAACATGACAGAAGTTTTATGAGAATTAATGTATGTCAAACACAGTGACTGGCATATAGAGTCAGAGGTCAACAAAGATAGCTATAATGACTGTTGTTTAACTCCCTCTGAAATGCTTTCACCTTGAACACGCTTAGGAATGCTGATAGGCCCCATCGTGTCTTGCTTCATGGCTCACTTTGGTTTTGCATCTTTAATGGAGTTTTTATTATACAGTGCTCCTAAGGTAAAAAAAAAGAAAAGAAAAAGAAAAACATTGCAGGAAGTTGGCCTCAAACATATTATCAACCAGGTAGAGTGCTACTGAGTGAACATTAGAGGACAGACTAAGGTGGCCTAGATCCACCTCACACAGAAATACATCCTTTCACAAAGGGAAAAGATCTGCTAGAAGCTCCTGCTTCTAGAAAAATAAGACAAGGATGTTAATAAATGTGATGACTTGGGGGAAGGTGGCAAACATATTTGAGGCTCCGAATTTCCAGAGAGTATTTGAGAGAACACTTTGCTCAATATGGCCCAGGGAAATTAACCAAAAGCTCCCTAACTTGGGTGCCCCTCATGCGCCAGATACCATCACTGACAGAACTGGAATTTATAGTCAATACTAAGTGCCCTTATAGATCATTTTTCATTTCATAGGAAGGAGAAATAACTTTCCTAAGGAGTTAGGAAAGTTATTTATTTATTTATTTTGAACAAACACACATTTTTTTAACATCTTTACTGGAGTATGATTGCTTTACAATGGTGTATTAGTTTCTGCTCTATAACAAAGTGAATCAGCTATACATATACGTATATACCCATATCCCCACCCTCTTGCGTCTCCCTCCCTCCCACCCTCCCTATCCCACCCCTCTAGGTGGTCAAAAAGCACTGAGCTGATCTCCCTGTGCTATGGGGCTGCTTCCCACTAGCTATCTGTTTTACATTTGGTAGTGTATATATGTCCATGCCACTCTCTCACTTTGTCCCAGCTTACCCTTCCCCCTCCCCATGTCCTCAAGTCCATTCTCTAGTAGGTCTGCGACATTTTTTATTTTTTTTCGGTACACGGGCTTCTGACTGTTGTGGCCTCTCCCGTTGTGGAGCACAGGTTCGAGACGCGCAGGCTCAGTGGCCATGGCTCACGGGCACAGCCTCTCCGTGGCATGTGGGATCCTCCCAGACCGGGGCACGAACCCGTGTCCCCTGCATCGACAGTCGGATTCTCAAGCAGTACACCACCAGGGAAGCCCAGGTCTGCGTCTTTTTTCCCGTCTTGCCCCTAGGTTCCTCATGACCATTTTTTTTAAAGATTCCATATATATGTGTTAGCATACGGTATTAGTTTTTCTCTTTCTGACTTACTTCACTCTGTATGACAGACTCTGTGTCCATCCACCTCACTACAAGTAACTCAGTTTCGTTCCTTTTTATGGCTGAGTAATATTCCATTGTATACATGTGCCACATCTTCTTTATCCATTCATCTGTTGATGGACACTTAGGTTCCTTCCAAGCCCTGGATATTGTAAATAGAGCTGCAATGAACATTGTGGTACATGACTCTTTTTGAATTATGGTTTTCTCAGGATATATGCCCCATAGTGGGATTGCTGGGTCGTATGGTAGTTCTATTTTTAGTTTTTTAGTGAACCTCCATACTGTTCTCCTTAGTGACTGTATCAATTTACATTCCCATCAACAGTGTATGAGGGTTC
This sequence comes from Mesoplodon bidens, assembly GCF_964165515.1. Lineage (NCBI taxonomy): Eukaryota > Metazoa > Chordata > Mammalia > Artiodactyla > Ziphiidae > Mesoplodon > Mesoplodon bidens. The sequence goes on along the minus strand of NC_138163.1, from coordinate 14,388,837 downwards.
CCTTTTCTCCACACCTTCTCTAAGAATTTGTCCATTTCTTCCAGGTTGTCCATTTATTGTTTGTAGATTTTTTGATGATGGCCATTCTGACCGGTGTGAGATGATACCGCATTGTAGTTTTGATTTGCATTTCTCTAATGATTAACGACGTTGAGCATTCTTTCATGTGTTTGTTGGCAATCTGTGTATCTTCTTTGGAAAAATGTCTATTTAGGTCTTCTGCCCATTTTTGGATTGGGTGGTTTGTGTTTTTGATATTGAGCTGCATGAGCTGCTTGTAATTTTTGGAGACTAATCCTTTGTCAGTTGCTTCGTTTGCAAATATTTTCTCCCATTCTGAGGGTTGTCTTTTCATCTTGTTTATGGTTTCCTTTGCTGTGCAAAAGCTTTTAAGTTTCACTCGGTCCCATTTGTTTATTTTTAGTTTTGTTTCCATTTCTTTAGGAGGTGGGTCAAACAAGATCTTACTGTGATTTATCTCAAAAGAGTGTTCTTCTTTTATTTCCTCTAAGAGTTTTAGTGTGTCTGGCCTTACATTAAGGTCTTTAATCCATTTTGAGTTTATTTTTGTGTATGGCATTAGGGAGTGTTCTAATTTCATTCTTTTCCATGTAGCTGTCCAGTTTTCCCAGCACCACTTATTGAAGAGGCTGTCTTTCCTCCATTGTATACTCTAGCCTCCTTTATCAAGATAAGGTGACCATGTGTACATGGGTTTATCTCTGGACGTTTTTGGATGGAATGTCCTATAAATATCAATTAAGTCCATCTTGTTTAATGTATCATTTAAAGCTTGTGTTTCCTTATTATTTTTCATTTTGGATGATCTGTCCATTGTTGAAAGTGGGGTGTTAAAGTCGCCTAATATGATTGTGTTACTGTCGATTTCCCCTTTTATGGCTGTTAGTATTTGTCTTATGTATTGAGGTGCTCCTATGTTGGGTGCATAAATATTTACAAGTGTTATATCTTCTTCTTGGATCGATCCCTTGATCATTATGTAGTGTCCTGCTTTGTCCCTTGTAAGTCATTATTTTAAAGTCTATTTTGTCTGATATGAGAATTGCTACTCCAGCTTTCTTTTGATTTTCATTTGCATGGAATATCTTTTTCCATCCCCTCACTTTCAGTCTGTATGTTTCCCTAGGTCTGAAGTGGGTCTCTTGTTGACAGCATATATACGGGTCTTGTTTTTGTATCCATTCAGCCAGTCTGTGTCTTTTGGTGGGAGCATTTAATCCATTTACATTTAAGGTAATTATCGATATGTATGCTCCTATTACCATTTTCTTAATTGTTTTGCATTTGTTATTGTAAGTCTTTTCCTTCTCTTGTGTTTCCTGCCTGGAGAAGTTGGTTTAGCATTTGCTGTAAAGCTGGTTTGGTTCTGCTGAATTCTCTTAGCTTTTGCTTGTCTGTAAAGGTTTTAATTTCTCTGTCAAATCTGAATGAGATCCTTGCTGGGTAGAGTAATCTTGGTTGTAGGTTTTTCCCTTTCATCACGTTAAATATGTCCTGCCCCTCCCTTCTGGTTTGCAGAATTTCTGCTCAAAGATCAGTTGTTAACCTTATGGGGATTCCCTTCTATGTTATTTGTTGTTTTTCCATTGCTGCTTTTAATATTTTTTCTTTGTATTTACTTTTTGATAGTTTGACTATTATGTGTCTTGGCGTGTTTCTCCTTGGATTTATCCTGTATGGGACTCTCTGTGCTTCCTGGACTTGATTAACTATTCCCTTTCCCATATTAGGGAAGTTTTCAACTATAATCTCTTCAAATATTTTCTCAGTCCCTTTCTTTTTCTCTTTTTCTTTGGGAACCCCTATAATTTGAATATTGGTACGTTTAATCGTGTCCCAGAGGTCTCTGAGACTGTCCTCAATTCTTTTCATTCTTTTTTCTTTATTCTGCTCTCCAGTAGTTATTCCCACTATGTTATCTTCCAGGTCACTTATCCGTTCTTCTGCCTCATTTATTCTGCTATTGATCCCTTCTAGAGGATATGTAATTTCATTTATTGTGTTGTTCATGATTGTTTGTTTGCTCTTTAGTTCTTCTAGGTCCTTGTGAAACTTTTCTTGTATTTTCTCCATTCTATTTCCAAGATTTTGGATCATCTTTACTATCATTATTCTGAATACTTTTTCAGGTAGACTGCCTATTTCCTCTTCATTTGTTAGGTCTGGTGCGTTTTTACCTTGCTCCTTCATCTGCTGTGTGTTTTTCTGTCTTTTCATTTTGCTTATCTTACTGTGTTTGGGGTCTCCTTTTCACAGGCTGCAGGTTCGTAGTTCCCGTTGTTTTTGGTGTCTGTCCCCAGTGGCTAATGTTGGTTCAGTGGGTTGTGTAGGCTTCCTGGTGGAGGGGACTAGTGCCTGTGTTCTGGACAATGAGGCTGGATCTTTTCTTTTTGGTAGGCAGGTCCAAGTCTGGTGGTGTGTTTTGGGGTGTCTGTGACCTTACTATGACTTTAGGCAGCCTCTCTGCTAATGGGTGGAGTTGTGTTCCTTTCTTGGTAGTTGTTTGGCATAAGTTATCCAGCACCGTAGCTTGCTGGTCATTTAGTGGAGCTGGGTCTTGGTGTTGAGATGGAGATCTCTGGGAGATTTTCACCGTTTGATATTACGTGGAGCTGGGAGGTCTGTGGTGGACCAATATCCTGAACTTGCCTCTGCCACGTCAGAGGAACAGCCCTGATGCTTGGCTGGAGCACCAAGAGACTTTCACGCACACGGCTCAGAATAAAAGGGAGAAATAAATAAATAAATAAATAAATAAAGAAAGAAAGAAAGAAAGAAAAATGTAAAATTAAATTAAATTAAATTATTAAAGAGTTATTAAAATAAAGACAAAAATTTATTATTAAAATTTTTTAAGTAATTAAAAAAACGAGAAAGAAGAGAAAAACGAGAAGAAGAAACAAATTCACCAATGATAACAAGCGCTGAAAACTATACTAAAAAAAAAAACAAAAAACGGACAGACAGAACCCTAGGACAAACGGTAATTGCCAAACTATACAGACAAAATCACACACCGAAGCATACGCATACACACTCACAAAAAGAGAAAAAGGGAAAAAATGTATAAATAGCGTTGCTCCCAAAGTCCACCTCCTCCATTTGGGATGATTCGTTGTCTATTCAGGTGTTCCACCGATGCAGGGTACATCAAGTTGATTGTGGAGATTTAATCCGCTGCTCCTGAGGCTGCTGGGCGAGATTTCCCTTTCTCTTCTTTGTTCGCACAGCTCCCGGGGTTCAGCTTTGGATTTGACCCCGCCTCTGCGTGTAGGTCTCCTGAGAGCGTCTGTTCTTCGCTCAGACAGGACGGGGTTATAGGAGCCGCTGCTTTGGGGGCTCTGGCTCACTCAGGCCGGGGGGAGGGAGGGGTACAGAGGCAGGGTGAGCCTGCAGTGACAGAGGCCGGCGTGACGTTGCACCAGCCCGAGGCACACCGGGCGTTCTCCCGGGGAAGTCGTCCCTGGATCACGGGACACTGGCAGTGGCGGGCTGCACAGGCTCACTGAAGGGAGGTGTGGATAGTGACCTGTGCTCGCACACAGGCTTCTTGGTGGCGGCAGCAGCAGCCTTAGCATCTCATGCCCATCTCTGGGGTCTGCGCTCCTAGCCGTGCCTCGCGCCCCTCTCTGGAGCTCCCTTAGGCGGCGCTCTGAATCTTCTCTGCTCGTGCACCAGGAAACACAGAGGGAAGGAAAAGTCTCTTGCCTTTGCGGCAGCTCCAGACTTTTCCTGGACTCCCTCCTGGCTAGACGTGGCGTACTAACCCCTTCAGGCTGTGTTCACACTGCCAGTCCTCTCCCTGCGCTCAGACCGAAGCCCAAGCCTCAGCTCCCAGCCCCCATCCGTCCCGGCAGGTGAGCAGACAAGCCTCGCGGGCTGGTGAGTACTGGTCGGCATCGATCCTCCGTTCTGGAATCTCTCCACTTTGCCCTCCACACCCCTGTGGCTGCACTCTCCTCCGTGGCTCCGAAGCTGCCCCCGTCCGCCACCTGTAGTCTCCGCCAGTGAAGGGGCTTCTAGTGTGTGGAAAGCTTTCCTCCTTCAGGCTCCCTCCCACTGGTGCAGGTCCCGTTCCTATTCTTTTGTCTCTGCTTTTTCTTTTTTTCTTTTGCCCTACCCAGCTACGTGGGGAGTTTCTTGCCTTTTGGGAGGTCTGAGGTCTTCTGCCAGCGTTCAGTGGGTGTTCTATAGGAGCAGTTCCACGTGTAGATGTATTTCTGATGCTTCTGTGGGGAGGAAGGTGATCTCCACGTCTTACTCTTCCGACGTCTTGAAGTTCCCTCCAGTCTATTTTAGAACGTTTTCAACACCTCAAAAAGAAACCCTCGTATCTTGTAGCTGTGAATCCCCTATGCTCCCAACAACTTCTGCCTCAGCCTTAAGCTATTATTGATCTATTTTGTATCAATAGATTTGCCTGTTCTGAGCATTTCATATGAATAGAATCACATAATATGTGGTCTTTTGTGACTGACTTCTTTCACTTAGCATAATGTTTTTAAGGTTCAGCCATATTGTAGCATATATTAGTTCTTCATTCCTTTTGATGTCTGAATAGTATTCTGTTGTATGGATTTGCCACATTTTGTTTGTCCACTGGTCATTTGATGGGCCTTTGGGATGTTTCCATCTTTGGGTATTATGAATATTGCTGCTATGAATATTTATGTACAAGTTTTTGTATGGACATATACTTGCATTTATCTTGGGAATATACCTACAAGTGGGTCATACAGTAACACTGTTTCACCCTCTGAGAAACTACCAAACTTTTCCAAAGCAGGTATACCATTTTACATTCTCACTAACAGTGTATGATGGTTTTGATTTCTCTAAATCCCCACCAACAGTTATGATTATCTGACTTTTGGATTCTAGCCATCCGAATCGGTATGAAATGGTATCTTTCTGTGGTTTTCATTTGTGTTTTCCTGATGAATAATGATGTCAAGCGTCTCTAATGTGCTTGCTGGCCATTTGTATATCTTCCTTGCAGAAATGTCTATTTAGATCTTCTGCCCATTTTAAAAGTTGGGTTATTTACCTTCTTATCACAGGCATGTTAGAGTTCTTTATATATTCTGAATAAAAATCCCTTATCAGATACACGATTTACAAATATTTTCTCCCATTCTGTAGGTTGTTGTGCTATAGTCTGTACATGAATTATTTGAGTTGATCTTTGCAACAGCTGTATGAGATATTATCCTTCTATTTTTTTTTAGAGATCAGAAAACAGGCTCAGAGTGGTTAAGTACCTATCCTAACTCACAATGCTAGCATGGGATGGTTCCAGGATTTGCACTTAGATATCTATTGGAATTTCAGTTAAAGTCCTCCATCCTCTTGCCCTGATGCTCATATACACAGTTTGTATTTGATGAAAGAAATTGAATCTTAGGATTGTATTGCCCTGTCTATTCTTCACTCGTAGACATTCCAGTGGATAAACACTGAAAATGAAAACACTTTGGTAATACGCCTGAAATTGATTGTCTGGGGACCATGCTGATTCCCAGCAGGAAGGTGTAGCCACAGGGCTCCTGAGGTTGGTTGAATTGATGTTCTGAGTCTGGATTTATAAGCATGGGGAATTGTTCTTTTAAAAGACAATGACAAAGAGAACCCTTCTAATGTGAGCCAGATGCAGCCATGATTTTGAATAAATGTTTGCTGGTAACCATACTTAGGTGGGAACATCTGCCCACTGATGAGCTCCCTGGAGTTTTAGCAGGGGAATTTACGTAGGAAATACAACTCCAAGTACTTCCTCCTGAGGAGAGATGTTAGGCAAAAAGAAGCTTAATTTCCTTTCTTCCATTTTTTGTCCACCTGCCATTTAGGAAGCCTAAGTAAATACATTCCTGTCTTGGGAAAATACCACTTCCACTTGGCCTTCCATCTTCCCCAGCTTTGGCTTTGCAGGTGCCCAGTAAGTGTTGGTGCTTGCATCTGGGCCACATCTGTGCAGGCACCTTGGGTTGTCCAAGAATAGTGCATGGCTCCATAAGCCTATAGTAGCAACCCTCTGACATTAGAATTTGCTGTTGATATTTTTCATACACACTCACACTCTTGAGCAAACACACTAGTTTCCTTTCAAGCCTACCCTCTTAGATGTCCTTACTAGTCTATCTTTGAAATGCTGGATCATCATACAGGATACATGATATTTAGAGGAAACAGGTTTCAGTGGTGTTTCTGGATTCTTCTTAGTTCTAGGTCAGCCTAGATTAAGCAATCTGTAGTCTGGAGGGCTTTACTCACCTCCCAATCTGCCGTGCAGTCACAAGGTCCATCTTGTCTTATCACTTTTACTTAAGTCACCACCCTGCAGATTATCCATCATTAACTAGACCCTTATTCACGTATTGCTCTGCCCTTGACGGAATTGGACCCAACCCTCTCCCCAACTTCATGAGCGCTTCTTTCCTGCCCTCTGTAACTCATAGTCTATCATTAAGAAACTCCCCAGTAGCTTCAAGTTGTTCTCTCCGTGTTCCCTTAATCTCTGTTTTATGACTGGAATATGGCTGTGCCTTGAGGAAATCACTTCCCCTGCAGTCCTCTTGAGCAAACGTTAGTTTTCCTCACATACCCCAAGGAGTCGACTCACTGTCACATTCAAACCATTTCTGCTCCTTTCTCTTTCAAAATTCAGAGCTCATTTGTAGTTCTTGCTATTAGATGATATCATGTGCTACGCCATCTATTTCTTTACCTTCATTCATTAGACACTTTCCTGAGTCTTCTTCTCCACTTTTAGTACTGCCACCATCTTGGCAACTTCAACATCTGTCATCTATGTGGATATTCATCCAGCATTTTTGGCTTTGCAAACCTTTCATGCCCTCAATTCCAATGGTATTTTTCTTCCATCATACTTAAGCCACTCACTCTAATGCTCATGCACTAGACATTGACATTCTCAAAAATTACAGCAACTCTGAAATCCTGAATTTATAACATACATCTCTTGGGCTACAACTGATTATCCTTCCTAGCAAAATACCTCGCTCACGTGCAGATATACACACCTTCACACACCCAACTCTAAAAATTCTTCAATTTTGAACTCCAATCTGAGAATTCTACTACTTTTCAGCATCAGCCACATTTCTCTTTTCGCATTTCTTCATTGCTTACCAATTTATCATCAGTATCACTTACTTTCATCAACCTTCATCTCCCTACTCACTTTCCCACCCTAGTACTTCCCTGGCAAAACCACAACCCCTGTTAAATTTAGCTATCTACCTGCTTTGTTCCTATATACAAGTGATGGATGTTGCTGTAGAACTTTACAAGACAAAGCTAACTGATCTCACCTTAAATTCTTGACCACATATCTTAAATGATCAATCCTTCCATATTATACACCCATTTCCATTATACAAAATGAATATCCAATACTTTATCTTCCCCTCAATTTCTCAAAACCCTACCCTCACTCTTGTTATTTTATGCCCTTAGCTCATCCTTCACTGAGAAAACTGAAGAGTCAAGAGAAAATTCTTTTATATCTTCCCCACCAAATCTACCATCTTACCTGCATTTGTAATCATACCATAATCATTTCCTTCTCCACTGTAGAATCTGTAAATATTACTCATTCTCATGGAAAGCCAAGATTTCCACATTTGCTACCGATCCCATCTACTAGTGCTCTGAATACCCCTCTTGCTTTCTCAATATTTTTTGTTCTGCAATTATCCCTTTGGATTTTTATGTCGTCAGTTTCATTCAGTAATTTATATTGGCTAGATGCATTCTAGAATATACCCTCTTAAAAATACACTCTCTTAATACCAAATCCCACTCCAGCTATAGTCCCATATTTCTCCTCCCCTTAGCACCAAAACTCGCAAAAGAAATTGTCTATCCGCCCCTCACTTTCTGATCTCACATTTTCTCCTTAATACACATCCAGGTTTATATTAAAATATTTTCCACTCTTTCAATTTCCTTCTTATCAAATGTACCAATGACCTCTCTACTAACAAGTTCAATCGTCATTTGTCTGTCCCTATATTACCTGTAAAAGTATTTAATAAAGTTGACCATTTTTTACTTCTTGAAACATTATCTGCCCTTTGCTTGTGTGTTGCTCAATTCACCTGTTTTTTTTTTGTTGTTGTTGTTGCTGTTGTTCCCTCCTTTTCAACTCTTTTCATTATATACCTAGGAGTAGAGTTACTGGGTAATATGGCAAGTGTATGTTTAACTTGTTGAGTAACTGCCAAAATGTTTTCCACAGAAGCTGTATCATTTTATGTTCCCACCAGACGTGTATGAGTGTTTCACTTTCTCTACATCCTTGTCAATACTTGTTATTTTCTTTTTAAAAAAGTTATAGCCTTCCTAGTGGGTTTGAAGTGGCATCTCATCGTGGTTTTGATTTGCATTTCCCTAACGACTAATGGTATTGAGCATATTTTCATATGTTTGTTGGCTATTTGTATATCTTCATTAGCACAATGTCTATTTAAGTCCTTTACCTGATTTTCAGTTGGGTTGTTTGTATTTTTGTTGTTGAGTTGTAAGAGTTCTTTCTGTATTCTGGATACTACACTTTTATTAAATATATGATTTGCCAGGATCTCTCTTTGGTGTGCCTTTTTGCTTTCTTCATGGTATTTTTTTGCAGAAGAAAACATTTTAAAATTTTGATATAGTCCAATTTACTCTTTCTTTGTTGCTTGTGCTTTTTGTGTCATATCTAGGACACCATTGCTTAACCAAGTTCTATATGCTTTTGATCCCCATAACTGACCAAAAACGTTGAAACCCATTCATTCAACAGAAATATTCATGGCCACCTACTATGTGCCAGGCTCTACTGTAAATACTGGGGAGAGTGATGAACAAGATGGTGGAGACAGAGATTGCTAGCTTATCTCCAACATTTAAGTTCTCCTCTTCTACCAGGTAGACTACATTTCTCATTTTCTCTTGTAGTTAGATGTGGCTATGTGAGTTTTTCCCAAGGAAATGTGAGCAGGAGTAATGCATACCCCTTTTGAGCCTGCCCCATAAATATTCCCATGTGCCCTCCTATATGCTCTTTTCTGCTTCTGCAATTGGAATGGAGATGTCCTGGCAGAAATGACAGAAACCACTCTTTTGCCACTTATCTCAATAGGGTTGTGATGAGGATTAAATATGTATATGGGTATTTAGCATAATTCCTACATAGAGTTAGTAGTCAATAAATGTTAGTTTCGGTAATTATTATTACAGTCTTTGGGTGCTACAGTAGTCACCCAGGATGGGAAACATGTTAGAAACCCCTCATAATTCAGCAGATAGTACAATGAAGTCTGCTCTTTTGTGACCAGTGTGTCAGACCTCCTGAGGCTAGCAGTCTTTTCTCTTTCTACACAGTTTCTCTGTGATGAACCAAGATAATTCTAAGCCACCTTAAATAATATTTAAAGGACCATAATTTGGGAAATACTAATCTAGTGAAACGTAGTTTAACTTTAAACAATATAAGTGTGGTTATAATGGTTATGAGAATTCTAAACTGTGCTAAACACCTTGCATTTACACAACATTATTTTATAAAAGAGCCCTACCACTGCCTCTTCCCCTGCTTCCCTAGATCGGATAAGAAAGCTCAGGTACTCTCTCTTCTGTGGGCCAGGAGGAAGTTCAGGCTGTGCAAAACCTGACCTGTGTGTGGGAACACTCCAGCGTCATCCCCACACCACCATAAAAGCCAAGCCAGTCTCCTTCTTCTGCTCTCTCAAGCCATTCTTGAACCTGCTTGAGAGCCTGCCCTGCTCTCCCCAGAAAGCCTCCTTATGTAGTAAGGATTTTCATACTCTCTAGGTGTATGTGTTATCAGTCTCGACATCCAAACCGAATTTGGGTTGAAGGGTCCATCCTGTCTCTGTGGTGTGATTACAACAACTGGTCCTGTGAGCAGGACATCAAGGTGCTATCCCTTACCACCGGGGGTCTTTCTTCTCTTGCTTTGGCTTTCTAACTGGCTCTGCTCTATGCTGGTGAACAGGCACTTGGGCTACTGCCTGCTGGCTAGCTTGTGCTTTGAACTTGCTTCTTTGTGCTGCATTTGTTAGTCCTACTGAGTGTCTGCTAAAGCTTTGACCAACATAAGTCAGTTTAGCCACTTGGCATATAGTGAAAGGATTCTTGGATTGGGACCTTCCTTAAAGCAGTCCTGAATCCTGTGTCTCAACCTGGACCTATTTGTGATTCTCAGGTTGAATCACGTGTTTCAATTCCAAACTAAGGTGCGACTGATACTAACCTCAAAGAAATGACTCTTACCATGTGAACACTGGTTGTGTCTCAACCACATGTTGGCCCCCTTTCTATATAGAGCTCAGGAGAAAGACTGACAGTCTGTTCAATATACAGGTCCATTGGATGGTCACTCGTGTGGAGGAAGAGCCGTTAACTATGTGGGATGCTGAGGTCATACTTCTAAAAGTAAATGACTCACTAGTACCTTACAAAATGCTTCTGCTGCTGCCCCTGTGCCTCTGTCATAAATAAAAATGATCCTGATCCTCAGACCTCTAGAGAAAAACATTTGTGTCACCTCTGTGACAAAGCCAAGAGATTAGTTCAACCATTGCCACGGGGAAGTCCATAACACTGATGGTACTGACTTGATTTGAGGTTCTCTGGAAGAAGAAACTTATAAAAACTTTTACCTATAAGAGCAATAACATCTGCAGACCTAATGTAAAAGACAAAACACAAGACCCCAAACTGTCAAAGTCTTCAAAAACAAGAAGTCTAAAAAACTGTCAGAGCCAAGAGGAGCCTAAGAAGTTATAACATGGAATGACTAAATAGAATGTAGAATCTTGGTTGGGATCCTGGGACAGAAGAAGAATATTAGGTAAAAAATAAGGCAATCTGGGGCTTCCACGGTGGCACAGAGGTTGAGAATCTGCCTGATGATGCAGGGGACATGGGTTCGAGCCCTGATCTTGGAAGATCCACATGCCGCAGAGCAACTAGGCCCGTGAGCCACAGCCGCTGAGCCTGCGCATCTGGAGCCTGTGCTCCACAACAAGAGAGGCTGCGACAGTGAGAGGCCCGCCCATCACGATGACGAGTGGCCCCTGCTTGCCACAACTAGGGAAAGCCCACACACAGAAACGAAGACCCAACACAGCCAAAAATATAAATAAATTAATTAAAAGAAGGCTCAACATTTAAAAAAAAAAGGAATTCTGATGAAGTACAGACTTTAGTTAATAATACTGTTTCAGTGTTGGTTCACTAAGTTGAACAATTGTACCATACTAATGTACAATGTTAAGAAGGGAAATTTGTTGTGGAGTGTATGAATATGATCTTCACAATTACTCTGTAAACCTAAAACTGTTCTAAAATAAAAAGTTTTTAAAAACCACACAATACCAGGTGATGAGATCTGGGAGACAACAGAATTAAACACTGAATGGGGGTGGCCATGTGGAATGGTTTGGAGGGAACACCTTCTCCCTAACATGTGCACCACAAGGATTGAACCAGAGAAGATGAGGAAGAGTGGAAGGTCAATTTGGGAAGGCTCTTTACTGGGTGTTGAGGAAGCACTCCCTTTCTCTAACCAGAGCACCTAGACTCCTCTGCACCCCTCCCCTCCCCCCACGTATCTTCAAGGGTAGTGCTTTGTGATGTCACAGCCACCCCAGCGCTACCATTGGCTGACCAATCAAAGCTGATGGGTGTGGCTCTTCATTGTCCTGGCAGGGTATATATAGAGAGGCCAGGAGCCTTGGAGTAGAGCACACTGTTGCTACTCACATGGCAGAGGAAACTACAGTCCCCCAGGAGCCTAACCGTGATGCACGGACAAACACCGAGAGGTCAGAGCAACAAACACCGGGGGGCCAACGCAGAAGGGAGAGGGTGAATTCTCCACTCCAGGGCTATAAGATGGAAGAGGTCAGATTACCCGACTCACGTGCCTCCTCTTCATCCCCCACCCAAGACTTACCCAGCCCTTCCCTGGCACAAACCCCTTCTCAATCCACACCCATTCTCTCAAAGTTCTCCTTCCCATCCTCTTTCCCCAAATCAATATCTTTCTGTATCACTTTGTTTTCCGACCAGATTCAGGAGGTGGTCGAGTTAAGAAAATCAGTCCGTCGTCAGAATTCGGGAAGAGGTTCTACACAGAAGAAGTCAAAGATGCTAGCATTCTATTACTGGCGGAGTACAACAATGACTAAAGAGCCAGAGGAGGATGAAAACGTCCCAGAGGGCTCTTCCAGCAGTTCATAAAGTGCTGCCCTGGGTCTATCAGGTGACTGAGACCTTGCTGTCTCTGTTGTCTCTCCAGAGAAAGCACTGGAGACATGGTCACCTGTGTAGAGCCAAATAAAAAAGCCCTCAGCTATTGATGTGCAAGCTGTTGTAGAAAGATGTGTGTGTATCTCTGTCTGTTCTTCGGTGATGGGGACTGAAGGAAGGCAGGAAGGGGCAGCCGTGTGAGAAGGGAGGGAGGTAGTATCCTGCCAGTTTGGGGCACAGACCAGACAGTCCATAGTTAGCCAGACACCGGGAATAAGGACTGGGTGAACACTGAGCTCTGAAGACAGATTTCTTCCTGAACACTTTATCCTGCTGTTGAGGAGGAAATGGACTTGGTGTTTCCGTGTGTGTTTGGGAGGTCCCAGATGGGGAGAGGGGTGCTGTATGGGTGGTGGCAGTGTGTGTCATAATCTGATTCCACTTTTGATGTTTGACAATAGACAGTTTTGAAGCCTCATTAATTCCCCTTCCCCTTCTGGTCCACATCTGGCCACACTTTATGTTCATCCACTCCCAGCCAGGGAGTAGGTGAACATAAAATAGAAACAGATATGCCTAACCTGAACCATCCGAATTATTTCCGTGCCTAACTTTTCCATAGCCAAGACATCCATTACCCTAAAATATCCTCTAGTGCACGTGGAGAACCTGACCCAATAAGTAATAAAGTTAAGTCTCTGGCCCTTATGATCAGCTTGAAAACTATGGGACCCTATGGACCTTTCCCCCTAGTTAAAATAAAACCTTTCACCTCAGTGTTTAAGAAAAGGTTCAATCTAAATGAAAGCACGGTTTTCACAGATTGAAACCCATTATATAAGACCTAGTTAGAGAAGGTGTGGTTATCCCCACTTCTGCTGCATTTAACAGCCAAGTTTTACTTGTTCTTAAACCCGGCAAAACAGGACCGGTGCCTCAGTGTGAATTCGTACCCTTGGCGTCATGGCCCCACCTATAGAAATGACTGATTCCACCCAATAATAAATAAGTAACTGGTAAATACTTTGCAGTTAGAGCAAAGTATTTGGCTAGCATGTTCTATTCAGTGCCTAGTTCAACAACCTCTCAGCTGCAGTTAACCTTCACCTTTAAAGGGACACAATACACCTTCACCTGGGTACTCAATGGGCTCAGTCTCCACGCCTGCCATCTCACATAGTCTTCACAGGCAATATTTTAACCAGCTCTAACTTTTTTCGGGTACACAGTTATGACATCACACTAATGACATCCTCCTTTGAGGAGATTCACATGAGACCCATAGTACAGGGCCCCACCACTTCAGTTAAGCTCCTGAAAATTATTTAGTAAGTTGAGGGCTGCTCCAGTCCTGACAGTGTCAAGAAACAGCTTTTAGTCTTCTTAGGACCCACATTGTTAAAACAAGCGCAACATGTTTTCGACATGTTTAGATTCTGGAGGCAACACTCCTCATTTACAAAGCTTTTTTTTTGTTCTGTAACTTGCAAAGAGACCCAACTTGAATGAGACCCCCTGTAAAAAGATACTAGAATCTGCCTGAATGGCCATAGAACAGGCATTCCTGTTACGGCCCCCCGGGATTCCTTCACTGTGGGAGCTTTAGCAACCTTCTCTCATATATCTTGGAGTCCCTCTCCCATCAGTGATGGCCGTTAGTTGCATGGGCTTCTGATACAAGGAACTACCTTCCTTGGCCCAATGCTGTATGCCATTAGTGTAGCAATTGGTGGGTGCATACTGGACTTTCCTGGAAATATAGACTATCTCAGGTCCTGAACCTGTGACCCTCAGTATACAGCTGCCCGTTAGGCCTTTGATCATGGAAACAGCACCCTGCAAGCCCAGCAGAGCTAGTGAGGCCTCCTTGCTACAGGATGGAGCTGAACCTGGGCTCTCTGCATACCCTACTTTCAGGAGAGGGTAACGTCCCCTGTGCTGTGTCCCTTGCCGGATGCCACAGTGCTAGAGGAGGTCATCTCTTAGAATACTTGGATACCTGGGGAGCCCCTTAGGCTCAACACAGTGAATACCAAAGGGGGTTCATTCACTTAACCAATGGCATTGCCACTGTCACACTTAATGGAGCTTGCTTGACTCTTGCTGCTTTTCATCTCTTAATCAGAATGTTCCTGATAAAGGACAGGACACAGGATCAGCTCAGTTGGCCAAACTTTAGCCAGTTATCTGAGCACTTGGCCATGTCTTAGCCAACAATTGGCCTCATCTTCACATTTTTATAGATCTTTGGGCCACTGCCAGCGGTCTGACCATCTGTTCTGGCCAATGAAAACAATTCCTTCTCCAAGGTTGCCTCATTTGGGGTAAAGAACTCATAGAATCTCTTGCCTCAAGGATACCCAAAATATAAATCAAGGTCACACATCTTCTGCACATATTAAAGCCACAATACAATGTCTCACCATAGCACTCTTTACCTTCTTTGAAGTTCTGCACATTGATAGAGAGACTAAGGCACTCATTTCACTTCTCAGAATATATAGTACTAGCTCTTGATAGTACTAGATATTTAATGGAACGTTCACCTTTCTTATTGGTCTCATGCTGCAGGTGCCATAATGGCTTACATAAACAAGTCCATATTAAATTAAATAAACCACGCAATGTTTTAGTTATCAGACAAACACCATGGGTAAGTTGTCACTGAGACTGATCCCATTTTTTCAGTTTTATTGAGGTATAATGGATAAATAAAAATTGTATATACTTAAGGTGTAGAACTTGATGTTTCGATTATTTCTATATCTATTCCTATATCTATAGAATGAAAGAATCACAACCATCTAATTACCCAACACTTCACAGTTACCAGTTTTTTCTTTTTTCTTTTTTTGGTCTAACTGCATTTTTGATGCATAACTCATTATGTGAGTAATAATCCTTTTCATACCTTCTTGGTATATGTGTGGCATCATTAGTCTTGACATTCAAACCAAATTTTGGGTGAGGGATGTACATTCCACTTCTGTGAGGTGACAACAAGCTCACATATCCATAAATATATATATATGTAGATATACTCATAGGCATATGAGTATGACACTTTAAAAAGATACCAGTATTTCAGGAAAGAAATATGTCCTGAGTGCCTAGTAGGTGTCAGATATTACTCTTGGTTCTGGAATTAGAGTGAAGAACATGAAATCAATAGTTCCTGTCCTCAAGTAACTTCTGTTTTCATGAGCAATGGGGTCGTTCTTGTTGCTGGTGTGGGGAACCTTCTCTAAACAACTGATATTTGAATCAAGATCTGAATAATGAGGTCGAGTCAGCTGTGTGAAGACTTTGAAGAAGAGCATTTTAGGTAGACTAGCAAGTAGCAATGCCGTGAGGCCAGAACGAGAAGAGTGTGTTGAGGAAGAGCAGAAGGGTGAGTGACTGGAGTGCAGTCAGAGAGGGGCAGAGCGGAGATTGATGACCGAGACTGGAGAGGCTGGCAGAGAAGTGGTCACATAGGGACCTGCAGGGTAAGAACTTGGATTTTATCTTATGTGCAGTGGAGGGCCACTGGATGGTTTGATAAAGGAAAGTGATGTCGTCTGATGTATGTTTTAGAAAGTTCACTGGATGTTGTGAACTGTGTAGGACCAGAGGGGTGACAGGCTGTTGGGACAATACAGGTGTGATATGATGATGGCTGGGACTAGGGTTTAGCAGGGGGAATATAACTTAGTGTCTAGTTGAGCAGTTGGGAGCATAGGATTTAAAGTCCGATCTCAATTTACAGCTTCACCACCTAAAAGCTATTTGACCTTGAGTACGTTGTTTAACTCCTGTAAGACTTAGTTTCCTCATCTGTAAAAAGGGAATGATAGTAACATGTATCTAGATCTTAGAGCCATGCTGAGATTAAATGAGGTAATTTATGTAAAACACCTGACATTATATTAGGCCAATAATAAGCATTTGATTAAATGGCTTCTGTTGTTATCATCTATGATATAAATACATACATGCATAATCCTTGCTTCTTTCTCCCCCACTCCCCAAAAGCTAGTGTGTCTTATGTTAACTGCTGCTAACCCATGAGTACTGAACCCTTGTGTTTTCCTTGAAGACACAGTATTTTGGGGCACCTTACCTCAATGGTCAAGCATTCTGGTACCTTGAGATACTTTATAATGTGTCTGTATATGGCTTATGATGAATTTATTCAGTAAGTGGCAGTAGTATCTGATTTCTAACATTCTCTTCTTTCTACCTAATGAATCATTGCTTGAATACCTATCCCCTTTTCTCCAACCTCTTCCACAGGTCCTAAATGAACAGCAACCCATATTTCTTCCCCAACTGCAAACCTAATGTACTGAACTTAGTCAGATTGCTTTGACAGTTGCTTCCTTTCATTAAACGCAGCTTAGAGTTCTTCTTCCCTCAGAAAAACCTGCTTGCATGTTTCAAAGCAGGTTCTCATTTTATTAGTTCCTGATCAGGACTCTTCCAAAGTCTCTTGTTCCATTTGCCCATCTTCCACACATTACCATCATTTGAGACTATAAATAATAAACTGTTTACTTCCTCCTCCACATTCTTGATGAATGAAATAGGACTAGATGTTGATTCCTTCCTCTTTGAAGGGCTTGCTTTCCCTTCCCCACCTAAGGCTGGTGAGTGATGAAAGCATCCTCAGTCTTTAAGGCTAAGCTCAAATGGTTCTTTCCCTCTGAAGCCTCTCTACCACCAATGCCTGCAGAGTTCATTGCCCCTATGGTCCTACAAATTCTTATATTAAAGCAATAGCCATATTGTATTAGAATGGTTCATTTATATGTTTGTCTTGTTGTAATATACAACAAGAAGGAGCATATTTCATTCATCTCTGTAATCCCAACCACTTTAAAACACCTGACACAATGTCACGGTTGCTGCTCAATGTAGTTTGATGAACTGCTGGAGGACTGAACAATCAAATCATTCTGTAGATACTGGGTCATTTCCTTAACCTGCTCTATAATGTTGGCTTTAGAAAATGTTAAACTTAAAATCATGTAAAATTTTTATTTTGAAAAACTCAAAGTACAAGAAAGAAAGTTAAAAAAAAAGAACCCTAAACACTAAAAACTCAAAACACTCTCTATGATATGCACACTTTCAGCAACTATCTCTTTGTACATGGCTTTACACATATGTAATTTACATGTGCATTTACATAAAGCAATTATATATAAATGTTGAGAATTATATATATATATATTCATACATATACATAAATATTGAGAAAGCCTGTACATCTATAGGATTTTTACACTTCATTAGCCACTCCTCCACTGGATAAGCAGTGTTAAAAGCCTGGTGTGAATCTTTGCATAGCTTTGTCTATGTTCATAAATAAGGTAACATACATATGTATGCATAAAAACATATAGGGGCACTATTTTACTCTTTACTGCACGTACTTTTTCTCACTTAGAAACATTTCAGAGAAATGTTTTCCACATCGTCTGGTATAGACTTAACACACTTTTTAAACTAGTTATGTAAAATGCAATGGTTTGAGTGAAAGACAACTTATTAAACCATTCCTCTATTGAGGACATTCAAGTTGATTCCAGTTTTTTGGCTACTAGAAAAAACGTTGCAATTAATCTCAATATATACGTAAATTTTATCTTGTTCATATTCACTGTTATATACCCGTGCTTTTATCTTCAATGGAAGGAGGCCCCGGAAATGGAATTGCTAAGTTAAAGTTTATGTAAATTCTTAATTTTAATAGGGGTTGCCAGATTGACTTCCAAATGGCTTTAATATACTGCACATTTCCCTCGGCAAATGTATGAGATAACATATTAACCTCCACAAAACTCCAGCAATGTGTGATAACATGTTTAATGGTCTTAAAGTGATATTTCCTTGTTAATTTAATTTCAATACGCCTGATTGCTAGTAAAGTTGAGTAATTTCACTTGTTTATTGGCAAGGGGGTTTTCTGCCTCCTTGAACAGCCCTTTTTACCCTTTTTAACCACCTTCAATTAGGGTGTTTGTCTTTTCTTATTAATGTGTGGGAAATTTTTTATATGTTGGATATTGAACCCTTTATCTGTCATGTGTCTTACAAATATATGTTCCTGTATTATTTGTCTTCTGGTTTTATTTGCCTTTACGTTTGCCATATGATTACATTTTAAGTTTTAAGCACTCAAATATGTCAGTCATTTCTCTAGAGTGTCTAGGATTTCCAGCTTGCACAGAAATTTTTCTTGACTCCTAGATTATGCATACGTTTTCCATAATATATATATTTTACTTCAACATTTTTATCTTTAGATCATACAGAACTTCATGTTGTGTGAGAGAGGAGTCCAAACTTATTTTATCCTTTTTAATACATATAAATAATAAATGTATGCAGTACTACTAAGAAGAAAATAGAGTCAAAAAACCAAACAAAGCCCACTTTATTTTGGATACAAATCCAGCCCTGAAACTTACTAGCTATTGCCCTGAGAAAGTCATTTAATTTTTGTGAACCTCTTTCCCCATTTGTAAAAGGGAGATAATAATGTCAACATGACAGAAGTTTTATGAGAATTAATGTATGTCAAACACAGTGACTGGCATATAGATTCAGAGGTCAACAAAGATAGCTATAATGACTGTTGTTTAACTCACTCTGAAATGCTTTCGCCTTGAACACGCTTAGGAATGCTGATAGGCCCCATCGTGTCTTGCTTCATGGCTCACTTTGGTTTTGCATCTTTAATGGAGTTTTTATTATACAGTGCTCCTAAGGTAAAAAAAAGAAAAGAAAAAGAAAAACATTACAGGAAGTTGGCCTCAAAGATATTATCAACAAGGTAGAGTGCTACTGAGGTGAACATTAGAGGACAGACTAAGGTGGCCTAGATCCACCTCACACAGAAATACATCCTTTCACAAAGGGAAAAGATCTGCTAGAAGCTCCTGCTTCTAGAAAAATAACACAAGGATATTAATAAATGTGATGACTTGGGGGAAGGTGGCAAACATATTTGAGGCTCCGAATTTCCAGAGAGTATTTGAGAGAACACTTTGCTCTATATGGCCCAGGGAAATTAACCAAAAGCTCCCTAACTTGGGTGCCCCTCATGCGCCAGATACCATCACTGACAGAACTGGAATTTATAGTCAATACTAAGTGCCCTTATAGATCATTTTTCATTTCATAGGAAGGAGAAATATCTTTCCTAAGCAGTTAGGAAAGTTATTTATTTATTTATTTTGAACAAACACACTTTTTTTTTTAACATCTTTACTGGAGTATGATTGCTTTACAATGGTGTATTAGTTTCTGCTCTATAACAAATTGAATCAGCTATACATATACGTATATACCCATATCCCCTCCCTCTTGCATCTCCCTCCCTCCCACCCTCCCAATCCCACCCCTCTAGGTGGTCAAAAAGCACTGAGCTGATCTCCCTGTGCTATGTGGCTGCTTCCCACTAGCTATCTGTTTTACATTTCGTAGTGTATATATGTCCATGCCACTCTCTCACTTTGTCCCAGCTTACCCTTCCCCCTCCCCGTGTCCTCAAGTCCATTCTCTAGTAAGTCTGCGACTTTCTTTTTTTTTTCGGTACGCGGGCCTCTCACTGTTGTGGCCTCTCCCGTTGTGGAGCACAGGTTCCGGACGTGCAGGCTCAGTGGCCATGGCTCACGGGCCCAGCCGCTCCGCGGCATGTGGGATCCTCCCAGACCGGGGCACGAACCCGTGTCCCCTGCATCGGCAGGCTGATTCTCAACCAGTATGCCACCAGGGAAGCCCAGGTCTGCGTCTTTTTTCCCGTCTTGTCCCTAGGTTCCTCATGACCATTTTTTTTTTAAAGATTCCATATATATGTGTTAGCATACGGTATTTGTTTTTCTCTTTCTGACTTACTTCACTCTGTATGACAGACTCTGGGTCCATCCACCTCACTACAAATAACTCAGTTTCGTTCCTTTTTATGGCTGAGTAATAGTCCATTGTATACATGTGCCACATCTTCTTTATCCATTCATCTGTTGATGGACACTTAGGTTCCTTCCAAGTCCTGGCTATTGTAAATAGAGCTGCAATGAACATTGTGGTACATGACTCTTTTTGAATTATGGTTTTCTCAGGATATATGCCCCATAGTGGGATTGCTGGGTCATATGGTCGTTCTATTTTTAGTTTTTTAGGGAACCTCCATACTGTTCGCCTTAGTGAATGTATCAATTTACATTCCCACAAACAGTGTATGAGGGTTCCCTTTTCTCCACACCTTCTCTAAGAATTTGTCCATTTCTTCCAGGTTGTCCATTTATTGTTTGTAGATTTTTTGATGATGGCCATTCTGACCGGTGTGAGATGATACCGCATTGTAGTTTTGACTTGCATTTCTCTAATGATTAACGACGTTGAACATTCTTTCATGTGTTTCTTGGCAATCTTTGTATCTTCTTTGGAAAAATGTCTATTTAGGTCTTCTGCCCATTTTTGGATTGGGTGGTTTGTGTTTTTGATATTGAGCTGCATGAGCTGCTTGTAAATTTTGGAGACTAATCCTTTGTCAGTTGCTTCGTTTGCAAATATTTTCTCCCATTCTGAGGGTTGTCTTTTCATCTTGTTTATGGTTTCCTTTGCTGTGCAAAAGCTTTTAAGTTTCACTCGGTCCCATTTGTTTATTTTTAGTTTTGTTTCCATTTCTTTAGGAGGTGGGTCAAACAAGATCTTACTGTGATTTATCTCAAAAGAGTGTTCTTCTTTTATTTCCTCTAAGAGTTTTAGTGTGTCTGGCCTTACATTAAGGTCTTTAATCCATTTTGAGTTTATTTTTGTGTATGGCATTAGGGAGTGTTCTAATTTCATTCTTTTCCATGTAGCTGTCCAGTTTTCCCAGCACCACTTATTGAAGAGGCTGTCTTTCCTCCATTGTATACTCTAGCCTCCTTTATCAAGATAAGGTGACCATGTGTACATGGGTTTATCTCTGGACGTTTTTGGATGGAACGTCCTATAAATATCAATTAAGTCCATCTTGTTTAATGTATCATTTAAAGCTTGTGTTTCCTTATTATTTTTCATTTTGGATGATCTGTCCATTGTTGAAAGTGGGGTGTTAAAGTCGCCTACTATGATTGTGTTACTGTCGATTTCCCCTTTTATGGCTGTTAGTATTTGTCTTATGTATTGAGGTGCTCCTATGTTGGGTGCATAAATATTTACAAGTGTTATATCTTCTTCTTGGATCGATCCCTTGATCATTATGTAGTGTCCTGCTTTGTCCCTTGTAAGTCATTATTTTAAAGTCTATTTTGTCTGATATGAGAATTGCTACTCCAGCTTTCATTTGATTTTCATTTGCATGGAATATCTTTTCCCACCCCCTCACTTTCAGTCTGTATGTTTCCCTAGGTCTGAAGTGGGTCTCTTGTTGACAGCATATATACGGGTCTTGTTTTTGTATCCATTCAGCCAGTCTGTGTCTTTTGGTGGGAGCATTTAATCCATTTACATTTAAGGTAATTATTGATATGTATGCTCCTATTACCATTTTCTTAATTGTTTTGCATTTGTTATTGTAAGTCTTTTCCTTCTCTTGTGTTTCCTGCCTGGAGAAGTTGGTTTAGCATTTGCTGTAAAGCTGGTTTGGTTCTGCTGAATTCTCTTAGCTTTTGCTTGTCTGTAAAGGTTTTAATTTCTCTGTCAAATCTGAATGAGATCCTTGCTGGGTAGAGTAATCTTGGTTGTAGGTTTTTCCCTTTCATCACGTTAAATATGTCCTGCCCCTCCCTTCTGGTTTGCAGAATTTCTGCTCAAAGATCAGCTGTTAACCTTATGGGGATTCCTTTCTATGTTATTTGTTGTTTTTCCCTTGCTGCTTTTAATATTTTTTCTTTGTATTTACTTTTTGATAGTTTGACTACTATGTGTCTTGGCGTGTTTCTCCTTGGATTTATCCTGTATGGGACTCTCTGTGCTTCCTGGACTTGATTAACTATTCCCTTTCCCATATTAGGGAAGTTTTCAACTATAATCTCTTCAAATATTTTCTCAGTCCCTTTCTTTTTCTCTTTTTCTTTGGGAACCCCTATAATTTGAATGTTGGTACGTTTAATCGTGTCCCAGAGGTCTCTGAGACTGTCCTCAATTCTTTTCATTCTTTTTTCTTTATGCTGCTCTCCACTAGTTATTCCCACTATTTTATCTTCCAGGTCACTTATCCGTTCTTCTGCCTCATTTATTCTGCTATTGATCCCTTCTAGAGAATGTGTAATTTCATTTATTGTGTTGTTCATGATAGTTTGTTTGCTCTTTAGTTCTCCTAGGTCCTTGTGAAACTTTTCTTGTATTTTCTCCATTCTATTTGCAAGATTTTGGATCATCTTTACTATCATTATTCTGAATTCTTTTTCAGGTAGACTGCCTATTTCCTCTTCATTTGTTAGGTCTGCTGGGTTTTTACCTTGCTCCTTCATCTGCTGTGTGGTTTTCTGTCTTTTCATTTTGCTTATCTTACTGTGTTTGGGGTCTCCTTTTCACAGGCTGCAAGTTTGTAGTTCCCGTTGTTTTTGGTGTCTGTCCCCAGTGGCTAAGGTTGGTTCAGTGTGTTGTTTAGGCTTCCTGGTGGAGGGGACTAGTGCCTGTGTTCTGGTCAATGAGGCTGGAGCTTTTCTTTTTGGTAGGCAGGTCCATGTCTGGTGGTGTGTTTTGGGGTGTCTGTGACCTTACTATGATTTTAGGCAGCCTCTCTGCTAATGGGTGGAGTTGTGTTCCTTTCTTGGTAGTTGTTTGGCATAAGGCATCCAGTACCGTAGCTTGCTGGTCATTTAGTGGAGCTGGGTCTTGGTGTTGAGATGGAGATCTCTGGGAGATTTTCACCGTTTGATATTACGTGGAGCTGGGAGGTCTGTGGTGGACCAATACCCTGAACTTGCCTCTGCCACATCAGAGGAACAGCCCTGACGCTTGGCTGGAACACCAAGAGTCTGTCACGCACACGGCTCAGAGTAAAAGGGAGAAAGAAAGAAAGAAAGAAAGAAAGAAAGAAAGAAAGAAAGAAAGAGAGAAAGAGAGAAACATGTAAAATTAAATTAAATTAAATAATTAAAAAGTTATTAAAATAAAGAACAAAAATTTATTATTAAAATTTTTTAAGTAATAAAAAAACGAGAAAGAAGAGAAAAACCAGACGAAGAAACAAATTCACCAATGATAACAAGCACTGAAAACTATACTAAAAAAAAAAAAAAAACGGACAGACAGAACCCTAGGACAAACGGTAAGTGCCGAACTATACAGACAAAATCACAAACAGAAGCATACGCATACACACTCACAAAAAGAGAAAAAGGGAAAAAATATATAAATAGCGTTGCTCCCAAAGTCCACCTCCTCCATTTGGGATGATTCGTTGTCTATTCAGGTGTTCCACCGATGCAGGGTACATCAAGTTGATTGTGGAGATTTAATCCGCTGCTCCTAAGGCTGCTGGGCGAGATTTCCCTTTCTCTTCTTTTTTCGCACAGCTCCCGGGTTCAGCTTTGGATTTGACCCCGCCTCTGCATGTAGGTCTCCTGAGAGCGTCTGTTCTTCGCTCAGACAGGACGGGGTTATAGGAGCCGCTGCTTTGGGGGCTCTGGCTCACACAGGCCGGGGGGAGAGAGGGGTACGGAGGGAGGGTGAGCCTGCAGTGACAGAGGCCGGCGTGACGTTGCACCAGCCCGAGGCACGCCGTGCGTTCTCCCGGGGAAGTCGTCCCTGGATCACGGGACACTGGCAGTGGCGGGCTGCACAGGCTCCCTGAAGGGAGGTGTGGATAGTGACCTGTGCTCGCACACAGGCTTCTTGGTGGTGGCAGCAGCAGCCTTAGCATCTCATGCCCATCTCTGGTGTCTGCATTCCTAGCCACGCCTCGCGCCCGTCTCTGGAGCTCCTTTAGGCGGCGCTCTGAATACCCTCTGCTCGTGCACCAGGAAACACAGAGGGAAGAAAAAGTCTCTTGCCTTTGCGGCAGCTCCAGACTTTTCCTGGACTCCCTCCTGGCTAGACGTGGCGTACTAACCCCTTCAGGCTGTGTTCACACTGCCAGTCCTCTCCCTGCGCTCAGACCGAAGCCCAAGCCTCAGCTCCCAGCCCCCACCCGTCCCGGCATGTAAGCAGACAAGCCTCTCGGGCTGGTGAGTACTGGTTGGCACCGATCCTCCGTGCGGGAATCTCTCCGCTTTGACCTCCGCACCCCTGTTGCTGCGCTCTCCTCCGTGGCTCCGAAGCTGCCCCCGTCTGCCACCTGTAGTCTCCGCCAGTGAAGGGGCTTCTAGTGTGTGGAAACCTTTCCTCCTTCAGGCTCCCTCCCACTGGTGCAGGTCCCGTTCCTATTCTTTTGTCTCTGCTTTTTCTTTTTTTCTTTGGCCCTACCCAGCTACGTGGGGAGTTTCTTGCCTTTTGGGAGGTCTGAGGTCTTCTGCCATCGTTCAGTGGGTGTTCTATAGGAGCAGTTCCACGTGTAGATATATTTCTGATGCTTCTGTGGGGAGGAAGGTGATCTCCACGTCTTACTCTTCCGACGTCTTGAAGTTCCCTCCAGTCTATTATAGAACGTTTTCAACACCTCAAATAGA
Organism: Mesoplodon bidens; assembly: GCF_964165515.1. Taxonomy (NCBI): domain Eukaryota; kingdom Metazoa; phylum Chordata; class Mammalia; order Artiodactyla; family Ziphiidae; genus Mesoplodon; species Mesoplodon bidens. Next base: position 14,363,944 of record NC_138163.1, on the reverse strand, counting down.
AACCCTCGTATCTTGCAGCTGTGAATCCCCTATGCTCCCAACAACTTCTGCCTCAGCCTTAAGCAATTATTGATCTATTTTGTATCTATAGATTTGCCTGTTCTGAGCATTTCATATGAATAGAATCACATAATATGTGGTCTTTTGTGACTGACTTCTTTCACTTAGCATAATGTTTTTAAGGTTCAGCCATATTGTAGCATATATTAGTTCTTCATTCTTTTTGATGTCTGAATAGTATTCTGTTGTATGGATTTGCCACATTTTGTTTGTCCACTGGTCAGTTGATGGGCGTTTGGGTTGTTTCCATCTTTGGGTATTATGAATATTGCTGCTATGAATATTTATGTACAAGTTTTTGTATGGACATATATTTGCAATTATCTTGGGAATATACCTACAAGTGGGTCATACAGTAGCACTGTTTCACCCTCTGAGAAACTACCAAACTTTTCCAAAGCAGGTATACCATTTTACATTCTCACTAACAGTGTATGTTGGTTCTGATTTCTCTAAATCCCCACCAACAGTTATGATTATCTGACTTTTGGATTCTAGCCATCCGCATGGGTATGAAAGGGTATCATTCTGTGGTTTTCATTTGTGTTTTCCTGATGAATAATGATGTCAAGCGTCTCTAATGTGCTTGCTGGCCATTTGTATATCTTCCATGCAGAAATGTCTATTTAGATCTTCTGCCCATTTTAAAAGTTGGGTTATTTACCTTCTTATCACAGGCATGTAAGAGTTCTTTATATATTCTGAATAAAAATCCCTTATCAGATACACGATTTACAAATATTTTCTCCCATTCTGTAGGTTGTTGTGCTATATTCTGTACATGAATTATTTGAGTTGATCTTTGCAACAGCTGTATGAGATATTATCCTTCTATTTTTTTTTAGAGATCAGAAAACAGGCTCAGAGTGGTTAAGTACCTATCCTAACTCACAATGCTAGCATGGGATGGTTCCAGGATTTGCACTTAGATATCTATTGGAATTTCAGTTAAAGTCCTCCATCCTCTTGCCTTGATGCTCATATACACAGTTTGTATTTGATGAAAGAAATTGAATCTTAGGATTGTATTGCCCTGTCTATTCTTCACTCGTAGACATTCCAGTGGATAAACACTGAAAATGAAAACACTTTGGTAATACTCCTGAAATTGATTGTCTGGGGACCATGCTGATTCCCAGCAGGAAGGTGTAGCCACAGGGCTCCTGAGGTTGGTTGAATTGATGTTCTGAGTCTGGATTTATAAGCATGGGGAATTGTTCTTTTAAAAGACATTGACAAAGAGAACCCTTCTAATGTGAGCCAGATGCAGCCATGATTTTGAATAAATGTTTGCTGGTAACCATACTTAGGTGGGAACATCTGCCCACTGATGAGCTCCCTGGAGTTTTAGCAGTGGAATTTACGTAGGAAATACAACTCCAAGTACTTCCTCCTGAGGAGAGATGTTAGGCAAAAAGAAGCTTAATTTACTTTCTTCCATTTTTTGTCCACCTGCCATTTAGGAAGCCTAAGTAAATACATTCCTGTCTTGGGAAAATACCACTTCCACTTGGCCTTCCATCTTCCCCAGCTTTGGCTTTGCAGGTGCCCAGTAAGTGCTGGTGCTTGCATCTGGGCCACATCTGTGCAGGCACCTTGTGTTGTCCAAGAATAGTGCATGGCTCCATAAGCCTATAGTACCAACCCTCTGACATTAGAATTTGCTGTTGATATTTTTCATACACACTCACACTCTTGAGCAAACACACTAGTTTCCTTTCAAGCCTACCCTCTTAGATGTCCTTACTAGTCTATCTTTTCAATGCTGGATCATCATACAGGATACATGATATTTAGAGGAAACAGGTTTCAGTGGTGTTTCTGGATTCTTCTTAGTTCTAGGTCAGCCTAGATTAAGCAATCTGTAGTCTGGAGGGCTTTACTCACCTCCCAATCTGCCGTGCAGTCACAAGGTCCATCTTGTCTTATCACTTTGACTTAAGTCACCACCCTGCAGATTATCCATCATTAACTAGACCCTCATTCACGTATTGCTCTGCACTTGACGGAATTGGACCCAACCCTCTCCGCAACTTCATGAGCGCTTATTTCCTGCCCTCTGTAACTCATAGTCTATCATTAAGAAACTCCCCAGTAGCTTCAAGTTGTTCTCTCCGTGTTCCCTTAATCTCTGTTTTATGACTGGAATATGGCTGTGCCTTGAGGAAATCACTTCCCCTGCAGTCCTCTTGAGCAAACGTTAGTTTTCCTCACATACCCCAAGGAGTCGACTCACTGTCACTTTCAAACCATTTCTGCTCCTTTCTCTTTCAAAATTCAGAGCTCATTTGTAGTTCTTGCTATTAGATAATATCATGTGCTACGCCATCTATTTCTTTACCTTCATTCATTAGACACTGTCCTGAGTCTTCTTCTCCACTTTTAGTACTGCCACCATCTTGGCAACTTCAACATCTGTCATCTATGTGGATATTCATCCAGCATTTTTGGCTTTGCAAACCTTTCATGCCCTCAATTCCAATGGTATTTTTCTTCCATCATACTTAAGCCACTCACTCTAATGCTCATGCACTAGACATTGACATTCTCAAAAATTACAGCAAATCTGAAATCCTGATTTTATAACATACATCTCTTGGGCTACAACTGATTATCCTTCCTAGCAAAATACCTCCCTCACGTGCAGGTATACACACCTACACACACCCAACTCTAAAAATTCTTCAATTTTGAACTCCAATCTGTGAATTCTACTACTTTTCAGCATCAGCCACATTTCTCTTTTCGCATTTCCTCATTGCTTACCAATTTATCATGAGTATCACTTACTTTCATCAACCTTCATCTCCCTACTCACTTTCCCACCCTAGTATTTCCCTGGCAAAACCACAACCCTTGTTAAATTTAGCTATCTACCTGCTTTGTTCCTATATACGAGTGATGGATGTTGCTGTAGAAATTTACAAGGCAAAGCTAACTGATCACACCTTAAATTCTTGACCACATATCTTAAATGATCAATCCTTCCATATTATACACCCATTTCCATTATACAAAATGAATATCCAATACTTTATCTTCCCCTCAATTTCTCAAAACCCTACCCTCACTCTTGTTATTTTATGCCCTTATCTCATCCTTCACTGAGAAAACTGAAGAGTCAAGAGAAAATTCTTTTATATCTTCCCCACCAAATCGACCATCTTACCTGCATTTGTAATCATACCATAATCGTTTCCTTCTCCACTGTAGAATCTATAAATATTACTCATTCTCATGGAAAGCCAAGATTTCCACATTTGCTACCGATTCCATCTACTAGTGCTCTGAATACCCCACTTGCTTTCTCAATATTTTTTCTTCTGCAATTATCCCTTAGGATTTTTATGTCGTCACTTTCATTCAGTCATTTATATTGGCTAGATGCATTCTAGAATCTACCCTCTTAAATATACACTCTCTTAATACCAAATCGCCCTCCAGCTATAGTCCCATATTTCTCCTCCCCTTAGCACCAAAACTCGCAAAAGAAATTGTCTATCCGCCCCTCACTTTCTGATCTCACATTTTCTCCTTAATACACATCCAGGTTTATATTAAAATATTTTCCACTCTTTCAATTTCCTTCTTATCAAATTTACCAATGACCTCTCTACTAACAAGTTCAATCGTCATTTGTCTGTCCCTATTTTACCTGTAAAAGCATTTAATAAAGTTGTCCATTTTTTACTTCTTGAAACGTTATCTGCCCTTTGCTTTTGTGTTGCTCAATTCACCTGTATTTTTTTTGTTGTTGTTGCTGTTGTTCCCTCCTTTTCAACTCTTTTCATTATATACCTAGGAGTAGAGTTACTGGGTAATATGGCAAGTCTATGTTTAACTTGTTGAGTAACTGCCGAAATGTTTTCCACAGAGGCTGTATCATTTTATGTTCCCACCAGACGTGTATGAGTGTTTCAATTTCTCTACATCCTTGTCAATACTTGTTATTTTCTTTTTAAAAAAGTTATAGCCTTCCTAGTGGGTATGAAGTGGCATCTCATCGTGGTTTTGATTTGCATTTCCCTAACGACTAATTGTATTGAGCATATTTTCATATGTTTGTTGGCTATTTGTATATCTTCATTAGCACAATGTCTATTTAAGTCCTTTACCTGATTTTCAGTTGGGTTGTTTGTATTTTTGTTGTTGATTTGTAAGAGTTCTTTCTGTATTCTGGATACTACAGTTTTACTAAATATATGATTTGCCAGGATCTCTCTTTGGTGTGCCTTTTTGCTTTCTTCATGGTATTCTTTTGCAGAAGAAAACATTTTAAAATTTTGATATAGTCCAATTTACTCTTTCTTTGTTGCTTGTGCTTTTTGTGTCATATCTAGGAAACCATTGCTTAACCAAGTTCTATATGCTTTTGATCCCCATAACTGACCCAAAATGTTGAAACCCATTCATTCAACAGAAATATTCATGGCCACCTACTATGTGCCAGGCTCTACTGTAAATACTGGGGAGAGTGATGAACAAGATGGTGGAGACCGAGATTGCTAGCTTATCTCCAACATTTAAGTTCTCCTCTTCTACCAGGTAGACTACATTTCTCATTTTCTCTTGTAGTTAGATGTGGCTATGTGAGTTTTTCCCAAGGAAATGTGAGCAGGAGTAATGCATACCCCTTTTGAGCCTGGCCCATAAATATTCCCATGTGCCCTCCTATATGCTCTTTTCTGCTTCTGCAATTGGAATGGAGATGTCCTGGCAGAAATGACAGAAACCACTCTTTTGCCACTTATCTCAATAGGGTTGTGACGAGGATTAAATATGTATATGGGTATTTAGCATAATTCCTACATAGAGTTAGTAGTCAATAAATGTTAGTTTTGGTAATTATTATTACAGTCTTTGGGTGCTACAGTAGTCACCCAGGATGGGAAACATGTTAGAAACCCCTCATAATTCAGCAGATAGTACAACGAAGTCTGCTCTTTTGTGACCAGTGTGTCAGACCTCCTGAGGCTAGCAGTCTTTTCTCTTTCTACACAGTTTCTCTGTGATGAACCAAGATAATTCTAAGCCACCTTAAATAATATTTAAAGGACCATAATTTGGGAAATACTAACCTAGTGAAACGTAGTTTAACTGAAAACAATATAAGTGTGGTTATAATGGTTATGAGAATTCTAAACTGTGCTAAACACCTTGCATTTACACAACATTATTCTATAAAAGAGCCCTACCACTGCCTCTTCCCCTGCTTCCCTAGATCGGATAAGAAAGCTCAGGTACTCTCTCTTCTGTGGGCCAGGAGGAAGTTCAGCCTGTGCAAAACCTGACCTGTGTGTGGGAACACTCCAGCGTCATCCCCTCACCACCATAAAAGCCAAGCCAGTCTCCTTCTTCTGCTCTCTCAAGCCATTCTTGAACCTGCTTGAGAGCCTGCCCTGCTCTCCCCAGAAAGCCTCCTTATGTAGTAAGGTTTTTCATACTCTCTAGGTGTATGTGTTATCAGTCTCGACATCCAAACCGAATTTGGGTTGAAGGGTCCATCCTGTCTCTGTGGTGTGATTACAACAACTGGTCCTGTGAGCAGGACATCAAGGTGCTATCCCTGACCACCGGGGGTCTTCCTTCTCTTGCTTTGGCTTTCTAACTGGCTCTGCTGTATGCTGGTGAACAGGCACTTGGGCTACTGCCTGCTGGCTAGCTTGTGCTTTGAACTTGCTTCTTTGTGCTACCTTTGTTAGTCCTACTGAGTGTCTGCTAAAGCTTTGACCAACATAATTCAGTTTAGCCACTTGGCATATAGTGAAAGGATTATTGGATTGGGACCTTCCTTAAAGCAGTCCTGAATCCTGTGTCTCAACCTGGACCTATTTGTGATTCTAAGGTTGAATCACGTGTTTCAATTCCAAACTAAGGTGCGACTGATACTAACCTCAAATAAATGACTCGTACCTTGTGAACACTGGTTGTGTCTCAACCACATGTTGGCCCCCTTTCTATATAGAGCTCAGGAGAAAGACTGACAGTCTGTTCAATATACAGGTCCATTGGATGGTCACTCGTGTGGAGGAAGAGCCGTTAACTATGTGGGAGGCTGAGGTCATACTTCTAAAAGTAAATGACTCACTAGTACCTTACAAAATGCTTCTGCTGCTGCCCCTGTGCCTCTGTCATAAATAAAAATGATCCTGATCCTCAGACCTATAGAGAAAAACATTTGTGTCACCTCTGTGACAATGCCAAGAGATTAGTTCAACCATTGCCACGGGGAAGTCCATAACACTGATGGTACTGACTTGATTTGTGGTTCTCTGGAAGAAGAAACTCATAAAAACTTTTACCTATAAGAGCAATAACATCTGCAGACCTAATGTAAAAGACAAAACACAAGACCCCAAACTGTCAAAGTCTTCAAAAACAAGAAGTCTAAAAAACTGTCAGAGCCAAGAGGAGCCTAAGAAGTTATAACATGGAATGACTAAATTTAATGTAGAATCTTCGTTGGGATCCTGGGACAGAAGAAGAATATTCTGTAAAAAATAAGGCAATCTGGGGCATCCACGGTGGCACAGTGGTTGAGAATCTACCTGCTGATGCAGGGGACATGGGTTCGAGCCCTGATCTGGGAAGATCCACATGCCGCAGAGCAACTAGGCCCGTGAGCCACAGCCGCTGAGCCTGCGCATCTGGAGCCTGTGCTCCACAACAAGAGAGGCTGCGACAGTGAGAGGCCCGCCCATCACGATGACGAGTGGCCCCTGCTTGCCACAACTAGGGAAAGCCCACACACAGAAACGAAGACCCAACACAGCCAAAAATATAAATAAATTAATTAAAAGAAGGCTCAACATTTAAAAAAAAAAGGAATTCTGATGAAGTACAGACTTTAGTTAATAATACTGTTTCAGTGTTGGTTCACTAAGTTGAACAATTGTACCATACTAATGTACAATGTTAAGAAGGGAAATTTGTTGTGGAGTGTATGAATATGATCTTCACAATTACTCTGTAAACCTAAAACTGTTCTAAAATAAAAAGTTTTAAAAACCACACAATACCAGGTGATGAGATCTGGGAGACAACAGAATTTAACACTGAATGGGGGTGGCCATGTGGAATGGTTTGGAGGGAACACCTTCTCCCTAACATGTGCACCACAAGGATTGAACCAGAGAAGATGAGGAAGAGTGGAAGGTCAATTTGGGAAGGCTCTTTACTGGGTGTTGAGGAAGCACTCCCTTTCTCTAACCAGAGCACCTAGACTCCTCTGCACCCCTCCCCTCCCCCCACGTATCTTCAAGGGTAGTGCTTTGTGATGTCACAGCCACCCCAGCGCCACCATTGGCTGACCAATCAAAGCTGATGATTTTGGCTATTCATTGTCCTGGCAGGGTATATATAGAGAAGCCAGGAGCCTTGGAGTAGAGCACACTGTTGCTACTGACATGGCAGAGGAAACTACAGTCCCCCAGGAGCCTAACCGTGATGCACGGATAAACACCGAGAGGTCAGAGCAACAAACACCGGGGGGCCAACGCAGAAGGGAGAGGATGAATTCTCCACTCCAGGGCTCTAAGATGGAGGAGGTCAGATTACCCGACTCACGTGCCTCCTCTTCATCCCCCACCCAAGACTTACCCAGCCCTTCCCTGGCACAAACCCCTTCTCAATCCACACCCATTCTCTCAAAGTTCTCCTTCCCATCCTCTTTCCCCAAATCAATATCTTTCTGTATCACTTTGTTTTCCGACCAGATTCAGGAGGTGGTCGAGTTAACAAAATCAGTCCGTCGTCAGAATTCGGGAAGAGGTTCTACACAGAAGAAGTCAAAGATGCTAGCATTCTATAACTGGCGGAGTACAACAATGACTAAAGAGCCAGAGGAGGATGAAAACGTCCCAGAGGGCTCTTCCAGCAGTTCATAAAGTGCTGCCCTGGGTCTATCAGGTGACTGAGACCTTCCTGTCTCTGTTGTCTCTCCAGAGAAAGCACTGGAGACATGGTCACCTGTGTAGAGACCAAATAAAAAAGCCCTCAGCTATTGATGTACAAGCTGTTGTAGAAAGATGTGTGTGTATCTCTGTCTGTTCTTCGGTGATGGGGACTGAAGGAAGGCAGGAAGGGGCAGGCGTGTGAGAAGGGAGGGAGGTAGTATCCTGCCAGTTTGGGGCCCAGACCAGCCAGTCCATAGTTAGCCAGACACCGGGAATAAGGACTGGGTGAGGACTGAGCTCTGAAGACAGATTTCTTCCTGAACACTTTATCCTGCTGGTGAGGAGGAAATGGACTTGGTGTTTCCGTGTGTGTTTGGGAGGTCCCAGATGGGGAGAGGGGTGTTGTATGGGTGGTGGCAGTGTGTGTCATAATCTGATTCCACTTTTGATGTTTGACAATGGACAGTTTTGAAGCCTCATTAATTCCCCTTCCCCTTCTGGCCCACATCTGGCCACACTTTATGTTCATCCACTCCCAGCCAGGGAGTAGGTGAACATAAAATAGAAACAGATATGCCTAACCTGAACCGTCCGAATTATTTCCGTGCCTAACTTTTCCATAGCCAAGACATCCATTACCCTAAAATATCCTCTAGTGCACGTGGAGAACCTGACCCAATAAGCAATCAAGTTAAGTCTCTGGCCCTTATAATCAGCTTGAAAACTATGGGACCCTATGGACCTTTCCCCCTAGTTAAAATAATACCTTTCACCTCAGTGTTTAAGAAAAGGTTCAATCTAAATGAAAGCACGGTTTTCACAGATTGAAACCCATTATATAAGACCTATTTAGAGAAGGTGTGGTTATCGCCACTTCTGCTGCATTTAACAGCCAAGTTTTACTTGTTCGTAAACCCGGGAAAACAGGACCGGTGCCTCAGTGTGAATTCGTACCCTTGGCGTCATGGCCCCACCTATTGAAATGACTGATTCCACCCAATAATAAATAAGTAACTAGTAAATACTTGGCAGTTAGAGCAAAGTATTTGGCTAGCATGTTCTATTCAGTGCCTAGTTCAACAACCTCTCAGCTGCAGTTAACCTTCACCTTTAAAGGGACACAATACACCTTCACCTGGGTACTCAATGGGCTCAGTCTCCACGCCTGCCATCTCACATAGTCTTCACAGGCAATATTTTAACCAGCTCTAACTTTTTTCAGGTACACAGATATGACATCACACTAATGACATCCTCCTTTGAGGAGATTCACATGAGACCCATAGTACAGGGCCCCACCACTTCAGTTAAGCTCCTGAAAATTATTTAGTAAGTTGAGGGCTGCTCCAGTCCTGACAGTGTCAAGAAACAGCTTTTAGTCTTCTTAGGACCCACATTGTTAAAACAAGCCCAACATGTTTTCGACATGTTTAGATTCTGGAGGCAACACTCCTCATTTACAAAGCTTTTTTTTTGTTCTGTAACTTGCAAATCGGCCCAACTTGAATGAGACCCCCTGTAAAAAGATACTAGAATCTGCCTGAATGGCCATAGAACAGGCATTCCTGTTACGGCCCCCCGGGATTCCTTCACTGTGGGAGCTTGAGCAACCTTCTCTCATATATCTTGGAGTCCCTCTACCATCAGTGATGGCCGTTAGTTGCATGGGCTTCTGATACAAGGAACTACCTTCCTTGGCCCAATGCTGTATGCCATTAGTGTAGCAATTGGTGGGTGCATACTGGACTTTCCTGGAAATATAGACTATCTCAGGTCCTGAACCTGTGACCCTCAGTATACAGCTGCCCGTTAGGCCTTTGATCATGGAAACTGCACCCTGCAAGCCCAGCACAGCTAGTGAGGCCTCCTTGCTACAGGATGGAGCTGAACCTGGGCTCTCTGCATACCCTACTTTCAGGAGAGGGTAACGTCCCCTGTGCTGGGTCCCTTGCCGGATGCCACAGTGCTAGAGGAGGTCATCTCTTAGAACACTTGGATACCTGGGGAGCCCCTTAGGCTCAACACAGTGAATACCAAAGGGGGTTCATTCACTTAACCAATGGCATTGCCACTGTCACACTTAATGGAGCTTGCTTGACTCTTGCTGCTTTTCATCTCTTAATCAGAATGTTCCTGATAAAGGACAGGACACAGGATCAGCTCAGTTGGCCAAACTTTAGCCAGTTATCTTAGCACTTGGCCATGTCTTAGCCAACAATTGGCCACATCTTCACATTTTTATAGATCTTTGGGCCACTGGAGCGGTCTGACCATCTGTTCTGGCCAATGAAAACAATTCCTTCTCCAAGGTTGCCTCATTTGGGGTAAAGAACTCATAGAATCTCTTGCCTCACGGATACCCAAAATATAAATCAAGGTCACACATCTTCTGCACATATTAAAGCCACAATACAATGTCTCACCATAGCACTCTTTACCTTCTTTGAAATTCTGCACATTGATATTGAGACTAAGGCACTCATTTCACTTCTCAGAATATATAGTACGAGCTCTTGATAGTACTAGATATTCAATGGAACGTTCACCTTTCTTATTGGTCTCATGCTGCAGGTGACATAATGGCTTAAATAAACAAGTGCAAGTTAAATTAAATAAACCACGCAATGTTTTAGTTATCAGACAAACACCATGGGTAAGTTGTCATTGAGACTGATCCCATTTTTTCAGTTTTATTGATGTATAATGGATAAATAAAAATTGTATATACTTAAGGTGTAGAACTTGATGTTTCGATTATTTCTATATCTATACCTATATCTATAGAATGAAAGAATCACAACCATCTAATTACCCATCACTTCACAGTTACCAGTTTTTTCTTTTTTCTTTTTTTGGTCTAACTGCATTTTTGATGCATAACTCATTATGTGAGTAATAATCCTTTTCATACCTTCTTGGTATATGTGTGGCATCATTAGTCTTGACATTCAAACCAAATTTTGGGTGAGGGATGTACATTCCACTTCTGTGAGGTGACAACAAGCTCACGTATCCATAAATATATATATATGTAGATATACTCATAGGCATATGAGTATGACACTTTAAAAAGATACCAGTATTTCAGGAAACAGATATGTCCTGAGTGCCTAGTAGGTGTCAGATATTACTCTTGGTTCTGGAATTAGAGTGAAGAACATGAAATCAATAGTTCCTGTCCTCAAGTAACTTCTGTTTTCATGGGCAATGGGGTCGTTCTTGTTGCTGGTGTGGGGACCCTTCTCTAAGGAGCTGATATTTGAATCAAGATCTGAATAATGAGGTCGAGTCAGCTGTGTGAAGACTTTGAAGAAGAGCATTTTAGGTAGACTAGCAAGTAGCAATGCCGTGAGGCCAGAACGAGAACAGTGTGTTGAGGAAGAGCAGAAGGGTGAGTGACTGGAGTGCAGTCAGAGAGGGGCAGAGCGGTGATTGATGACCGAGACTGGAGAGGCTGGCAGAGAAGTGGTCACATAGGGACCTGCAGGGTAAGAACTTGGATTTTATCTTACGTGCAGTGGAGGGCCACTGGATGGTTTGATAAAGGATAGTGATGTCGTCTGATGTATGTTTTAGAAAGTTCACTGGATGTTGTGAACTGTGTAGGACCAGAGGGCTGACAGGCTGTTGGGACAATACAGGTGTGATATGATGATGGCTGGGACTAGGGTTTAGCAGGGGGAATATAACTTAGTGTCTAGTTGAGCAGTTGGGGGCATAGGATTTAAAGTCCGATCTCAATTTACAGCTTCACCACCTAAAAGCTATTTGACCTTGAGTACGTTTTTTAACTCCTGTAAGACTTAGTTTCCTCATCTGTAAAAAGGGAATGATAGAAACATGTATCTAGATCTTAGAGCCATGCTGGGATTAAATGAGGTAATTTATGTAAAACACCTGACATTATATTAGGCCAATAATAAGCATTTGATTAAATGGCTTCTGTTGTTATCATCTATGATATAAATACATACATGCATAATCCTTGCTTCTTTCTCCCCCACTCCCCAAAAGCTAGTGTGTCTTATGTTAACTGCTGCTAACGCATGAGTACTGAACCCTTGTGTTTTCCTTGAAGACACAGTATTTTGGGGCACCTTACCTCAATGGTCAAGCATTCTGGTACCTTGAGATACTTTATAATGTGTCTGTATATGGCTTATGATGAATTTATTCAGTAAGTGGCAGTAGTGTCTGATTTCTAACATTCTCTTCTTTCTACCTAATGAATCATTGCTTGAATACCTATCCCCTTTTCTCCAACCTCTTCCACAGGTCCTAACTGAACAGCAACCCATATTTCTTCCTCAACTGCAAGCCTAATGTACTGAACTTAGTCAGATTGCTTTGACAGTTGCTTCCTTTCATTAAATGCAGCTTTGAGTTCTTCCCTCAGAAAAACCTGCTTGCATGTTTCAAAGCAGGTTCTCATTTTATTAGTTCCTGATCAGGACTCTTGCAAAGTCTCTTGTTCCATTTGCCCATCTTCCACACATTACCATCATTTGAGACTATAAATAATAAACTGTTTACTTCCTCCTCCACATTCTTGATGAATGAAATAGGACTAGATGTTGATTCCTTCCTCTTTGAAGGGATTGCTTTCCCTTCCCCACCTAAGGCTGGTGAGTGATGAAAGCATCCTCAGTCTTTAAGGCTAAGCTCAAATGGTTCTTTCCCTCTGAAGCCTCTCTACCACCAATGCCTGCAGAGTTCATTGCCCCTATGGTCCTACAAATTCTTATATTAAAGCAATAGCCATATTGTATTAGAATGGTTCATTTATATGTTTGTCTTGTTGTAATATACAACAAGAAGGAGCATAATTCATTCATCTCTGTAATCCCAACCAGTTTAACACACCTGACACAATGTCACGGTTGCTGCTCAATGTAGTTTGATGAACTGCTGGAGGACTGAACAATCAAATCATTCTGTAGATACTGGATCATTTCCTTAACCTGCTCTATAATGTTGGCGTTAGAAAATGTTAAACTTAAAATCATGTAAAATTTTTATTTTGAAAAACTCAAAGTACAAGAAAGAAAGTTAAAAAAAAGAACCCTAAACACTAAAAACTCAAAACACTCTCTATGATATGCACACTTTCAGCAACTATCTCTTTGTACATGGCTTTACACATATGTAATTTACATGTGCATTTACATAAAGCAATTATATATAAATGTTGAGAATTATATATATATATATATATACATACATATACATAAATATTGAGAAAGCCTGTACATCTATAGGATTTTTACACTTCATTAGCCACTCCTCCACTGGATAAGCAGTGTTAAAAGCCTGGTGTGAATCTTTGCATATCTTTGTCTATGTTCATAAATAAGGTAACATACATATGTATGCATAAAAACATATAGGGGTACTATTTTACTCTTTACTGCACGTAGTTTTTCTCATTTAGAAACATTTCAGAGAAATGTTTTCCACATCGTCTGGTATAGACTTAACACCCTTTTTAAACTAGTTATGTAAAATGCAATGGTTTGAGTGAAAGACAACTTATTAAACCATTCCTCTATTGAGGACATTCAAGTTGATTCCAGTTTTTTGGCTACTAGGAAAAACGTTGCAATTAATCTGAATATATACGTAAAATTTATTTTGTTCATATTCACTGTTATATACCCGTGCTTTTATCTTCTATGGAAGAAGGCCCCGGAAATGGAATTGCTAAGTTAAAGTTTATGTAAATTCTTAATTTTAATAGGGGTTGCCAGATTGACTTCCAAATGGCTTTAATATACTGCACATTTCCCTCGGCAAATGTATGAGATAACATATTATCCTCCACAACACTCCAGCAATGTGTGATAACATGTTTAATGGTCTTAAAGTGATATTTCCTTGTTAATTTAATTTCAATATGCCTGATTGCTAGTAAAGTTGAGTAATTTCACTTGTTTATTGGCAAGGGGGTTTTCTGCCTCCTTGAACAGCCCTTTTTACACTTTTTAACCACTTTCAATTAGGGTGTTTGTCTTTTCTTATTAATGTGTAGGAAATTTTTTATATGTTGGATATTGAACCCTTTATCTGTTGTGTGTCTTACAAATATATGTTCCTCTATTAATTGTCTTCTGGTTTTATTTACCTTTACGTTTGCCATATGATTACATTTTAAGTTTTAAGCACTCAAATATGTCAGTCATTTCTCCAGAGTGTCTAGGTTTTCCAGCTTGCACAGAAATTTTTCTTGACTCCTAGATTATACATACGTTTTCCATAATATATATATTTTACTTCAACATTTTTATCTTTAGATCATACAGAACTTCATGTTGTGTGAGAGAGGAGTCCAAACTTATTTTATCCTTTTTAATACATATAAATAATAAATGTATGCAGTACTACTAAGCAGAAAATAGAGTCAAAAAACCAAACAAAGCCCACTTTATTTTGGATACAAATCCAGCCCTGAAACTTGCTAGCTGTTGCCCTGAGAAAGTAATTTAATTTATGTGAACCTCTTTCCCCATTTGTAAAAGGGAGATAATAATGTCAACATGACAGAAGTTTTATGAGAATTAATGTATGTCAAACACAGTGACTGGCATATAGAGTCAGAGGTCAACAAAGATAGCTATAATGACTGTTGTTTAACTCCCTCTGAAATGCTTTCATCTTGAACACGCTTAGGAATGCTGATAGGCCCCAGCGTCTCTTGCTTCATGGCTCACTTTGATTTTGCATCTTTAATGGAGTTTTTGTTATACAGTGCTCCTAAGGTAAAAAAAAAAGAAAAGAAAAAGAAAAACATTACAGGAAGTTGGCCTCAAAGATATTATCAACCAGGTAGAGTGCTACTGAGGTGAACATTAGAGGACAGATTAAGGCGGCCCAGATTCACCTCACACAGAAATACATCCTTTCACAAAGGGAAAAGATCTGCTAGAAGCTCCTGCTTCTAGAAAAATAAGAAAAGGATGTTAATAAGTGTGATGACTTGGGGGAAGGTGGCAAACATATCTGAGGCTCCGAATTTCCAGAGAGTATTTGAGAGAACACTTTGCTCTATATGGCCCAGGGAAATTAACCAAAAGCTCCCTAACTTGGGTGTCCCTCGTGCGCCAGATACCATCACTGACAGAACTGGAATTTATAGTCAATACTAAGTGCCCTTATAGATCATTTTTCATTTCATAGGAAGGAGAAATAACTTTCCTAAGCAGTTAGGAAAGTTATTTATTTATTTATTTTGAACAAACACACTTTTTTTTTTAACATCTTTACTGGAGTATGATTGCTTTACAATGGTGTATTAGTTTCTGCTCTATAACAAAGTGAATCAGCTATACATATACGTATATACCCACATCCCCTCCCCCTTGCGTCTCCCTCGCTCCCACCCTCCCTATCCCACCCCTCTAGGTGGTCAAAAAGCACTGAGCTGATCTCCCTGTGCTATGTGGCTGCTTCCCACTAGCTATCTGTTTTACATTTGGTAGTGTATATATGTCCATGCCACTCTCTCACTTTGTCCCAGCTTACCCTTCCCCCTCCCCGTGTCCTCAAGTCCATTCTCTAGTAGGTCTGCGACTTTTTTTTTTTTTTTTCGGTACGCGGGCCTCTCACTGTTGTGGTCTCTCCCGTTGTGGAGCACAGGTTCCGGACGTGCAGGCTCAGTGGCCATGGCTCACGGGCCCAGCCGCTCCACGGCATGTGGGATCCTCCCAGACCGGGGCACGAACCCGTGTCCCCTGCATCGGCAGGCGGATTCTCAACCAGTATGCCACCAGGGAAGCCCAGGTCTGGGTCTTTTTTCCCGTCTTGCCCCTAGGTTCCTCATGACCATTTTTTTTTAAAAATTCCATATATATGTGTTAGCATACGGTATTTGTTTTTCTCTTTCTGACTTACTTCACTCTGTATGACAGACTCTGGGTCCATCCACCTCACTACAAATAACTCAGTTTCGTTCCTTTTTATGGCTCACTAATAGTCCATTGTATATATGTGCCACATCTTCTTTATCCATTCATCTGTTGATGGACACTTAGGTTCCTTCCAAGTCCTGGCTATTGTAAATAGAGCTGCAATGAACATTGTGGTACATGACTCTTTTTGAATTATGGTTTTCTCAGGATATATGCCCCATAGTGGGATTGCTGGGTCATATGGTAGTTCTATTTTTAGTTTTTTAGGGAACCTCCATACTGTTCTCCTTAGTGAATGTATCAATTTACATTCCCACCAACAGTGTATGAGGGTTCCCTTTTCTCCACACCTTCTCTAAGAATTTGTCCATTTCTTCCAGGTTGTCCATTTATTGTTTGTAGATTTTTTGATGATGGCCATTCTGACCGGTGTGAGATGATACCGCATTGTAGTTTTGATTTGCATTTCTCTACTGATTAACGACATTGAGCATTCTTTCATGTGTTTGTTGGCAATCTGTGTATCTTCTTTGGAAAAATGTCTATTTAGGTCTTCTGCCCATTTTTGGATTGGGTGGTTTGTGTTTTTGATATTGAGCTGCATGAGCTGCTTGTAAATTTTGGAGACTAATCCTTTGTCAGTTGCTTCGTTTGCAAATATTTTCTCCCATTCTGAGGGTTGTCTTTTCATCTTGTTTATGGTTTCCTTTGCTGTGCAAAAGCTTTTAAGTTTCACTCGGTCCCATTTGTTTATTTTTAGTTTTGTTTCCATTTCTTTAGGAGGTGGGTCAAACAAGATCTTACTGTGATTTATCTCAAAAGAGTGTTCTTCTTTTATTTCCTCTTAGAGTTTTAGTATGTCTGGCCTTACATTAAGGTCTTTAATCCATTTTGAGTTTATTTTTGTGTATGGCATTAGGGAGTATTCTAATTTCATTCTTTTCCATGTAGCTGTCCAGTTTTCCCAGCACCACTTATTGAAGAGGCTGTCTTTCCTCCATTGTATACTCTAGCCTCCTTTATCAAGATAAGGTGACCATGTGTACATGGGTTTATCTCTGGACGTTTTTGGATGGAATGTCCTATAAATATCAATTAAGTCCATCTTGTTTAATGTATCATTTAAAGCTTGTGTTTCCTTATTTTTTTTCATTTTGGATGATCTGTCCATTGTTGAAAGTGGGGTGTTAAAGTCGCCTACTATGATTGTGTTACTGTCGATTTCCCCTTTTATGGCTGTTAGTATTTGTCTTATGTATTGAGGTGCTCCTATGTTGGGTGTATAAACATTTACAAGTGTTATATCTTCTTCTTGGATCGATCCCTTGATCATTATGTGGTGTCCTGCTTTGTCCCTTGTAAGTCATTATTTTAAAGTCTATTTTGTCTGCTATGAGAATTGCTACTCCAAATCCAAAGCTGAGACCCAGGAGCTGTGAGAACAAAGAAGAGAAAGGGAAACCTCTCCCAGCAGCCTCAGAAGCAGCGGATTAAATCTCCACAATCAACTTGATGTACCCTGCATCTGTGGAATACATGAATAGACAACAAATCATCCCAAATTGAGGAGCCAGGAGTTAGTGCTGTGCCTCTGAGGTGGGAGAGCCAACTTCAGGACACTGGTCCACAAGAGACCCCCCCGCTCCACATAATATCAAACGGCGAAAATCTTCCACAGATCTCCATCTCAACACCAGCACCCAGCTTCACTCAATGACCAGCAAGCTACAGTGCTGGACACCCTATGCCTAACAACTAGCAAGACAGAAACACAACGCCACCCATTAGCAGAGAGGTGGCCTAAAATCATAAAAAGTCCGCAGACACCCCAAAACACACCACCAGACGTGGACTTGCCCACCAGAAAGACAAGATCCAGCCTCATTCACCAGAACACAGGCACTAGTACCTTCCACCAGGAAGCCTACACAACCCACTAAACCAACCTTAGCCACTGGGGACAGACACCAAAAACAATGGGAACTACGAACCTGCAGCCTGCAAAAAGGAGACCCCAAACACAGTAACATAAGCAAAATGAGAAGACAGAAAAACACACAGCAGGAGAAGGAACAAGTTAAAAACCCACCAGACCTAACAAATGAAGACGTAATAGGCAGTCTACCTGAAAAAGAATTCAGAATAATGATGGTAAAGATGATCCAAGATTCTATTTCCCAGATCCAAAATCTTGGAAATAGAATAGACAAAATGCAAGAAACAGTTAACAAGGACCTAGAAGAACTAAAGATGAATCAAGCATCGATTAAAAACACAATACATGAAATAAAAAATACTCTAGATGGGATCAATAGCAGAAAAACTGAAGTAGAAGAACGGATAAGTGAGGTGGAAGATAAAATAGTGGAAATAACTGCTGCAGAGCAAAATAAAGAAAAAAGAATGAAAAGAACAGAGGACAGTCTCAGAGACCTCTGGGACACGATTAAACGCACCAACATTCGAATTATAGGGGTTCCAGAAGAAGAAGAGAAAAAGAAAGGGACTGAGAAAATATTTGAAGAGATTATAGTTGAAACCTTCCCTAATATGGGAAAGGAAATAGTTAATCAAGTCCAGGAAGCACAGAGAGTCCCATACAGAATAAATCCAAGGAGAAATACGCCAAGACACATATTAATCAAACTGTCAAAAATTAAACACAAAGAAATCATATTAAAAGCAGCAAGGCGAAAACAACAAATAACACACAAGGGAATCCCCATCAGGATAACAGCTGATCTATCAGCAGAAACTCTACAAGCCAGAAGGGAGTGGCAGGACATAATTAAAGTGATGAAGGAGAAAAACCTGAAACCAAGATTACTCTACCCAGCAAGGATCTCATTCAGATTTGAAGGAGAAATTAAAACGTTTACAGACAAGCAAAAGCTGAGAGAGTTCAGCACCACCAAACCAGCTTTACAACAAATGCTAAAGGAACTTCTCTAGGCAAGAAACACAACAGAAGGGAAAGACCTACAATAACGAACCCAAAACAATTAAGAAAATGGGAATAGGAACATACATATCGATAATTACCTTAAATGTAAATGGACTAAATGCTCCCACCAAAAGACACAGATTGGCTGAATGGATACAGAAACAAGACCCATATATATGCTGTCTACAAGAGACCCACTTCAGACCTAGAGACACATACAGACTGAAAGTAAGGGGATGGAAAAAGATATTCCATGCAAATGGAAACCAAAAGAAAGCTGGAGTAGCAATTCTCATATCAGACAAAATAGACTTTAAAATAAAGACTACTAGAAGAGACAAAGAAGGACACTACATAATGATCAAGGGATCGATCCAAGAAGAAGATATAACAATTGTAAATATTTATGCACCCAACATAGGAGCACCTCAATACATAAGGCAAATACTAACAGCCATAAAAGGAGAAATCGACAGTAACACAATCATAGTAGGGGACTTTAACACCCCACTTTCACCAATGGACAGATCTTCCAAAATGAAAATAAATAAGGAAACACAAGCTTTAAATGATACATTAAACAAGATGGACTTAATTGATATTTATAGGACATTCCATCCAAAAACAACAGAATACACATTTTTCTCAAGTGCTCATGGAACATTCTCCAGGATAGATCATATCTTGGGTCAGAAATCCAGCCTTGGTAAATTTAAGAAAATTGAAATTGTATCAAGTGTCTTTTCTCACCACAATGCTATGAGACTAGATATCAATTACAGGAAAAGAGCTGTAAAAAATACAAACACATGGAGGCTAAACAATACACTACTTAATAACGAAGTGATCACTGAAGAAATCAAAGAGGAAATTAAAAAATACCTAGAAACAAATGACAATGGAGACACGACGACCCAAAACCTATGGGATGCAGCAAAAGCAGTTCTAAGAGGGAAGTTTATAGCAATACAATCCCACCTTAAGAAACAGGAAACATCTCGAATAAACAACCTAACCTTGCACCTAAAGCAATTAGAGAAAGAAGAACAAAAACACCCCAAAGTTAGCAGAAGGAAAGAAATCATAAAAATCAGATCAGAAATAAATGAAAAAGAAATGAAGGAAACGATAGCAAAGATCAATAAAACTAAAAGCTGGTTCTTTGAGAAGATAAACAAAATTGATAAACCATTAGCCAGACTCATCAAGAAAAGAAGGGAGAAGACTCAAATCAATAGAATTAGAAATGAAAAAGGAGAAGTAACAACTGACACTGCAGAAATACAAAAGATCATGAGAGATTACTACAAGCAACTCTTTGCCAATAAAATGGACAACCTGGAAGAGATGGACAAATTCTTAGAAATGCACAACCTGCCAAGACTGACTCAGGAAGAAATAGAAAATATGAATAGACCAATCACAAGCACTGAAATAGAAACTGTGATTAAAAATCTTCCATCAAACAAAAGCCCAGGACCAGATGGCTTCACAGGCGAATTCTATCAAACATTTAGAGAAGAGCTAACACCCATCCTTCTCAAACTCTTCCAAACAATATCAGAGGAAGGAACACTCCCAAACTCATTCTACGAGGCCACCATCACCTTGATAGCAAAACCAGGCAAGGATGTCACAAAGAAAGAAAACTACAGGCCAATATCACTGATGAACATAGATGCAAAAATCCTCAACAAAATACTAGCAAACAGAATCCAACAGCACATTAAAAGGATCATACACCATGATCAAGTGGGGTTTATTCCAGGAATGCAAGGATTCTTCAATATACGCAAATCAATCAGTGTGATACACCATATTAACAAGTTGAAGGAGAAAAACCATATGATCATCTCAATAGATGCAGAGAAAGCTTTCGACAAAATTCAACACCCATTTATGATAAAAACCCTGCAGAAAGTAGGCATAGAGGGAACTTTCCTCAACATAATAAAGGCCATATATGACAAACCCACAGCCAACATTGTCCTCAATGGTGAAAAACTGAAACCATTTCCACTAAGATCAGGAACAAGACAAGGCTGCCCACTCTCAACACTCTTATTCAACCTAGTTTTGGAAGTTTTAGCCACAGCAATCAGAGAAGAAAAGGAAATAGAAGGAATCCAAATTGGAAAAGAAGAAGTAAAGCTGTCACTGTTTGCAGATGACATGATACTATACATAGAGAATCCTAAAGATGCTACCGAAAAACTACTAGAACTAATCAATGAATTTGGTAAAGTAGCAGGATACAAAATTAATGTACAGAAATCTCTGGCATTCCTGTACACTAATGATGAAAAATCTGAAAATGAAATCAAGAAAACACTCCCATTTACCATTGCAACAAAAAGAATAAAATATCTAGGAATAAACCTACCTAAGGAGACAAAAGACCTGTATGCAGAAAATTATAAGACACTGATGAAAGAAATTAAAGATGATACAAATAGATGGAGAGATATACCATGCTCCTGGATTGGAAGAATCAATATTGTGAAAATGACTCTACTACCCAAAGCAATCTACAGATTCAATGCAATCCCTATCAAACTACCACTGGCATTTTTCACAGAACTAGAACAAAAAATTTCAAAATTTGTTTGGAAAAACAAAAGACCCCGAATAGCCAAAGCAATCTTGAGAACGAAAAACGGAGCTGGAGGAATCAGGCTCCCTGACTTCAGACTATACTACAAAGCTACAGTAATCAAGACAGTGTGGTACTGGCATAAAAACAGAAAGATAGATCAGTGGATCAGGATAGAAAGCCCAGAGATAAACGCACGCACATATGGCCAACTTATCTTTGATAAAGGAGGCAGGAATGTACAGTGGAGAAAGGACAGCCTCTTCAATAAGTGGTGCTGGGAAAACTGGGCAGGGACATGTAAAAGTTTGAGATTAGATCATTCCCTAGCACCATACACAAAAATAAGCTCAAAATGGATTAAAGACTTAAATGTAAGGCCAGAAACTATCAAACTCTTAGAGGAAAACATAGGTAGAACACTCTATGACATAAATCACAGCAAGATCCTTTTGGACCAACCTCCTAGAGAAATGGAAATAAAAACAAAGATAAACAAATGGGACCTAATGAAACTTCAAAGCTTTTGCACAGCAAAGGAAACCATAAACAAGACCAAAAGACAACCCTCAGAATGGGAGAAAATATTTGCAAATGAAGCAACTGACAAAGGATTAATCTCCAAAATTTATAAACAGCTCATGCAGCTCAATAGCAAAAAAACAAACAACCCAATCCAAAAATGGGCAGAAGACTTAAATAGGCATTTCTCCAAAGAAGATATACAGACTGCCAACAAACAAATGAAAGAATGCTCAACATCATTAATCATTAGAGAAATGCAAATCAAAACTACAATGAGATATCATCTCACACCAGTCAGAATGGCCATCATCAAGAAATCTAGAAACAATAAATGCTGGAGAGGGTGAGGAAAAAAGGGAACACTCTTGCACTGCTGGTGGGAATGTGAATTGGTACAGCCACTATGGAGAACAGTATGGAGGTTCCTTAAAAAACTAAAAATAGAACTACCATATGACCCAGCAATCCCACTACTAGGCATATACCCTGAGAAAACCATAATTCCAAAAGAGACATGTACCAAAATGTTCATTGCAGCTCTATTCACAATAGCCTGGAGCTGAAAACAACCTAAGTGTCCATCATCGGATGAATGGATAAAGAAGATGTGGCACATATATACAATGGAATATTACTCAGCCATAAAAAGAAACGAAACTGAGCTATTTGTAATGAGGTGGATAGACCTAGAGTCTGTCATACAGAGTGAAGTAAGTCAGAAAGAGAAAGACAAATACCGTATGCTAACACATATATACGGAATTTAAAAAAAAAATGTCATGAAGGACCTAGGGGCAAAACGGGAATAAAGACACAGACCTACTTGAGAATGGACTTGAGGATATGGGGAGGGGGAAGGGTAAGCTGTGACAAAGCGAAAGAGAGGCATGGACATATATACACTACCAAACGTAAGGTAGATAGATAGTGGGAAGCAGCCACAGAGCACAGGGAGATCAGCTCGGTGCTTTGTGACCGCCTGGAGGGGTGGGATGGGGAGGGTGGGAGGGAGGGAGATGCATGAGGGAAGGGATGTGGGAACAGATGTATATGTATGACTGATTCACTTTGTTATAAAGCAGAAACTAATTAAAAAATTAAAAAAAAAATTACAGCAACTCTGAAATCCTGATTTTATAACATACCTCTCTTGGGCTACAACTGATTATCCTTCCTAGCAAAGTACCTCCATCACATGCAGGTATACACAACTACACACACCCAACTCTAAAAATTCCTCAATTTTGAACTCCAATCTGTGAATTCTACTACTTTTCAGCATCAGCCACATTTCTCTTTTCGCATTTCCTCATTGCTTACCAATTTATCATTAGTATCACTTACTTTCATCAACCTTCATCTCCCTACTCACTTTCCCACCCTAGTATTTCCCTGGCAAAACCACAACCCTTGTTAAATTTAGCTATCTACCTGCTTTGTTCCTATATAAGAGTGATGGATGTTGCTGTAGAAATTTACAAGGCAAAGCTAACTGATCTCACCTTAAATTCTTGACCACATATCTTAAATGATCAATCCTTCCATATTATACACCCATTTCCATTATACAAAATGAATATCCAATACTTTATCATCCCCTCAATTTCTCAAAACCCTACCCTCACTCTTGTTATTTTATGCCCTTAGCTCATCCTTCACTGAGAAAACTGAAGAGTCAAGAGAAAATTCTTTTATATCTTCCCCACCAAATCTACCATCTTACCAGCATTTGTAATCATACCATAATCATTTCCTTCTCCACTGTAGAATCTATAAATATTACTCATTCTCATGGAAAGCCAAGATTTCCACATTTGCTACCGATCCCATCTACTAGTGCTCTGAATACCCCTCTTGCTTTCTCAATATTTTTTCTTCTGCAATTATCCCTTTGGATTTTTATGTCGTCAGTTTCATTCAGTCATTTATATTGGCTAGATGCATTCTAGAATCTACCCTCTTAAAAATACACTCTCTTAATACCAAATCCCCCTCCAGCTATAGTCCCATATTTCTCCTCCCCTTAGCACCAAAACTCGCAAAAGAAATTGTCTATCCGCCCCTCACTTTCTAATCTCACATTTTCTCCTTAATACACATCCAGGTTTATATTAAAATATTTTCCACTCTTTCAATTTCCTTCTTATCAAATTTACCAATGACCTCTCTACTAACAAGTTCAATCGTCATTTGTCTGTCCCTATATTACCTGTAAAAGTATTTAATAAAGTTGTCCATTTTTTACTTCATGAAACGTTATCTGCCCTTTGCTTTTGTGTTGCTCAATTCACCTGTTTTTTTTTTTTGTTGTGGTTGTTGCTGTTGTTCCCTCCTTTTCAACTCTTTTCATTATATACCTAGGAGTAGAGTTACTGGGTAATATGGCAAGTCTATGTTTAACTTGTTGAGTAACTGCCAAAATGTTTTCCACAGAGGCTGTATCATTTTATGTTCCCACCAGACGTGTATGAGTGTTTCACTTTCTCTACATCCTTGTCAATACTTGTTATTTTCTTTTTAAAAAAGTTATAGCCTTCCTAGTGGGTTTGAAGTGGCATCTCATCGTGGTTTTGATTTGCATTTCCCTAACGACTAATGGTATTGAGCATATTTTCATATGTTTGTTGGCTATTTGTATATCTTCATTAGCACAATGTCTATTTAAGTCCTTTACCTGATTTTCAGTTGGGTTGTTTGTATTTTTGTTGTTGAGTTGTAAGAGTTCTTTCTGTATTCTGGATACTACACTTTTATTAAATATATGACTTGCCAGGATCTCTCTTTAGTGTGCCTTTTGCTTTCTTCATGGTATTTTTTTGCAGAAGAAAACATTTTAAAATTTTGATATAGTCCAATTTACTCTTTCTTTGTTGCTTGTGCTTTTTGTGTCATATCTAGGAAACCATTGCTTAACCAAGTTCTATATGCTTTTGATCCCCATAACTGACCAAAAAAGTTGAAACCCATTCATTCAACAGAAATATTCATGGCCACCTACTATGTGCCAGGCTCTACTGTAAATACTGGGTAGAGTGATGAACAAGATGGTGGAGACAGAGATTGCTAGCTTATCTCCAACATTTAAGTTCTCCTCTTCTACCAGGTAGACTACATTTCTCATTTTCTCTTGTAGTTAGATGTGGCTATGTGAGTTTTTACCAAGGAAATGTGAGCAGGAGTAATGCATACCCCTTTTGAGCCTGCCCCATAAATATTCCCATGTGCCCTCCTATATGCTCTTTTCTGCTTCTGCAATTGGAATGGAGATGTCCTGGCAGAAATGACAGAAACCACTCTTTTGCCACTTATCTCAATAGGGTTGTGACGAGGATTAAATATGTATATGGGTATTTAGCATAATTCCTACATAGTGTTAGTAGCCAATAAATGTTAGTTTCGGTAATTATTATTACAGTCTTTGGGTGCTACAGTAGTCACCCAGGATGGGAAACATGTTAGAAACCCCTCATAATTCAGCAGATAGTACAATGAAGTCTGCTCTTTTGTGACCAGTGTGTCAGACCTCCTGAGGCTAGCAGTCTTTTCTCTTTCTACACAGTTTCTCTGTGATGAACCAAGATAATTCTAAGCCACCTTAAATAAT
Source organism: Mesoplodon bidens (assembly GCF_964165515.1). Lineage (NCBI taxonomy): Eukaryota > Metazoa > Chordata > Mammalia > Artiodactyla > Ziphiidae > Mesoplodon > Mesoplodon bidens. The sequence goes on along the minus strand of NC_138163.1, from coordinate 14,338,419 downwards.
ATTTAAAGGACCATAATTTGGGAAATACTAATCTAGTGAAACGTAGTTTAACTGAAAACAATATGAGTGTGGTTATAATGGTTATGAGAATTCTAAACTGTGCTAAACACCTTGCATTTACACAACATTATTCTATAAAAGAGCCCTACCACTGCCTCTTCCCCTGCTTCCCTAGATCGGATAAGAAAGCTCAGGTACTCTCTCTTCTGTGGGCCAGGAGGAAGTTCAGGCTGTGCAAAACCTGACCTGTGTGTGGGAACACTCCAGCGTCATCCCCTCACCACCATAAAAGCCAAGCCAGTCTCCTTCTTCTGCTCTCTCAAGCCATTCTTGAACCTGCTTGAGAGCCTGCCCTGCTCTCCCCAGAAAGCCTCCTTATGTAGTAAGGTTTTTCATACTCTCTAGGTGTATGTGTTATCAGTTTCGACATCCAAACCGAATTTGGGTTGAAGGGTCCATCCTGTCTCTGTGGTGTGATTACAACAACTGGTCCTGTGAGCAGGACATCAAGGTGCTATCCCTTACCACCGGGGGTCTTTCTTCTCTTGCTTTGGCTTTCTAACTGGCTCTGCTCTATGCTGGTGAACAGGCACTTGGGCTACGGCCTGCTGGCTAGCTTGTGCTTTGAACATGCTTCTTTGTGCTGCATTTGTTAGTCCTACTGAGTGTCTGCTAAAGCTTTGACCAACATAAGTCAGTTTAGCCACTTGGCATATAGTGAAAGGATTATTGGATTGGGACCTTCCTTAAAGCAGTCCTGAATCCTGTGTCTCAACCTGGACCTATTTTTGATTCTCAGGTTGAATCACGTGTTTCAATTCCAAACTAAGGTGCGACTGATACTAACCTCAAAGAAATGACTCTTACCTTGTGGACACTGGTTGTGTCTCAACCTCATGTTGGCCCCCTTTCTATATAGAGCTCAGGAGAAAGACTGACAGTCTGTTCAATATACAGGTCCATTGGATGGTCACTCGTGTGGAGGAAGAGCCGTTAACTATGTGGGATGCTGAGGTCATACTTCTAAAAGTAAATGACTCACTAGTACCTTACAAAATGCTTCTGCTGCTGCCCCTGTGCCTCTGTCATAAATAAAAATGATCCTGATCCTCAGACCTCAAGAGAAAAACATTTGCGTCACCTCTGTGACAAAGCCAAGAGATTAGTTCAACCATTGCCACGGGGAAGTCCATAACACTGATGGTACTGAGTTGATTTGAGGTTCTCTGGAAGAGGAAATTTATAAAAACTTTTACCTATAAGAGCAATAACATCTGCAGACCTAATGTAAAAGACAAAACACAGACCCCAAACTGTCAAAGTCTTCAAAAACAAGAAGTCTAAAAAACTGTCAGAGCCAAGAGGAGCCTAAGAAGTTATAACATGGAATGACTAAATTGAATGTAGAATCTTGTTTGGGATCCTGGGACCGAAGAAGAATATTAGGTAAAAAATAAGGCAATCTGGGGCTTCCACGGTGGCACAGTGGTTGAGAATCTGCCTGATGATGCAGGGGACACGGGTTCGAGCCCTGATCTGGGAAGATCCCACATGCCGCAGAGCAACTAGGCCCGTGAGCCACAGCCGCTGAGCCTGCGCATCTGGAGCCTGTGCTCCGCAACAAGAGAGGCTGCGACAGTGAGAGGCCCGCCCATCACGATGAAGAGTGGCCCCTGCTTGCCACATCTAGGGAAAGCCCACGCACAGAAACGAAGTCCCAACACAGCCAAAAATAAAAGTAAATTAATTAAAAGAAGGCTCAACATTTAAAAAAAAAAGGAATTCTGATGAAGTACAGACTTTAGTTAATAATACTGTTTCAGTGTTGGTTCACTAAGTTGAACAATTGTACCATACTAACGTACAATGTTAAGAAGGGAAATTTGTTGTGGAGTGTATGAATATGATCTTCACAATTACTCTGTAAACCTAAAACTGTTCTAAAATAAAAAGTTTTTAAAAACCACACAATACCAGGTGATGAGATCTGGGAGACAACAGAATTAAACACTGAATGGGGGTGGCCATGTGGAATGGTTTGGAGGGAACACCTTCTCCCTAACATGTGCACCACAAGGATTGAACCAGAGAAGATGAGGAAGAGTGGAAGGTCAATTTGGGAAGGCTCTTTACTGGGTGTTGAGGAAGCACTCCCTTTCTCTACCCAGAGCACGTAGACTCTTCTGCACCACTCCCCTCCGCCCACGTATCTTCAAGGGTAGTGCTTTGTGATGTCACAGCCACCCCAGCGCTACCATTGGCTGACCAATCAAAGCTGATGGGTGTGGCTCTTCATTGTCCTGGCAGGGTATATATAGAGAGGCCAGGAGCCTTGGAGTAGAGCACACTGTTGCTACTGACATGGCAGAGGAAACTACAGTCCCCCAGGAGCCTAACCGTGATGCACGGACAAACACCGAGAGGTCAGAGCAACAAACACCGGGGGGCCAACGCAGAAGGGAGAGGGTGAATTCTCCACTCCAGGGCTATAAGATCGAAGAGGTCAGATTACCCGACTCACGTGCCTCCACTTCATCCCCCACCCAAGACTTACCCAGCCCTTCCCTGGCACAAACCCCTTCTCAATCCACACCCATTCTCTCAAAGTTCTCCTTCCCATCCTCTTTCCCCAAATCAATATCTTTCTGTATCACTTTGTTTTCCGTCCAGATTCAGGAGGTGGTCAAGTTAACAAAATCAGTCCGTCGTCAGAATTCGGGAAGAGGTTCTACACAGAAGAAGTCAAAGATGCTAGCATTCTATTACTGGCGGAGTACAACAATGACTAAAGAGCCAGAGGAGGATGAAAACGTCCCAGAGGGCTCTTCCAGCAGTTCATAAAGTGCTGCCCTGGGTCTATCAGGTGACTGAGACCTTGCTGTCTCTGTTGTCTCTCCAGAGAAAGCACTGGAGACATGGTCACCTGTGTAGAGACCAAATAAAAAAGCCCTCAGCTATTGATGTACAAGCTGTTGTAGAAAGATGTGTGTGTATCTCTGTCTGTTCTTCGGTGATGGGGACTGAAGGAAGGCAGGAAGGGGCAGGCGTGTGAGAAGGGAGGGCGGTAGTATCCTGCCAGTTTGGGGCCCAAACCAGCCAGTCCATAGTTAGCCAGACACCGGGAATAAGGACTGGGTGAGGACTGAGCTCTGAAGACAGATTTCTTCCTGAACACTTTATCCTGCTGGTGAGGAGGAAATGGACTTGGTGTTTCCGTGTGTGTTTGGGAGGTCCCAGATGGGGAGAGGGGTGCTGTATGGGTGGTGGCAGTGTGTGTCATAATCTGATTCCACTTTTGATGTTTGACAATGGACAGTTTTGAAGCCTCATTAATTCCCCTTCCCCTTCTGGCCCACATCTGGCCACACTTTATGTTCATCCACTCCCAGCCAGGGAGTAGGTGAACATAAAATAGAAACAGATATGCCTAACCTGAACCATCCGAATTATTTCCGTGCCTAACTTTTCCATAGCCAAGACATCCATTACCCTAAAATATCCTCTAGTGCACGTGGAGAACCTGACCCAATAAGTAATCAAGTTAAGTCTCTGGCCCTTATAATCAGCTTGAAAACTATGGGACCCTATGGACCTTTCCCCCTAGTTCAAATAATACCTTTCACCTCAGTGTTTAAGAAAAGGTTCAATCTAAATGAAAGCACGGTTTTCACAGATTGAAACCCATTATATAAGACCTATTTAGAGAAGGTGTCGTTATCCCCACTTCTGCTGCATTTAACAGCCAAGTTTTACTTGTTCTTAAACCCGGCAAAACAGGACCGGTGCCTCAGTGTGAATTCGTACCCTTGGCGTCATGGCCCCACCTATTGAAATGACTGATTCCACCCAATAATAAATAAGTAACTGGTAAATACTTTGCAGTTAGAGCAAAGTATTTGGCTAGCATGTTCTATTCAGTGCCTAGTTCAACAACCTCTCAGCTGCAGTTAACCTTCACCTTTAAAGGGACACAATACACCTTCACCTGGGTACTCAATGGGCTCAGTCTCCACGCCTGCCATCTCACATAGTCTTCACAGGCAATATTTTAACCAGCTCTAACTTTTTTCGGGTACACAGTTATGACATCACACTAATGACATCCTCCTTTGAGGAGATTCACATGAGACCCATAGTACAGGGCCCCACCACTTCAGTTAAGCTCCTGAAAATTATTTAGTAAGTTGAGGGCTGCTCCAGTCCTGACAGTGTCAAGAAACAGCTTTTAGTCTTCTTAGGACCCACATTGTTAAAACAAGCCCAACATGTTTTCGACATGTTTAGATTCTGGAGGCAACACTCCTCATTTACAAAGCTTTTTTTTTGTTCTGTAACTTGCAAATAGGCCCAACTTGAATGAGACCCCCTGTAAAAAGATACTAGAATCTGCCTGAATGGCCATAGAACAGGCATTCCTGTTACGGACCCCGGGATTCCTTCACTGTGGGAGCTTTAGCAACCTTCTCTCATATATCTTGGAGTCCCTCTACCATCAGTGATGGCCGTTAGTTGCATGGGCTTCTGATACAAGGAACTACCTTCCTTGGCCCAATGCTGTATGCCATTAGTGTAGCAATTGGTGGGTGCATACTGGACTTTCCTGGAAATATAGACTATCTCAGGTCCTGAACCTGTGACCCTCAGTATACAGCTGCCCGTTAGGCCTTTGATCATGGAAACAGCACCCTGCAAGCCCAGCAGAGCTAGTGAGGCCTCCTTGCTACAGGATGGAGCTGAACCTGGGCTCTCTGCATACCCTACTTTCAGGAGAGGGTAACGTCCCCTGTGCTGGGTCCCTTGCCGGATGCCACAGTGCTAGAGGAGGTCATCTCTTAGAACACTTGGATACCTGGGGAGCCCCTTAGGCTCAACACAGTGAATACCAAAGGGGGTTCATTCACTTAACCAATGGCATTGCCACTGTCACACTTAATGGAGCTTGCTTGACTCTTGCTGCTTTTCATCTCTTAATCAGAATGTTCCTGATAAAGGACAGGACACAGGATCAGCTCAGTTGGCCAAACTTTAGCCAGTTATCTTAGCACTTGGCCATGTCTTAGCCAACAATTGGCCTCATCTTCACATTTTTATAGATCTTTGGGCCACTGCCAGCGGTCTGACCATCTGTTCTGGCCAATGAAAACAATTCCTTCTCCAAGGTTGCCTCATTTGGGGTAAAGAACTCATAGAATCTCTTGCCTCACGGATACCCAAAATATAAATCAAGGTCACACATCTCCTGCACATATTAAAGCCACAATACAATGTCTCACCATAGCACTCTTTACCTTCTTTGAAGTTCTGCACATTGATAGAGAGACTAAGGCACTCATTTCACTTCTCAGAATATATAGTACTAGCTCTTGATAGTACTAGATATTCAATGGAACGTTCACCTTTCTTATTGGTCTCATGCTGCAGGTGCCATAATGGCTTACATAAACAAGTCCAAATTAAATTAAATAAACCATGCAATGTTTTAGTTATCAGACAAACACCATGGGTAAGTTGTCATTGACACTGAACCCATTTTTTTCAGTTTTATTGAGGTATAATGGATAAATAAAACTTGTATATTCTTAAGGTGAAGAACTTGATGTTTCGATTATTTCTATATCTATACCTATATCTATAGAATGAAAGAATCACAACCATCTAATTACCCATCACTTCACAGTTACCAGTTTTTTCTTTTTTTCTTTTTTTTGGTCTAACTGCATTTTTGATGCATAACTCATTATGTGAGTAATAATCCTTTTCATACCTTCTTGGTATATGTGTGGCATCATTAGTCTTGACATTCAAACCAAATTTTGGGTGAGGGATGTACATTCCACGTCTGTGAGGTGACAACAAGCTCACATATCCATACATATATATATATATATATATATATATATGTAGATATACTCATAGGCATATGAGTATGACACTTTAAAAAAGATACCAGTATTTCAGGAAACAAATATGTCCTGAGTGCCTAGTAGGTGTCAGATATTACTCTTGGTTCTGGAATTAGAGTGAAGAACATGAAATCAATAGTTCCTGTCCTCAAGTAACTTCTGTTTTCATGGGCAAAGGGGTCGTTCTTGCTGTTGGTGTGGGGAACCTTCTCTAAGGAGCTGATATTTGAATCAAGATCTGAATAATGAGGTCGAGTCAGCTCTGTGAAGACTTTGAAGAAGATCATTTTAGGTAGACTAGCAAGTAGCAATGTCGTGAGGCCAGAACGAGAAGAGTGTGTTGAGGAAGACCAGAAGGGTGAGTGACTGGAGAGCAGTCAGAGAGGGGCAGAGCGGAGATTGATGACCGAGACTGGAGAGGCTGGCAGAGAAGTGGTCACATAGGGACCTGCAGGGTAAGAACTTGGATTTTATCTTACGTGCAGTGAAGGGCCACTGGATGGTTTGATAAAGGAAAGTGATGTCGTCTGATGTATGTTTTAGAAAGTTCACTGGATGTTGTGAACTGTGTAGGACCAGAGGGGTGACAGGCTGTTGGGACAATACAGGTGTGATATGATGATGGCTGGGACTAGGGTTTAGCAGGGGGAATATAACTTAGTGTCTAGTTGAGCAGTTGGGAGCATAGGATTTAAAGTCCGATCTCAATTTACAGCTTCACCCCCTAAAAGCTATTTGACCTTGAGTACGTTTTTTAACTCCTGTAAGACTTAGTTTCCTCAGCTGTAAAAAGGGAATGATAGTAACATGTTTCTAGATCTTAGAGCCATGCTGGGATTAAATGAGGTAATTTATGTAAAACACCTGACATTATATTAGGCCAATAATAAGCATTTGATTAAATGGCTTCTGTTGTTATCATCTATGATATAAATACATACATGCATAATCCTTGCTTCTTTCTCCCCCACTCCCCAAAAGCTAGTGTGTCTTATGTTAACTGCTGCTAACCCATGAGTACTGAACCCTTGTGTTTTCCTTGAAGACACAGTATTTTGGGGCACCTTACCTCAATGGTCAAGCATTCTGGTACCTTGAGATACTTTATAATGTGTCTGTATATGGCTTATGATGAATTTATTCAGTAAGTGCCAGTAGTGTCTGATTTCTAACATTCTCTTCTTTCTACCGAATGAATCATTGCTTGAATACCTATCCCCTTTTCTCCAACCTCTTCCACAGGTCCTAACTGAACAGCAACCCATATTTCTTCCCCAACTGCAAACCTAATGTACTGAACTTAGTCAGATTGCTTTGACAGTTGCTTCCTTTCATTAAACGCAGCTTAGAGTTCTTCTTCCCTCAGAAAAACCTGCTTGCATGTTTCAAAGCAGGTTCTCATTTTATTAGTTCCTGATCAGGACTCTTCCAAAGTCTCTTGTTCCATTTGCCCATCTTCCACACATTACCATCATTTGAGACTATAAATAATAAACTGTTTACTTCCTCCTCCACATTCTTGATGAATGAAATAGGACTAGATGTTGATTCCTTCCTCTTTGAAGGGATTGCTTTCCCTTCCCCACCTAAGGCTGGTGAGTGATGAAAGCATCCTCAGTCTTTAAGGCTAAGCTCAAATGGTTCTTTCCCTCTGAAGCCTCTCTACCACCAATGCCTGCAGAGTTCATTGCCCCTATGGTCCTACAAATTCTTATATTAAAGCAATAGCCATATTGTATTAGAATGGTTCATTTATATGTTTGTCTTGTTGTAATATACAACAAGAAGGAGCATATTTCATTCATCTCTGTAATCCCAACCACTTTAACTCACCTGACACAATGTCACGGTTGCTGCTCAATGTAGTTTGATGAACTGCTGGAGGACTGAACAATCAAATCATTCTGTAGATACTGGATCATTTCCTTAACCTGCTCTATAATGTTTGCTTTAGAAAATGTTAAACTTAAAATCATGTAAAATTTTTATTTTGAAAAACTCACAGTATAAGAAAGAAAGTTAAAAAAAAAGAACCCTAAACACTAAAAACTCAAAACACTCTCTATGATATGCACACTTTCAGCAACTATCTCTTTGTACATGGCTTTACACATATGTAATTTACATGTGCATTTACATAAAGCAATTATATATAAATGTTGAGAATTATATATATATATATATATACATACATATACATGAATATTGAGAAAGCCTGTACATCTATAGGATTTTTACACTTCATTAGCCATTCCTCCACTGGATAAGCAGTGTTAAAAGCCTGGTGTGAATCTTTGCATATCTTTGTCTATGTTCATAAATAAGGTAACATACATATGTATGCATAAAAACATATAGGGGTACTATTTTACTCTTTACTGCACGTAGTTTTTCTCACTTAGAAACATTTCAGAGAAATGTTTTCCACATCGTCTGGTATAGACTTAACACCCTTTTTAAACTAGTTATGTAAAATGCAATGGTTTGAGTGAAAGACAACTTATTAAACCATTCCTCTATTGAGGACATTCAAGTTGATTCCAGTTTTTTGGCTACTAGGAAAAACGTTGCAATTAATCTGAATATATACGTAAAATTTATTTTGTTCATATTCACTGTTATATACCCGTGCTTTTATCTTCTATGGAAGAAGGCCCCGGAAATGGAATTGCTAAGTTAAAGTTTATGTAAATTCTTAATTTTAATAGGGGTTGCCAGATTGACTTCCAAATGGCTTTAATATACTGCACATTTCCCTCAGCAAATGTATGAGATAACATATTAACCTCCACAAGACTCCAGCAATGTGTGATAACATGTTTAATGGTCTTAAAGTGATATTTCCTTGTTAATTTAATTTCAATATGCCTGATTGCTAGTAAAGTTGAGTAATTTCACTTGTTTATTGGCAAGGGGGTTTTCTGCCTCCTTGAACAGCCCTTTTTACCCTTTTTAACCACTTTCAATTAGGGTGTTTGTCTTTTCCTATTAATGTGTAGGAAATTTTTTATATGTTGGATATTGAACCCTTTATCTGTTGTGTGTCTTACAAATATATGTTCCTCTATTAATTGTCTTCTGGTTTTATTTACCTTTACGTTTGCCATATGATTACATTTTAAGTTTTAAGCACTCAAATATGTCAGTCATTTCTCCAGAGTGTCTAGGTTTTCCAGCTTGCACAGAAATTTTTCTTGACTCCTAGATTATACATACGTTTTCCATAATATATATATTTTACTTCAACATTTTTATCTTTAGATCATACAGAACTTCATGTTGTGTGAGAGAGGAGTCCAAACTTATTTTATCCTTTTTAATACATATAAATAATAAATGTATGCAGTACTACTAAGAAGAAAATAGAGTCAAAAAACCAAACAAAGCCCACTTTATTTTGGATACAAATCCAGCCCTGAAACTTGCTAGCTGTTGCCCTGAGAAAGTCATTTAATTTATGTGAACCTCTTTCCCCATTTGTAAAAGGGAGATAATACTGTCAACATGTCAGAAGTTTTATGAGAATTAATGTATGTCAAACACAGTGACTGGCATATAGAGTCAGAGGTCAACAAAGATAGCTATAATGACTGTTGTTTAACTCCCTCTGAAATGCTTTCACCTTGAACACGCTTAGGAATGCTGATAGGCCCCAGCGTGTCTTGCTTCATGGCTCACTTTGATTTTGCATCTTTAATGGAGTTTTTGTTATACAGTGCTCCTAAGGTAAAAAAAAAAGAAAAGAAAAAGAAAAACATTACAGGAAGTTGGCCTCAAAGATATTATCAACCAGGTAGAGTGCTACTGAGGTGAACATTAGAGGACAGACTAAGGTGGCCTAGATCCACCTCACACAGAAATGCATCCTTTCACAAAGGGAAAAGATCTGCTAGAAGCTCCTGCTTCTAGAAAAATAAGAAAAGGATGTTAATAAGTGTGATGACTTGGGGGAAGGTGGCAAACATATTTGAGGCTCCGAATTTCCAGAGAGTATTTGAGAGAACACTTTGCTCTATATGGCCCAGGGAAATTAACCAAAAGCTCCCTAACTTGGGTGTCCCTCGTGCGCCAGATACCATCACTGACAGAACTGGAATTTATAGTCAATACTAAGTGCCCTTATAGATCATTTTTCATTTCATAGGAAGGAGAAATAACTTTCCTAAGCAGTTAGGAAAGTTATTTATTTATTTATTTTGAAAAAACACACTTTTTTTTAACATCTTTACTAGAGTATGATTGCTTTAAATGGTGTATTAGTTTCTGCTCTATAACAAAGTGAATCAGCTATACATATACGTATATACCCATATCCCCTCCCTCTTGCGTCTCCCTCCCTCCCACCCTCCCTATCCCACCCCTCTAGGTGGTCAAAAAGCACTGAGCTGATCTCCCTGTGCTATGTGGCTGCTTCCCACTAGCTATCTGTTTTACATTTGGTAGTGTATATATGTCCATGCCACTCTCTCACTTTGTCCCAGCTTACCCTTCCCCCTCCCCGTGTCCTCAAGTCCATTCTCTAGTAGGTCTGCGACTTTTTTTTTTTTTTTTTCGGTACGCGGGCCTCTCACTGTTGTGGTCTCTCCCGTTGTGGAGCACAGGTTCCGGATGGGCAGGCTCAGTGGCCATGGCTCACGGGCCCAGCCGCTCCGCGGCATGTGGGATCCTCCCAGACCGGGGCACGAACCCGTGTCCCCTGCATCGGCAGGCGGATTCTCAACCAGTATGCCACCAGGGAAGCCCAGGTCTGCGTCTTTTTTCCCGTCTTGCCCCTAGGTTCCTCATGACCATTTTTTTTTAAAGATTCCATATATATGTGTTAGCATACGGTATTTGTTTTTCTCTTTCTGACTTACTTCACTCTGTATGACAGACTCTGGGTCCATCCACCTCACTACAAATAACTCAGTTTCGTTCCTTTTTATGGCTCACTAATAGTCCATTGTATACATGTGCCACATCTTCTTTATCCATTCATCTGTTGATGGACACTTAGGTTCCTTCCAAGTCCTGGCTATTGTAAATAGAGCTGCAATGAACATTGTGGTACATGACTCTTTTTGAATTATGGTTTTCTCAGGATATATGCCCCATAGTGGGATTGCTGGGTCATATGGTAGTTCTATTTTTAGTTTTTTAGGGAACCTCCATACTGTTCTCCTTATTGAATGTATCAATTTACATTCCCACCAACAGTGTATGAGGGTTCCCTTTTCTCCACACCTTCTCTAAGAATTTGTCCATTTCTTCCAGGTTGTCCATTTATTGTTTGTAGATTTTTTGATGATGGCCATTCTGACCGGTGTGAGATGATACCGCATTGTAGTTTTGATTTGCATTTCTCTAATGATTAACGACATTGAGCATTCTTTCATGTGTTTGTTGGAAATCTGTGTATCTTCTTTGGAAAAATGTCTATTTAGGTCTTCTGCCCATTTTTGGATTGGGTGGTTTGTGTTTTTGATATTGAGCTGCATGAGCTGCTTGTACATTTTGGAGACTAATCCTTTGTCAGTTGCTTCGTTTGCAAATATTGTCTCCCATTCTGAGGGTTGTCTTTTCATCTTGTTTATGGTTTCCTTTGCTGTGCAAAAGCTTTTAAGTTTCATTCGGTCCCATTTGTTTATTTTTAGTTTTGTTTCCATTTCTTTAGGAGGTGGGTCAAACAAGATCTTACTGTGATTTATCTCAAAAGAGTGTTCTTCTTTTATTTCCTCTAAGAGTTTTAGTATGTCTGGCCTTACATTAAGGTCTTTAATCCATTTTGAGTTTATTTTTTTGTATGGCATTAGGGAGTGTTCTAATTTCATTCTTTTCCATGTAGCTGTCCAGTATTCCCAGCACCACTTATTGAAGAGGCTGTCTTTCCTCCATTGTATTCTCTAGCCTCCTTTATCAAGATAAGGTGACCATGTGTACATGGGTTTATCTCTGGACGTTTTTGGATGGAATGTCCTCTAAATATCAATTAAGTCCATCTTGTTTAATGTATCATTTAAAGCTTGTGTTTCCTTATTTTTTTTCATTTTGGATGATCTGTCCATTGTTGAAAGTGGGGTGTTAAAGTCGCCTACTATGATTGTGTTACTGTCGATTTCCCCTTTTATGGCTGTTAGTATTTGTCTTATGTATTGAGGTGCTCCTATGTTGGGTGCATAAATATTTACAAGTGTTATATCTTCTTCTTGGATCGATCCCTTGATCATTATGTAGTGTCCTGCTTTGTCCCTTGTAAGTCATTATTTTAAAGTCTATTTTGTCTGATATGAGAATTGCTACTCCAGCTTTCTTTTGATTTTCATTTGCATGGAATATCTTTTTCCATACCCTCACTTTCAGTCTGTATGTTTCCCTAGGTCTGAAGTGGGTCTCTTGTTGACAGCATATATACGGGTCTTGTTTTTGTATCCATTCAGCCAGTCTGTGTCTTTTGGTGGGAGCTTTTAATCCATTTACATTTAAGGTAATTATCGATATGTATGCTCCTATTACCATTTTCTTAATTGTTTTGTATTTGTTATTGTAAGTCTTTTCCTTCTCTTGTGTTTCCTGCATGGAGAAGTTGGTTTAGCATTTGCTGTAATGCTGGTTTGGGTCTGCTGAATTCTCTTAGCTTTTGCTTGTCTGTAAAGGTTTTAATTTCTCTGTCAAATCTGAATGAGATCCTTGCTGGGTAGAGTAATCTTGGTTGTAGGTTTTTCCCTTTCATCACGTTAAATATGTCCTGCCCCTCCCTTCTGGTTTGCAGACTTTCTGCTCAAAGATCAGTTGTTAACCTTATGGGGATTCCCTTCTATGTTATTTGTTGTTTTTCCATTGCTGCTTTTAATACTTTTTCTTTGTATTTACTTTTTGATTGTTTGACTACTATGTGTCTTGGCATGTTTCTCCTTGGATTTATCCTGTATGGGACTCTCTGTGCTTCCTGGACTTGATTAACTATTCCCTTTCCCATATTAGGGAAGTTATCAACTATAATCTCCTCAAATATTTTCTCAGTCCCTTTCTTTTTCTCTTTTTCTTTGGGAACCCCTATAATTTGAATATTGGTACGTTTAATCGTGTCCCAGAGGTCTCTGAAACTGTCCTCAATTCTTTTCATTCGTTTTTCTTTATTCTGCTCTCCAGTAGTTATTCCCACTATTTTATCTTCCAGGTCACTTATCCGTTCTTCTGCCTCATTTATTCTGCTATTGATCCCTTCTAGACGATATGTAATTTCATTTATTGTGTTGTTCATGATTGTTTGTTTGCTCTTTAGTTCTTCTAGGTCCTTGTGAAACTTTTCTTGTATTTTCTCCATTCTATTTCCAAGATTTTGGATCATCTTTACTATCATTATTCTGAATACTTTTTCAGGTAGACTGCCTATTTCCTCTTCATTTGTTAGGTCTGGTGCGTTTTTACCTTGCTCCTTCATCTGCTGTGTGTTTTTCTGTCTTTTCATTTTGCTTATCTTACTGTGTTTGGGGTCTCCTTTTCACAGGCTGCAGGTTCGTAGTTCCCGTTGTTTTTGGTGTCTGTCCCCAGTGGCTAAGGTTGGTTCAGTGGGTTGTGTAGGCTTCCAGGTGGAGGGGACTAGTGCCTGTGTTCTGCTCAATGAGGCTGGATCTTTTCTTTTTGGTAGGCAGGTCCATGTCTGGTGGTGTGTTTTGGGGTGTCTGTGACCTTACTATGATTTTAGGCAGCCTCTCTGCTAATGGGTGGAGTTGTGTTCCTTTCTTGGTAGTTGTTTGGCATAAGGTATCCAGCACCGTAGCTTGCTGGTCATTTAGTTGAGCTGGGTCTTGGTGTTGAGATGGAGATCTCTGGGAGATTTTCACCGTTTGATATTACGTGGAGCTGGGAGGTCTGTGGTGGACCAATATCCTGAACTTACCTCTGCCACGTCAGAGGAACAGCCCTGATGCTTGGCTGGAGCACCAAGAGTCTGTCACGCACACGGCTCAGAATAAAACGGAGAAATAAATAAATAAAGAAAGAAAGAAAAATGTAAAATTAAATTAAATTAAATTATTAAAGAGATATTAAAATAAAGAACAAAAATTTATTATTAAAATTTTTTAAGTAATTAAAAAAATGAGAAAGAAGAGAAAAACCAGACGAAGAAACAAATTCACCAATGATAACAAGCGCTGAAAACTATACTAAAAAAAAAAAAAAAAACAACGGACAGACAGAACCCTAGGACAATCGGTAAGTGCCAAACTATACAGACAAAATCACACACCGAAGCATACACATACACACTCACAAAAAGAGAAAAAGGGAAAAAATGTATAAATAGCGTTGCTCCCAAAGTCCACCTCCTCCATTTGGGATGATTCGTTGTCTATTCAGGTGTTCCACCGATGCAGGGTACATCAAGTTGTTTGTGGAGATTTAATCCGCTGCTCCTGAGGCTGCTGGGCGAGATTTCCCTTTCTCTTCTTTGTTCGCACAGCTCCCGGGGTTCAGCTTTGGATTTGACCCCGCCTCTGCGTGTAGGTCTCCTGAGAGCATCTGTTCTTCGCTCAGACAGGACGGGGTTATAGGAGCCGCTGCTTTGGGGGCTCTGGCTCACTCAGGCCGGGGGGAGGGAGGGGTACGTAGGCAGGGTGAGCCTGCAGTGACAGAGGCCGGCGTGACATTGCATCAGCACGAGGCACGCCGTGCGTTCTCCCGGGGAAGTCGTCCCTGGATCACGGGACACTGGCAGTGGCGGGCTGCACAGGCTCTCTGAAAGGAGGTGTGGATAGTGACCTGTGCTCGCACACAGGCTTCTTGGTGGCGGCAGCAGCAGCCTTAGCATCTCATGCCCATCTCGGGGGTCTGCGCTCCTAGCCACACCTCTCTCCCGTCTCTGGAGCTCCTTTAGGCGGTGCTCTGAATCCCCTCTGCTCGTGCACCAGGAAACACAGAGGGAAGAAAAAGTCTCTTGCCTTTGCAGCAGCTCTAGACTTATCCTGGACTCCCTCCTGGCTAGACGTTGCGTACTAACCCCTTCAGGCTGTGTTCACACTGCCAGTCCCCTCCCTGCGCTCAGACCGAAGCCCAAGCCTCAGCTCCCAGCCCACACCCATCCCGGCAGGTGAGCAGACAAGCCTCTCGGGCTGGTGAGTACTGGTTGGCACCGATCCTCCGTGCGGGAATCTCTCCACTTTGCCCTCCGCAGCCCTGTTGCTGCACTCTCCTCCGTGGCTCCGAAGCTACCCCCGTCCGCCACCTGTAGTCTCCGCCAGTGAAGGGGCTTCTAGTGTGTGGAAACCTTTCCTCCTTCAGGCTCCCTCCCACTGGTTCAGGTCCCGTTCCTATTCTTTTGTCTCTGCTTTTTCTTTTTTTCTTTTGCCCTACCCAGCTACGTGGGGAGTTTCTTGCCTTTTGGGAGGTCTGAGGTCTTCTGCCAGCGTTCAGTGGGTGTTCTATAGGAGCAGTTCCACGTGTAGATGTATTTCTGATGCTTCTGTGGGGAGGAAGGTGATCTCCACGTCTTACTCTTCCGACGTCTTGAAGTTCACTCCAGTCTATTTTAGAACGTTTTCAGCACCTCAAAATGAAACCCTCGTATCTTGTAGCTGTGAATCCCCTATGCTCCCAACAACTTCTGCCTCAGCCTTAAGCAATTATTGATCTATTTTGTATCTATAGATTTGCCTGTTCTGAGCATTTCATATGAATAGAATCACATAATATGTGGTCTTTTGTGACTGACTTCTTTCACTTAGCATAATGTTTTTAAGGTTCAGCCATATTGTAGCATATATTAGTTCTTCATTCCTTTTGATGTCTGAATAGTATTCTGTTGTATGGATTTGCCACATTTTGTTTGTCCACTGGTCAGTTGATGGGCATTTGGGTTGTTTCCATCTTTGGGGATTATGAATATTGCTGCTATGAATATTTATGTACAACTTTTTGTATGGACATATATTTGCATTTATCTTGGGAATATACCTACAAGTGGGTCATACAGTAACACTGTTTCACCCTCTGAGAAACTACCAAACTTTTCCAAAGCAGGTATACCATTTTACATTCTCACTAACAGTGTATGATGGTTCTGATTTCTCTAAATCCCCACCAACAGTTATGATTATCTGACTTTTGGATTCTAGCCATCCGCATGGGTATGAAATGGTATCTTTCTGTGGTTTTCATTTGTGTTTTCCTGATGAATAATGATGTCAAGCGTCTCTAATGTGCTTGCTGGCCATTTGTATATCTTCCTTGCAGAAATGTCTATTTAGATCTTCTGCCCATTTTAAAAGTTGGGTTATTTACCTTCTTATCACAGGCATGTAAGAGTTCTTTATATATTCTGAATAAAAATCCCTTATCAGATACACGATTTACAAATATTTTCTCCCATTCTGTAGGTTGTTGTGCTATATTCTGTACATGAATTATTTGAGTTGATCTTTGCAACAGTTCTATGAGATATTATCCTTCTATTTTATTTTTACAGATCAGGAAACAGGCTCAGAGTGGTTAAGTACCTATCCTAACTCACAATGGTAGCATGGGATGGTTCCAGGATTTGCACTTAGATATCTATTGGAATTTCAGTTAAAGTCCTCCATCCTCTTGCCTTGATGCTCATATACACAGTTTGTATTTGATGAAAGAAATTGAATCTTAGGATTGTATTGCCCTGTCTATTCTTCACTCGTAGACATTCCAGTGGATAAACACTGAAAATGAAAACACTTTGGTAATACTCCTCAAATTGATTCTCTGGAGACCATGCTGATTCCCAGCAGGAAGGTGTAGCCACAGGGCTCCTGAGGTTGGTTGAATTGATGTTCTGAGTCTGGATTTATAAGCATGGGGAATTGTTCTTTTAAAAGACAATGACAAAGAGAACCCTTCTAATGTGAGCCAGATGCAGCCATGATTTTGATTAAATGTTTGCTGGTAACCATACTTAGGTGGGAACATCTGCCCACTGATGAGCTCCCTGGAGTTTTAGCAGGTGAATTTACGTAGGAAATACAACTCCAAGTACTTCCTCCTGAGGAGAGATGTTAGGCAAAAAGAAGCTTAATTTCCTTTCTTCCATTTTTTGTCCACCTGCCATTTAGGAAGCCTAAGTAAATACATTCCTGTCTTGGGAAAATACCACTTCCACTTGGCCTTCCATCTTCCCCAGCTTTGGCTTTGCAGGTGCCCAGTAAGTGTTGGTTCTTTCATCTGGGCCACATCTCTGCAGGCACCTTGGGTTGTCCAAGAATAGTGCATGGCTCCATAAGCCTATAGTAGCAACCCTCTGACATTAGAATTTGCTGTTGATATTTTTCATACACACTCACAATCTTGAGCAAACACACTAGTTTCCTTTCAAGCCTACCCTCTTAGATGTCCTTACTGGTCTATCTTTGAAATGCTGGATCATCATACAGGATACATGATATTTAGAGGAAACAGGTTTCAGTGGTGTTTCTGGATTCTTCTTAGTTCTAGGTCAGCCTAGATTAAGCAATCTGTAGTCTGGAGGGATTTACTCACCTCCCAATCTGCTGTGCAGTCACAAGGTCCATCTTGTCTTATCACTTTTACTTAAGTCACCACCCTGCAGATTATCCATCATTAACTAGACCCTTATTCACGTATTGCTCTGCACTTGACGGAATTGGACCCAACCCTCTCCCCAACTTCATGAGCGCTTCTATCCTGCCCTCTGTAACTCATAGTCTATCATTAAGAAACTCCCCAGTAGCTTCAAGTTGTTCTCTCCGTGTTCCCTTAATCTCTGTTTTATGACTGGAATATGGCTGTGCCTTGAGGAAATCACTTCCCCTGCAGTCCTCTTGAGCAAACGTTAGTTTTCCTCACATACCACAAGGAGTCGACTCACTGTCACTTTCAAACCATTTCTGCTCCTTTCTCTTTCAAAATTCAGAGCTCATTTGTAGTTCTTGCTATTAGATAATATCATGTGCTACGCCATCTATTTCTTTACCTTCATTCATTAGACACTTTCCTGAGTCTTCTTCTCCACTTTTAGTACTGCCACCATCTTGGCAACTTCAACATCTGTCATCTATGTGGATATTCATCCAGCATTTTTGGCTTTGCAAACCTATCATGCCCTCAATTCCAATGGTATTTTTCTTCCATCATACTTAAGCCACTCACTCTAATGCTCATGCACTAGACATTGACATTCTCAAAAATTACAGCAACTCTGAAATCCTGATTTTATAACACACATCTCTTGGGCTACAACTGATTATCCTTCCTAGCAAAATACCTCCCTCACGTGCAGGTATACACACCTACACACACCCAATTCTAAAAATTCTTCAATTTTGAACTCCAATCTGTGAATTCTACTACTTTTCAGCGTCAGCCACATTTCTCTTTTCGCATTTCCTCATTGCTTACCAATTTATCATTAGTATCACTTACTTTCATCAAACTTCATCTCCCTACTCACTTTCACACCCTCGTACTTCCCTGGCAAAACCACAACCCTTGTTAAATTTAGCTATCTACCTGCTTTCTTCTTATATACAAGTGATGGATGTTGCTGTAGAAATTTACAAGACAAAGCTAACTGATCTCACCTTAAATTCTTGACCACATATCTTAAATGATCAATCCTTCCATATTATACACCCATTTCCATTATACAAAATGAATATCCAATACTTTATCTTCCCCTCAATTTCTCAAAACCCTACCCTCACTCTTGTTATTTTATGCCTTTATCTCATCCTTCACTGAGAAAACTGAAGAGTCAAGAGAAAATTCTTTTATATCTTCCCCACCAAATCTACCATCTTAATTGCATTTGTAATCATACCATAATCGTTTCCTTCTCCACTGTAGAATCTATAAATATTACTCGTTCTCATGGAAAGCCAAGATTTCCACATTTGCTAACGATCCCATCTACTAGTGCTCTGAATACCCCTCTTGCTTTCTCAATATTTTTTCTTCTGCAATTATCCCTTTGGATTTTTATGTCGTCAGTTTCATTCAGTCATTTATATTGGCTAGATGCATTCTAGAATCTACCCTCTTAAAAATACACTCTCTTAATACCAAATCCCCCTCCGGGTATAGTCCCACATTTCTCCTCCCCTTAGCACCAAAACTCGCAAAATAAATTGTCTATCCACCCCTCAATTTCTGATCTCACATTTTCTCCTTAATACACATCCAGGTTTATATTAAAATATTTTCCACTCTTTCAATTTCCTTCTTATCATATTTACCAATGAGCTCTCTACTAACAAGTTCAATCGTCATTTGTCCGTCCCTATATTACCTGGAAAAGTATTTAATAAAGTTGACCATTTTTTACTTCTTGAAACATTATCTGCCCTTTGCTTTTGTGTTGCTCAATTCACCTGTTTTTTTTTTTTTGTTGTTGTTGTTGTTGCTGTTGTTCCCTCCTTTTCAACTCTTTTCATTATATACCTAGGAGTAGAGTTACTGGGTAATATGGCAAGTCTATGTTTAACTTGTTGAGTAACTGCCAAAATGTTTTCCACAGAGGCTGTATCATTTTATGTTCCCACCAGACGTGTATGAGTGTTTCAATTTCTCTACATCCTTGTCCATACCTGTTATTTTCTTTTTAAAATAGTTATAGCCTTCCTAGTGGGTATGAAGTGGCATCTCATCGTGGTTTTGATTTGCATTTCCCTAACGACTAATGGTATTGAGCATATTTTCATATGTTTGTTGGCTATTTGTATATCTTCATTAGCACAATGTCTATTTAAGTCCTTTACCTGATTTTCAGTTGGGTTGTTTGTATTTTTGTTGTTGAGTTGTAAGAGTTCTTTCTGTATTCTGGATACTACACTTTTATTAAATATATGATTTGCCAGGATCTCTCTTTGGTGTGCCTTTTTGCTTTCTTCATGGTATTTTTTTGCAGAAGAAAACATTTTAAAATTTTGATATAGTCCAATTTACTCTTTCTTTGTTGCTTGTGCTTTTTGTGTCATATCTAGGAAACCATTGCTTAACCAAGTTCTATATGTTTTTGATCCCCATAACTGACCAAAAACGTTGAAACCCATTCATTCAACAGAAATATTCATGGCCACCTACTATGTGCCAGGCTCTACTGTAAATACTGGGGAGAGTGATGAACAAGATGGTGGAGACAGAGATTGCTAGCTTATCTCCAACATTTAAGTTCTCCTCTTCTACCAGGTAGACTAAATTTCTCATTTTCTCTTGTAGTTAGATGTGGCTATGTGAGTTTTTCCAAAGGAAATGTGAGCAGGAGTAATGCATACCCCTTTTGAGCCTGGCCCATAAATATTCCCATGTGCCCTCCTATATGCTCTTTTCTGCTTCTGCAATTGGAATGGAGATGTCCTGGCAGAAATCACAGAAACCACTCTTTTGCCACTTATCTCAATAGGGTTGTGACGAGGATTAAATATGTATATGGGTATTTAGCATAATTCCTACATAGAGTTAGTAGTCAATAAATGTTAGTTTCGGTAATTATTATTACAGTCTTTGGGTGCTACAGTAGTCACCCAGGATGGGAAACATGTTAGAAACCCCTCATAATTCAGCAGATAGTACAATGAAGTCTGCTCTTTTGTGACCAGTGTGTCAGACCTCCTGAGGCTAGCAGTCTTTTCTCTTTCTACACAGTTTCTATGTGATGAACCAAGATAATTCTAAGCCACCTTAAATAATATTTAAAGGACCATAATTTGGGAAATACTAATCTAGTGAAACGTAGTTTAACGGAAAACAATATAAGTGTGGTTATAATGGTTATGAGAATTCTAAACTGTGCTAAACACCTTGCATTTACACAACATTATTCTATAAAAGAGCCCTACCACTGCCTCTTCCCCTGCTTCCCTAGATCGGATAAGAAAGCTCAGGTACTCTCTCTTCTGTGGGCCAGGAGGAAGTTCAGGCTGTGCAAAACCTGACCTGTGTGTGGGAACACTCCAGCGTCATCCCCTCACCACCATAAAAGCCAAGCCAGTCTCCTTCTTCTGCTCTCTCAAGCCATTCTTGAACCTGCTTGAGAGCCTGCCCTGCTCTCCCCAGAAAGCCTCCTTATGTAGTAAGGTTTTTCATACTCTCTAGGTGTATGTGTTATCAGTCTCGACATCCAAACCGAATTTGGGTTGAAGGGTCCATCCTGTCTCTGTGGTGTGATTACAACAACTGGTCCTGTGAGCAGGACATCAAGGTGCTCTCCCTTACCACCGGGGGTCTTTCTTCTCTTGCTTTGGCTTTCTAACTGGCTCTGCTCTATGCTGGTGAACAGGCACTTGGGCTACTGCCTGCTGGCTAGCTTGTGCTTTGAACTTGCTTCTTTGTGCTGCATTTGTTAGTCCTACTGAGTGTCTGCTAAAGCTTTGACCAACATAAGTCAGTTTAGCCACTTGGCATATAGTGAAACGATTCTTGGATTGGGACCTTCCTTAAAGCAGTCCTGAATCCTGTGTCTCAACCTGGACCTATTTGTGATTCTCAGGTTGAATCACGTGTTTCAATTCCAAAATAAGGTGCGACTGATATTAACCTCAAAGAAATGACTCTTACCTTGTGGACACTGGTTGTGTCTCAACCATATGTTGGCCCCCTTTCTATATAGAGCTCAGGAGAAAGACTGACAGCCTGTTCAATATACAGGTCCATTGGATGGTCACTCGTGTGGAGGAAGAGCCGTTAACTATGTGGGATGCTGAGGTCATACTTCTAAAAGTAAATGACTCACTAGTACCTTACAAAATGCTTCTGCTGCTGCCCCTGTGCCTCTGTCATAAATAAAAATGATCCTGATCCCCAGACCTCTAGAGAAAAACATTTGTGTCACCTCTGTGACAAAGCCAAGAGATTAGTTCAACCATTGCCACGGGGAAGTCTATAACACTGATGGTACTCACTTGATTTGAGGTTCTCTGGAAGAAGAAACTTATAAAAACTTTTACCTATAAGAGCAATAACATCTGCAGACCTAATGTAAAAGACAAAACACAAGACCCCAAACTGTCAAAGTCTTCAAAAACAAGAAGTCTAAAAAACTGTCACAGCCAAGAGGAGCCTAAGAAGTTGTAACATGGAATGACTAAATTTAATGTAGAATCTTGGTTGGGATCCTGGGACAGAAGAAGAATATTAGGTAAAAACTAAGGCAATCTGGGGCTTCCACGGTGGCACAGTGGTTGAGAATCTACCTGCTGATGCAGGGGACATGGGTTCGAGCCCTGATCTGGGAAGATCCCACATGCCACAGAGCAACTAGGCCCGTGAGCCACAGCCGCTGAGCCTGCGCATCTGGAGCCTGTGCTCCGCAACAAGAGAGGCCGCGACAGTGAGAGGCCCGCCCATCACGATGAAGAGTGGCCCCTGCTTGCCACAGCTAGGGAAAGCCCACGCACAGAAACGAAGACCCAACACAGCCAAAAATAAAAATAAATTAATTAAAAGAAGGCTCAACATTTAAAAAAGAAAGGAATTCTGATGAAGTACAGACTTTAGTTAATAATACTGTTTCAGTGTTCTTTCACTAAGTTGAACAATTGTACCATACTAATGTACAATGTTAAGAAGGGAAATTTGTTGTTGAGTGTATGAATATGATCTTCACAATTACTCTGTAAACCTAAAACTGTTCTAAAATAAAAAGTTTTAAAAACCACACAATACCAGGTGATGAGATCTGGGAGACAACAGAATTAAACACTGAATGAGGGTGGCCATGTGGAATGGTTTGGAGGGAACACCTTCTCCCTAACATGTGCACCACAAGGATAGAACCAGAGAAGATGAGGAAGAGTGGAAGGTCAATTTGGGAAGGCTCTTTACTGGGTATTGAGGAAGCACTCCCTTTCTATAACCAGAGCACCTAGACTCCTCTGCACTCCTCCCCTCCCCCCAGGTATCTTCAAGGGTAGTGCTTTGTGATGTCACAGCCACCCCAGCGCTACCATTGGCTGACCAATCAAAGCTGATGGGTGTGGCTCTTCATTGTCCTGGAAGGATATATATAGAGAGGCCAGGAGCCTTGGAGTAGAGCACACTGTTACTACTGACATGGCAGAGGAAACTACAGTCCCCCAGGAGCCTAACCGTGATGCACGGACAAACACCGAGAGGTCAGAGCAACAAACACCGGGGGGCCAACGCAGAAGGGAGAGGATGAATTCTCCACTCCAGGGCTCTAAGATGGAGGAGGTCAGATTACCCGACTCACGTGCCTCCTCTTCATCCCCCACCCAAGACTTACCCAGCTCTTCCCTGGCACAAACCCCTTCTCAATCCACACCCATTCTCTCAAAGTTCTCCTTCCCATCCTCTTTCCCCAAATCAATATCTTTCTGTATCACTTTGTTTTCCGACCAGATTCAGGAGGTGGTCGAGTTAAGAAAATCAGTCCGTCATCAGAATTCGGGAAGAGGTTCTACACAGAAGAAGTCAAAGATGCTAGCATTCTATTACTGGCGGAGTACAACAATGACTAAAGAGCCAGAGGAGGATGAAAACGTCCCAGAGGGCTCTTCCAGCAGTTCATAAAGTGCTGCCCTGGGTCTATCAGGTGACTGAGTCCTTGCTGTCTCTGTTGTCTCTCCAGAGAAAGCACTGGAGACATGGTCACCTGTGTAGAGACCAAATAAAAAAGCCCTCAGCTATTGATGTACAAGCTGTTGTAGAAAGATGTGTGTGTATCTCTGTCTGTTCTTCGGTGATGGGGACTGAAGGAAGGCAGGAAGGGGCAGGCGTGTGAGAAGGGAGGGAGGTAGTATCCTGCCAGTTTGGGGCCCAGACCAGCCAGTCCATAGTAAGCCAGACACCGGGAATAAGGACTGGGTGAGGACTGAGCTCTGAAGACAGATTTCTTCCTGAACACTTTATCCTGCTGGTGAGGAGGAAATGGACTTGGTGTTTCCGTGTGTGTTTGGGAGGTCCCAGATGGGGAGAGGGGTGCTGTATGGGTGGTGGCAGTGTGTGTCATCATCTGATTCCACTTTTGATGTTTGACAATGGACAGTTTTGAAGCCTCACTAATTCCACTTCCCCTTCTGGCCCACATCTGGCCACACTTTATGTTCATCCACTCCCAGCCAGGGAGTAGGTGAACATAAAATAGAAACAGATATGCCTAACCTGAACCATCCGAATTATTTCCGTGCCTAACTTTTCCATAGCCAAGACATCCATTACCCTAAAATATCCTCTAGTGCACGTGGAGAACCTGACCCAATAAGTAATCAAGTTAAGTCTCTGGCCCTTATAATCAGCTTGAAAACTATGGGACCCTATGGACCTTTCACCCTAGTTAAAATAATACCTTTCACCTCAGTGTTTAAGAAAAGGTTCAATCTAAATGAAAGCACGGATTTCACAGATTGAAACCCATTATATAAGACCTATTTAGAGAAGGTGTGGTTATCCCCACTTCTGCTGCATTTAACAGCCAAGTTTTACTTGTTCTTAAACCCGGCAAAAAAGGACCGGTGCCTCAGTGTGAATTCGTACCCTTGGCGTCATGGCCCCACCTATTGAAAGGACTGATTCCACCCAATAATAAATAAGTAACTGGTAAATACTTTGCAGTTAGAGCAAAGTATTTGGCTAGCATGTTCTATTCAGTGCCTAGTTCAACAACCTCTCAGCTGCAGTTAACCTTCACCTTTAAAGGGACACAATACACCTTCACCTGGGTACTCAATGGGCTCAGTCTCCACGCCTGCCATCTCACATAGTCTTCACAGGCAATATTTTAACCAGCTCTAACTTTTTTCAGGTACACAGTTATGACATCGCACTAATGACATCCTCCTTTGAGGAGATTCACATGAGACCCATAGTACAGGGCCCCACCAATTCAGTTAAGCTCCTGAAAATTATTTAGTAAGTTGAGGGCTGCTCCAGTCCTGACAGTGTCAAGAAACAGCTTTTAGTCTTCTTAGGACCCACATTGTTAAAACAAGCCCATCATGTTTTAGACATGTTTAGACTCTGGAGGCAACACTCCTCATTCACAAAGCTTTTTTTTTTGTTCTGTAACTTGCAAATAGGCCCAACTTGAATGAGACCCCCTGTAAAAAGATACTAGAATCTGCCTGAATGGCCATAGAACAGGCATTCCTGTTACGGCCCCCCGGGATTCCTTCACTGTGGGAGCTTTAGCAACCTTCTCTCATATATCTTGGAGTCCCTCTACCATCAGTGATGGCCGTTAGTTGCATGGGCTTCTGATACAAGGAACTACCTTCCTTGGCCCAATGCTGTATGCCATTAGTGTAGCAATTGGTGGGTACACACTGGACTTTCCTGGAAATATAGACTATCTCAGGTCCTGAACCTGTGACCCTCAGTATACAGCTGCCCGTTAGGCCTTTGATCATGGAAACAGCACCCTGCAAGCCCAGCACAGCTAGTGAGGCCTCCTTGCTACAGGATGGAGCTGAACCTGGGCTCTCTGCATACCCTACTTTCAGGAGAGGGTAACGTCCCCTGTGCTGGGTCCCTTGCCGGATGCCACAGTGCTAGAGGAGGTCATCTCTTAGAACACTTGGATACCTGGGGAGCCCCTTAGGCTCAACACAGTGAATACCAAAGGGGGTTCATTCACTTAACCAATGGCATTGCCACTGTCACACTTAATGGAGCTTGCTTGACTCTTGCTGCTTTTCATCTCTTAATCAGAATGTTCCTGATAAAGGACAGGACACAGGATCAGCTCAGTTGGCCAAACTTTAGCCAGTTATCTTAGCACTTGGCCATGTCTTAGCCAACAATTGGCCTCATCTTCGCATTTTTACAGATCTTTGGGCCACTGCCAGCGGTCTGATCATCTCTTCTGGCCAATGCAAACAATTCCTTCTCCAAGGTTGCCTCATTTGGGGTAAAGAACTCATAGAATCTCTTGCCTCACGGATACCCAAAATATAAATCAAGGTCACACATCTTCTGCACATATTAAAGCCACAATACAATGTCTCACCATAGCACTCTTTACCTTCTTTGAAGTTCTGCACATTGATAGAGAGACTAAGGCACTCATTTCACTTCTCAGAATATATAGTACTAGCTCTTGATAGTACTAGATATTCAATGGAACGTTCACCTTTCTTATTGGTCTCATGCTGCAGGTGCCATAATGGCTTACATAAACAAGTCCAAATTAAATTAAATAAACCACGCAATGTTTCAGTTATCAGACAAACACCATGGGTAAGTTGTCATTGAGACTGATCCCATTTTTTCAGTTTTATTGAGGTATAATGGATAAATAAAAAATGTATATACTTAAGGTGTAGAACTTGATGTTTCAATTATTTCTATATCTATACCTATATCTATAGAATGAAAGAATCACAACCATCTAATTACCCATCACTTCACAGTTACCAGTTTTTTCTTTTTTCTTTTTTTGGTCTAACTGCATTTTTGATGCATAACTCATTATGTGAGTAATAATCCTTTTCATACCTTCTTGGTATATGTGTGGCATCATTAGTCTTGACATTCAAACCACATTTTGGGTGAGGGATGTACATTCCACTTCTGTGAGGTGACAACAAGCTCACATATCCATAAATATATATATATATGTAGATATACTCATAGGCATATGAGTATGACACCTTAAAAAAGATACCAGTATTTCAGGAAACAAATATGTCCTGAGTGCCCAGTAGGTGTCAGATATTACTCTTGGTTCTGGAATTAGAGTGAAGAACATGAAATCAATAGTTCCTGTCCTCAAGTAACTTCTGTTTTCATGGGCAAAGGGGTCGTTCTTGTTGTTGGTGTGCGGAACCTTCTCTAAACAGCTGATATTTGAATCAAGATCTGAATAATGAGGTCGAGTCAGCTGTGTGAAGACTTTGAAGAAGAGCATTTTAGGTAGACTAGCAAGTAGCAATGCCGTGAGGCCAGAACGAGAACAGTGTGTTGAGGAAGAGCAGAAGGGTGAGTGACTGGAGTGCAGTCAGAGAGGGGCAGAGCGGAGATTGATGACCGAGACTGGAGAGGCTGGCAGAGAAGTGGTCACATAGGGACTTGCAGGGTAAGAACTTGGATTTTATCTTACGTGCAGTGGAGGGCCACTGGATGGTTTGATAAAGGAAAGTGATGTCATCTGATGTATGTTTTAGAAAGTTCACTGGATGTTGTGAACTGTGTAGGACCAGAGGGCTGACAGGCTGTTGGGACAATACAGGTGTGATATGATGATGGCTGGGACTAGGGTTTAGCAGGGGGAATATAACTTAGTGTCTAGTTGAGCAGTTGGGAGCATAGGATTTAAAGTCCGATCTCAATTTACAGCTTCACCACCTAAAAGCTATTTGACCTTGAGTACCTTTTTTAACTCCTGTAAGACTTAGTTTCCTCATCTGTAAAAAGGGAATGATAGGAACATGTATCTAGATCTTAGAGCCATGCTGGGATTAAATGAGGTAATTTATGTAAAACACCTGACATTATATTAGGCCAATAATAAGCATTTGATTAAATGGCTTCTGTTGTTATCATCTATGATATAAATACATACATGCATAATCCTTGCTTCTTTCTCCCCCACTCCCCAAAAGCTAGTGTGTCTTATGTTAACTGCTGCTAACCCATGAGTACTGAACCCTTGTGTTTTCCTTGAAGACACAGTATTTTGGGGCACCTTACCTCAATGGTCAAGCATTCTGGTACCTTGAGATACTTTATAATGTGTCTGTATATGGCTTATGATGAATTTATTCAGTAAGTGGCAGTAGTGTCTGATTTCTAACATTCTCTTCTTTCTACCTAATGAATCATTGCTTGAATACCTATCCCCTTTTCTCCAACCTCTTCCACAGGTCCTAAATGAACAGCAACCCATATTTCTTCCCCAACTGCAAACCTAATGAACTGAACTTAGTCAGATTGCTTTGACAGTTGCTTCCTTTCATTAAACGCAGCTTAGAGTTCTTCTTCCCTCAGAAAAACCTGCTTGCATGTTTCAAAGCAGGTTCTCATTTTATTAGTTCCTGATCAGGACTCTTCCAAAGTCTCTTGTTCCATTTGCCCATCTTCCACGCATTACCATCATTTGAGACTATAAATAATAAACTGTTTACTTCCTCCTCCACATTCTTGATGAATGAAATAGGACTAGATGTTGATTCCTTCCTCTTTGAAGGGATTGCTTTCCCTTCCCCACCTAAGGCTGGTGAGTGATGAAAGCATCCTCAGGCTTTAAGGCTAAGCTCTAATGGTTCTTTTCCTCTGAAGCCTCTCTACCACCAATGTCTGCAGAGTTCATTGCCCCTATGGTCCTACAAATTCTTATATTAAAGCAATAGCCATATTGTATTAGAATGGTTCATTTATATGTTTGTCTTGTTGTAATATACAACAAGAAGGAGCATATTTCATTCATCTCTGTAATCCCAACCACTTTAACACACCTGACACAATGTCACGGTTGCTGCTCAATGTAGTTTGATGAACTGCTGGAGGACTGAACAATCAAATCATTCTGTAGATACTGGATCATTTCCTTAACCTGCTCTATAATGTTGGCTTTAGAAAATGTTAAACTTAAAATCATGTAAAATTTTTATTTTGAAAAACTCAAAGTACAAGAAAGAAAGTTAAAAAAAAAGAACCCTAAACACTAAAAACTCAAAACACTCTCTATGATATGCACACTTTCAGCAACTATCTCTTTGTACATGGCTTTACACATATGTAATTTACATGTGCATTTACATAAAGCAATTATATATAAATGTTGAGAATTATATATATATATATATATATATATTCATACATATACATAAATATTGAGAAAGCCTGTACATCTATAGGATTTTTACACTTCATTAGCCACTCCTCCACTGGATAAGCAGTGTTAAAAGCCTGGTGTGAATCTTTGCATATCTTTGTCTATGTTCATAAATAAGGTAACATACATATGTATGCATAAAAACATATAGGGGCACTATTTTACTCTTTACTGCGCGTAGTTTTTCTCACTTAGAAACATTTCAGAGAAATGTTTTCCACATCGTCTGGTATAGACTTAACACACATTTTAAACTAGTTATGTAAAATGCAATGGTTTGAGTGAAAGACAACTTATTAAACCATTCCTCTATTGAGGACATTCAAGTTGATTCCAGTTTTTTGGCTACTAGAAAAAACGTTGCAATTTATCTGAATATATACGGAAAATGTATCTTGTTCATATTCACTGTTATATACCCGTGCTTTTATCTTCTACGGAAGAAGGCCCCGGAAATGGAATTGCTAAGTTAAAGTTTATGTAAATTCTTAATTTTAATAGGGGTTGCCAGATTGACTTCCAAATGGCTTTAATATACTGCACATTTCCCTCAGCAAATGTATGAGATAACATATTAACCTCCACAAGACTCCAGCAATGTGTGATAACATGTTTAATGGTCTTAAAGTGATATTTCCTTGTTAATTTAATTTCAATATGCCTGATTGCTAGTAAAGTTGAGTAATTTCACTTGTTTATTGGCAAGGGGGTTTTCTGCCTCCTTGAACAGCCCTTTTTACCCTTTTTAACCACTTTCAAATAGGGTGTTTGTCTTTTCTTATTAATGTGTAGGAAATTTTTTATATGTTGGATATTGAACCCTTTATCTGTCGTGTGTCTTACAAATATATGTTCCTCTATTATTTGTCTTCTGGTTTTATTTACCTTTATGTTTGCCATATGATTACATTTTAAGTTTTAAGCACTCAAATATGTCAGTCATTTCTCCAGAGTGTCTAGGTTTTCCAGCTTGCAGAGAAATTTTTCTTGACTCCTAGATTATACATACGTTTTCCATAATATATATATTTTACTTCAACATTTTTATCTTTAGATCATACAGAACTTCATGTTGTGTGAGAGAGGTGTCCAAACTTATTTTATCCTTTTTAATACATATAAATAATAAATGTATGCAGTACTACTAAGAAGAAAATAGAGTCAAAAAACCAAACAAACCCACTTTATTTTGGATACAAATCCAGCCCTGAAACTTACTAGCTGTTGCCCTGAGAAAGTCATTTAATTTATGTGAACCTCTTTCCCCATTTGTAAACGGGAGATAATAATGTCAACATGACAGAAGTTTTATGAGAATTAATGTATATCAAACACAGTGACTGGCATATAGAGTCAGAGGTCAACAAAGATAGCTATAATGACTGTTGTTTAACTCCCTCTGAAATGCTTTCGCCTTGAACACGCTTAGGAATGCTGATAGGCCCCATCGTGTCTTGCTTCATGGCTCACTTTGGTTTTGCATCTTTAATGGAGTTTTTATTATACAGTGCTCCTAAGGTAAAAAAAAAGAAAAGAAAAAGAAAAACATTACAGGAAGTTGGCCTCAAAGATATTATCAACGAGGTAGAGTGCTACTGAGGTGAACATTAGAGGACAGACTAAGGTGGCCTAGATCCACCTCACACAGAAATACATCCTTTCACAAAGGGACAAGATCTGCTAGAAGCTCCTGCTTCTAGAAAAATAAGACAAGGATGTTAATAAATGTGATGACTTGGGGGAAGGTGGCAAACATATTTGAGGCTCCGAATTTCCAGAGAGCTTTTGAGAGAACACTTTGCTCTATATGGCCCAGGGAAATTAACCAAAAGCTCCCTAACTTGGGTGCCCCTCATGCGCCAGATACAATCACTGACAGAACTGGAACCTATAGTCAATACTAAGTGCCCTTATAGATCATTTTTCATTTCATAGGAAGGAGAAATAACTTTCCTAAGCAGTTAGGAAAGTTATTTATTTATTTATTTTGAACAAACACCCTTTTTTTTTTAACATCTTTACTGGAGTATGATTGCTTTACAATGGTGTATTAGTTTCTGCTCTATAACAAAGTGAATCAGCTATACATATACATATATACCAATATCCCCTCCCTCTTGCGTCTCCCTCCCTCCCACCCTACCTATCCCACCCCTCTAGGTGGTCAAAAAGCACTGAGCTGATCTCCCTGTGCTATGTGGCTGCTTCCCACTAGCTATCTGTTTTACATTTGGTGTTGTATATATGTCCATGCCACTCTCTCACTTTGTCCCAGCTTACCCTTCCCCCTCCCCGTGTCCTCAAGTCCATTCTCTAGTAGGTCTGCGACTTTTTTTTTTTTTTTCGGTACGCGGGCCTCTCACTGTTTTGGCCTCTCCCGTTGTGGAGCACAGGTTCCGGACGCGCAGGCTCAGTGGCCATGGCTCACGGGCCCAGCCGCTCCGCGGCATGTGGGATCCTCCCACACCGGGGCATGAACCCGTGTCCCCTGCATCGGCAGGCGGATTCTCAACCAGTATGCCACCAGGGAAGCCCAGGTCTGCGTCTTTTTTCCCGTCTTGCCCCTAGGTTCCTCATGACCATTTTTTTTTTAAAGATTCCATATATATGTGTTAGCATACGGTATTTGTTTTACTCTTTCTGACTTACTTCACTCTGTATGACAGACTCTGGGTCCATCCACCTCACTACAAATAACTCAGTTTCGTTCCTTTTTATGGCTGAGTAATATTCCATTGTATACATGTGCCACATCTTCTTTATCCATTCATCTGTTGATGGACACTTAGGTTCCTTCCAAGTCCTGGCTATTGTAAATAGAGCTGCAATGAACATTGTGGTACATGACTCTTTTTGAATTATGGTTTTCTAAGGATATATGCCCCATAGTGGGATTGCTGGGTCATATGGTAGTTCTATTTTTAGTTTTTTAGGGAACCTCCATACTGTTCTCCTTAGTGAATGTATCAATTTACATTCCCACCAACAGTGTATGAGGGTTCCCTTTTCTCCACACCTTCTCTAAGAATTCGTCCATTTCATCCAGGTTGTCCATTTATTGTTTGTAGATTTTTTGATGATGGCCATTCTGACCGGTGTGAGATGATACTGCATTGTAGTTTTGATTTGCATTTCTCTAATGATTAACGACGTTGAGCATTCTTTCATGTGTTTCTTGGCAATCTGTGTATCTTCTTTGGAAAAATGTCTATTTAGGTCTTCTGCCCATTTTTGGATTGGGTGGTTTGTTTTTTTTGATATTGAGCTGCATGAGCTGCTTGTAAATTTTGGAGACTAATCCTTTGACAGTTGCTTCGTTTGCAAATATTTTCTCCCATTCTGAGGGTTGTCTTTTCATCTTGTTTATGGTTTCCTTTGCTGTGCAAAAGCTTTTAAGTTTCATTGTGTCCCATTTGTTTATTTTTAGTTTTGTTTCCATTTCTTTAGGAGGTGGGTCCAAAAAGATCTTACTGTGATTTATCTCAAAAGAGTGTTCTTCTTTTATTTCCTCTAAGAGTTTTAGTGTGTCTGGCCTTACATTAAGGTCTTTAATCCATTTTGAGTTTATTTTTGTGTATGGCATTAGGGAGTGTTCTAATTTCATTCTTTTCCATGTAGCTGTCCAGTTTTCCCAGCACCACTTATTGAAGAGGCTATCTTTCCTCCATTTTATACTCTAGCCTTCTTTATCAAGATAAGGTGACCATGTGTACATGGGTTTATCTCTGGACGTTTTTGGATGGAACGTCCTATAAATATCAATTAAGTCCATCTTGTTTAATGTATCATTTAAAGCTTGTGTTTCCTTATTATTTTTCATTTTGGATGATCTCTCCATTGTTGAAAGTGGGGTGTTAAAGGCGCCTACTATGATTGTGTTACTGTCGATTTCCCCTTTTATGGCTGTTAGTATTTGTCTTATGTATTGAGGTGCTCCTATGTTGGGTGCATAAATATTTACAAGTGTTATATCTTCTTCTTGGATCGATCCCTTGATCATTATGTAGTGTCCTGCTTTGTCCCTGGTAAGTCATTATTTTAAAGTCTATTTTGGCTGATATGAGAATTGCTACTCCAGCTTTGTTTTGATTTTCATTTGCATGGAATATCTTTTTCCATACCCTCACTTTCAGTCTGTATGTTTCCCTAGGTCTGAAGTGGGTCTCTTGTTGACAGCATATATACGGGTCTTGTTTTTGTATCCATTCAGCCAGTCTGTGTCTTTTGGTGGGAGTATTTAATCCATTTACATTTAAGGTAATTATCGATATGTATGCTCCTATTACCATTTTCTTAATTGTTTTGCATTTGTTATTGTAAGTCTTTTCCTTCTCTTGTGTTTCCTGCCTGGAGAAGTTGGTTTAGCATTTGCTGTACAGCTGGTTTGGTTCTGCTGAATTCTCTTAGCTTTTGCTTGTCTGTAAAGGTTTTAATTTCTCTGTCAAATCTGAATGAGATCCTTGCTGGGTAGAGTAATCTTGGTTGTAGGTCTTTCCCTTTCATCACGTTAAATATGTCCTGCCCCTCCCTTCTGGTTTGCAGAATTTCTGCTCAAAGATCAGCTGTTAACCTTATGGGGATTCCCTTCTATGTTATTTGTTGTTTTTCCCTTGCTGCTTTTAATATTTTTTCTTTGTATTTACTTTTTGATAGTTTGACTACTATGTGTCCTGGCGTGTTTCTCCTTGGATTTATCCTGTATGGGACTCTCTGTGCTTCCTGGACTTGATTAACTATTTCCTTTCCCATATTAGGGAAGTTTTCAACTATAATCTCTTCAAATATTTTCTCAGTCCCTTTCTTTTTCTCTTTTTCTTTGGGAACCCCTATAATTTGAATGTTGGTACGTTTAATCGTGTCCCAGATGTCTCTGAGACTGTCCTCAATTCTTTTCATTCTTTTTTCTTTATTCTGCTCTCCAGTAGTTATTCCCACTATTTTATCTTCCAGGTCACTTATCCGTTCTTCTGCCTCATTTATTCTGCTATTGATCCCTTCTAGAGAATGTGTAATTTCATTTATTGTGTTGTTCATGATTGTTTGTTTGCTCTTTAGTTCTCCTAGGTCCTTGTGAAACTTTTCTTGTATTTTCTCCATTCTATTTCCAAGATTTTGGATCATCTTTACTATCATTATTCTGAATTCTTTTTCAGGTAGACTGCCTATTTCCTCTTCATTTGTTAGGTCTGGTGCGTTTTTACCTTGCTCCTTCATATGCTGTGTGTTTTTCTGTCTTTTCATTTTGCTTATCTTACTGTGTTTGGGGTCTCCTTTTCACAGGCTGCAGGTTCGTAGTTCCCGTTGTTTTTGGTGTCTGTCCCCAGTGGCTAAGGTTGGTTCAGTGGGTTGTGTAGGCTTCCTAGGGGAGGGGACTAGTGCCTGTGTTCTGGTCAATGAGGCTGGATCTTTTCTTTTTGGTAGGCAGGTCCATGTCTGGTGGTGTGTTTTGGGGTGTCTGTGACCTTACTATGATTTTAGGCAGCCTCTCTGCTAATGGGTGGAGTTGTGTTCCTTTCTTGGTAGTTGTTTGGCATAAGGTATCCAGCACCGTAGCTTGCTGGTCATTTAGTGGAGCTGGGTCTTGGTGTTGAGATGGAGATCTCTGGGAGATTTTCACCGTTTGATATTACGTGGAGCTGGGAGGTCTGTGGTGGACCAATATCCTGAACTTGCCTCTGCCAAATCAGAGGAACAGCCCTGACGCTTAGCTGGAGCACGAAGAGTCTGTCACGCACAGGGCTCAGAGTAAAAGGGAGAAAGAAAGAAAGAAAGAAAGAAAGAAAGAAAGAAAAATGTAAAATTAAATTAACTTAAATTATTAAAAAGTTATTAAAATAAAACAAAAATTTATTTTTAAAATTTTTTAAGTAATTAAAAAAACGAGAAAGAAGAGAAAAACCAGACGAAGAAACAAATTCACCGATGATAACAATCGCTGAAAACTATACTAAAAAAAAACAAAAAACGGACAGACAGAACCCTAGGACAAACGGTAAGTGCCAAACTATACAGACAAAATCACACACAGAAGCATACGCATACACAGTCACAAAAAGAGAAAAAGGGAAAAAATGTATAAATAGCGTTGCTCCCAAAGTCCACCTCCGCCATTTGGGATGATTCGTTGTCTATTCAGGTGTTCCACCGATGCAGGGTACATCAAGTTGATTGTGGAGATTTAATCCGCTGCTGCTGAGGCTGCTGGGCAAGATTTCCCTTTCTCTTCTTTGTTCGCACAGCTCCCGGGGTTCAGCTTTGGATTTGACCCCGCCTCTGCGTGTAGGTCTTTGAGCGCGTCTGTTCTTTGCTCAGACAGGACGGGGTTATAGGAGACGCTGCTTTGGGGGCTCTGGCTCACTCAGGCCGGGGGGAGGGAGGGGTACGGAGGCAGGGTGAGCCTGCAGTGACAGAGGCCGGCGTGACGTTGCACAAGCCCGAGGCACGCCGTGCGTTCTCCCGGGGAAGTCGTCCCTGGATCACGGGACACTGGCAGTGGCGGGCAGCACAGGCTCCCTGAAGGGAGGTGTGGATAGTTACCTGTGCTCACACACAGGCTTCTTGGTGGCGGCAGCAGCAGCCTTAGCATCTCATGCCCATCTCTGGGGTCTGCGCTCCTAGCCGCGCCTCGCGCCCGTCTCTGGAGCTCCTTTAGGTGGCGCTCTGAATCCCCTCTGCTCGTGCACCAGGCAACACAGAGGGAAGAAAAAGTCTCTTGCCGTTGCGGCAGCTCCAGATTTTTCCTGGACTCCCTCCTGGCTAGACGTGGCGTACTAACCCCTTCAGGCTGTGTTCACATTGCCAGTCCTCTCCCTGCGCTCAGACCGAAGCCCAAGCCTCAGCTCCCATCCCCCACCCGTCCCGGCAGGTGAGCAGACAAGCCTCACGGGCTGGTGAGTACTGGTCGGCACCGATCCTCCGTGCGGGAATCTCTCCGCTTTGCCCTCCGCACCCCTGTTGCTGCGCTCTCCTCCGTGGCTCCGAAGCTGCCCCCGTCCGCCACCTGTAGTCTCCGCCAGTGAAGGGGCTTCTAGTGTGTGGAAACCTTTCCTCCTTCAGGCTCCCTCCCACTGGTGCAGGTCCCGTTCCTATTCCTTTGTCTCTGCTTTTTTTTTTTTCTTTTGCCCTACCCAGCTACGTGGGGATTTTCTTGCCTTTTGGGAGGTCTGAGGTCTTCTGCCAGCGTTCAGTGGGTGTTCTATAGGAGCAGTTCCACGTGTAGATGTATTGCTGATGCTTCTGTGGGGAGGAAGGTGATCTCCACGTCTTACTCTTCTGACGTCTTGAGGTTCCCTCCAGTTTATTTTAGAACGTTTTCAACACCTCAAAAAGAAACCCTCGTATCTTGTAGCTGTTAATCCCCTATGCTCCCAACAACTTCTGCCTCAGCCTTAAGCAATTATTGATCTATTTTGTATCTATAGATTTGCCTGTTCTGAGCATTTCATATGAATAGAATCACATAATATGTGGTCTTTTGTGACTGACTTCTTTCACTTAGCATAATGTTTTTAAGGTTCAGCCATATTGTAGCATATATTAGTTCTTCATTCCTTTTGATGTCTGAATAGTATTCTGTTGTATGGATTTGCCACATTTTGTTTGTCGACTGGTCAGTCTCTTAGAACACTTGGATACCTGGGGAGCCCCTTAGGCTCAACACAGTGAATACCAAAGGGGGTTCATTCACTTAACCAATGGCATTGCCACTGTCACACTTAATGGAGCTTGCTTGACTCTTGCTGCTTTTCATCTCTTAATCAGAATGTTCCTGATAAAGACAGGAGACAGGATCAGCTCAGTTGGCCAAACTTTAGCCAGTTATCTGAGCACTTGGCCATGTCTTAGCCAACAATTGGCCTCATCTTCACATTTTTATAGATCTTTGGGCCACTGCCAGCGGTCTGACCATCTGTTCTGGCCAATGAAAACAATTCCTTCTCCAAGGTTGCCTCATTTGGGGTAAAGAACTCATAGAATCTCTTGCCTCACGGATACCCAAAATATAAATCAAGGTCACACATCTTCTGCACATATTAAAGCCACAATACAATGTCTCACCATAGCACTCTTTACCTTCTTTGAAGTTCTGCACAGTGATAGAGAGACTAAGGCACTCATTTCACTTCTCAGAATATATAGTACTAGCTCTTGATAGTACTAGATATTCAATGGAACGTTCACCTTTCTTATTGGTCTCATGCAGCAGGTGCCATAATGGCTTACATAAACAAGTCCAAATTAAATTAAATAAACCACGCAATGTTTTAGTTATCAGACAAACACCATGGGTAAGTTGTCATTGAGACTGATCCAATTTTTTCAGTTTTATTGAGGTATAATGGATAAATAAAAATTGTATATACTTAAGGTGTAGAACTTGATGTTTCGATTATTTCTATATCTATACCTATATCTATAGAATGAAAGAATCACAACCATCTAATTACCCATCACTTCACAGTTACCAGTTTTTTCTTTTTTCTTTTTTTGGTCTAACTGCATTTTTGATGCATAACTCATTATGTGAGTAATAATCCTTTTCATACCTTCTTGGTATATGTGTGGCATCATTAGTCTTGACATTCAAACCAAATTTTAGGTGAGGGATGTACATTCAACTTCTGTGAGGTGACAACAAACTCACATATCCATAAATATATATATATATATATATATATATATATATATATATATATATATATATATATATATATGTAGATATACTCATAGGCATATGAGTATGACACTTTAAAAAAGATACCAGTATTTCAGGAAAGAAATATGTCCTGAGTGCCTAGTAGGTGTCAGATATTACTCTTGGTTCTGGAATTAGAGTGAAGAACATGAAATCAATAGTTCCTGTCCTCAAGTAACTTTTGTTTTCATGGGCAAAGGGGTCGTTCTTGTTGTTGGTGTGGGGAACCTTCTCTAAGGAGCTGATATTTGAATCAAGATCTGAATAATGAGGTCGAGTCAGCTGTGTGAAGACTTTGAAGAAGAGCATTTTAGGTAGACTAGCAAGTAGCAATGCCGTGAGGCCAGAACGAGAACAGTGTGTTGAGGAAGAGCAGAAGGGTGAGTGACTGGAGTGCAGTCAGAGAGGGGCAGAGCGGTGATTGATGACCGAGACTGGAGAGGCTGGCAGAGAAGTGGTCACATAGGGACCTGCAGGGTAAGAACTTGGATTTTATCTTCCGTGCAGTGGAGGGCCACTGGATGGTTTGATAAAGGATAGTGATGTCGTCTGATGTATGTTTTAGAAAGTTCACTGGATGTTGTGAACTGTGTAGGACCAGAGGGCTGACAGGCTGTTGGGACAATACAGGTGTGATATGATGATGGCTGGGACTAGGGTTTAGCAGGGGGAATATAACTTAGTGTCTAGTTGAGCAGTTGGGAGCATAGGATTTAAAGTCCGATCTCAATTTCCAGCTTCACCACCTAAAAGCTATTTGACCTTGAGTACGTTTTTTAACTCCTGTAAGACTTAGTTTCCTCATCTGTAAAAAGGGAATGATAGTAACATGTATCTAGATCTTAGAGCCATGCTGGGATTAAATGAGGTAATTTATGTAAAACACCTGACATTATATTAGGCCAATAATAAGCATTTGATTAAATGGCTTCTGTTGTTATCATCTATGATATAAATACATACATGCATAATCCTTGCTTCTTTCTCCCCCACTCCCCAAAAGCTAGTGTGTCTTATGTTAACTGCTGCTAACCCATGAGTACTGAACCCTTGTGTTTTCCTTGAAGACACAGTATTTTGGGGCACCTTACCTCAATGGTCAAGCATTCTGGTACCTTGAGATACTTTATAATGTGTCTGTATATGGCTTATGATGAATTTATTCAGTAAGTGGCAGTAGTGTCTGATTTCTAACATTCTCTTCTTTCTACCTAATGAATCATTGCTTGAATACCTATCCCCTTTTCTCCAACCTCTTCCACAGGTCCTAAATGAACAGCAACCCATATTTCTTCCCCAACTGCAAACCTAATGTACTGAACCTAGTCAGATTGCTTTGACAGTTGCTTCCTTTCATTAAACGCAGCTTAGAGTTCTTCTTCCCTCAGAAAAACCTGCTTGCATGTTT
This sequence comes from Mesoplodon bidens, assembly GCF_964165515.1. Taxonomy (NCBI): domain Eukaryota; kingdom Metazoa; phylum Chordata; class Mammalia; order Artiodactyla; family Ziphiidae; genus Mesoplodon; species Mesoplodon bidens. The sequence goes on along the minus strand of NC_138163.1, from coordinate 14,299,660 downwards.
CAAAGCAGGTTCTCATTTTATTAGTTCCTGATCAGGACTCTTCCAAAGTCTCTTGTTCCATTTGCCCATCTTCCACACATTACCATCATTTGAGACTATAAATAATAAACTGTTTACTTCCTCCTCCACATTCTTGATGAATGAAATAGGACTAGATGTTGATTCCTTCCTCTTTGAAGGGATTGCTTTCCCTTCCCCACCTAAGGCTGGTGAGTGATGAAAGCATCCTCAGTCTTTAAGGCTAAGCTCAAATGGTTCTTTTCCTCTGAAGCCTCTCTACCACCAATGCCTGCAGAGTTCATTGCACGTATGGTCCTACAAATTCTTATATTAAAGCAATAGCCATATTGTATTAGAATGGTTCATTTATATGTTTGTCTTGTTGTAATATACAACAAGAAGGAGCATATTTCATTCATCTCTGTAATCCCAACCACTTTAACACACCTGACACAATGTCACGGTTGCTGCTCAATGTAGTTTGATGAACTGCTGGAGGACTGAACAATCAAATCATTCTGTAGATACTGGGTCATTTCCTTAACCTGCTCTATAATGTTGGCTTTAGAAAATGTTAAACTTAAAATCATGTAAAATTTTTATTTTGAAAAACTCAAAGTACAAGAAAGAAAGTTAAAAAAAAAGAACCCTAAACACTAAAAACTCAAAACACTCTCTATGATATGCACACTTTCAGCAACTATCTCTTTGTACATGGCTTTACACATATGTAATTTACATGTGCATTTACATAAAGCAATTATATATAAATGTTGAGAATTATATATATATATATTCATACATATACATAAATATTGAGAAAGCCTGTACATCTATAGGATTTTTACACTTCATTAGCCACTCCTCCACTGGATAAGCAGTGTTAAAAGCCTGGTGTGAATCTTTGCATATCTTTGTCTATGTTCATAAATAAGGTAACATACATATGTATGCATAAAAACATATAGGGGCACTATTTTACTCTTTACTGCACGTAGTTTTTCTCACTTAGAAACATTTCAGAGAAATGTTTTCCACATCGTCTGGTATAGACTTAACACACTTTTTGAACTAGTTATGTAAAATGCAATGGTTTGAGTGAAAGACAACTTATTAAACCATTCCTCTATTGAGGACATTCAAGGTGATTCCAGTTTTTTGGCTACTAGAAAAAACGTTGCAATTAATCTCAATATATACGTAAAATTTATCTTGTTCATATTCACTGTTATATACCCGTGCTTTTATCTTCTATGGAAGGAGGCCCCGGAAATGGAATTGCTAAGTTAAAGTTTATGTAAATTCTTAATTTTAATAGGGGTTGCCAGATTGACTTCCAAATGGCTTTAATATACTGCACATTTCCCTCGGCAAATGTATGAGATAACATATTAACCTCCACAAAACTCCAGCAATGTGTGATAACATGTTTAATGGTCTTAAAGTGATATTTCCTTGTTAATTTAATTTCAATACGCCTGATTGCTAGTAAAGTTGAGTAATTTCACTTGTTTATTGGCAAGGGGGTTTTCTGCCTCCTTGAACAGCCCTTTTTACCCTTTTTAACCACTTTCAATTAGGGTGTTTGTCTTTTCTTATTAATGTGTAGGAAATTTTTTATATGTTGGATATTGAACCCTTTATCTGTCATGTGTCTTACAAATATATGTTCCTGTATTATTTGTCTTCTGGTTTTATTTACCTTTACGTTTGCCATATGATTACATTTTAAGTTTTAAGCACTCAAATATGTCAGTCATTTCTCTAGAGTGTCTAGGTTTTCCAGCTTGCACAGAAATTTTTCTTGACTCCTAGATTATGCATACGTTTTCCATAATATATATATTTTACTTCAACATTTTTATCTTTAGATTATACAGAACTTCATGTTGTGTGAGAGAGGAGTCCAAACTTATTTTATCCTTTTTAATACATATAAATAATAAATGTATGCAGTACTACTAAGAAGAAAATAGAGTCAAAAAACCAAACAAAGCCCACTTTATTTTGGATAAAAATCCAGCCCTGAAACTTACTAGCTGTTGCCCTGAGAAAGTCATTTAATTTATGTGAACCTCTTTCCCCATTTGTAAAAGGGAGATAATAATGTCAACATGACAGAAGTTTTATGAGAATTAATGTATGTCAAACACAGTGACTGGCATATAGATTCAGAGGTCAACAAAGATAGCTATAATGACTGTTGTTTAACTCCCTCTGAAATGCTTTCGCCTTGAACACGCTTAGGAATGCTGATAGGCCCCATCGTGTCTTGCTTCATGGCTCACTTTGGTTTTGCATCTTTAATGGAGTTTTTATTATACAGTGCTCCTAAGGTAAAAAAAAGAAAAGAAAAAGAAAAACATTACAGGAAGTTGGCCTCAAAGATATTATCAACCAGGTAAAGTGCTACTGAGGTGAACATTAGAGGACAGACTAAGGCGGCCTAGATCCACCTCACACAGAAATACATCCTTTCACAAAGGGAAAAGATCTGCTAGAAACTCCTGCTTCTAGAGAAATAAGACAAGGATGTTAATAAATATGATGACTTGGGGGAAGGTGGCAAACATTTGAGGCTCCGAATTTCCAGAGAGTATTTGAGAGAACACTTTGCTCTATATGGCCCAGGGAAATTAACCAAAAGCTCCCTAACTTGGGTGCCCCTCATGCGCCAGATACCATCACTGACAGAACTGGAATTTATAGTCAATACTAAGTGCCCTTATAGATCATTTTTCATTTCATAGGAAGGAGAAATAACTTTCCTAAGCAGTTAGGAAAGTTATTTATATATTTATTTTGAACAAACACACTTTTTTTTTTAACATCTTTACTGGAGTATGATTGCTTTACAATGGTGTATTAGTTTCTGCTCTATAACAAAGTGAATCAGCTATACATATACGTATATACCCATATCCCCTCCCTCTTGCATCTCCCTCCCTCCCACCCTCCCTATCCCACCCCTCTAGGTGGTCAAAAAGCACTGAGCTGATCTCCCTGTGCTATGTGGCTGCTTCCCACTAGCTATCTGTTTTACATTTGGTAGTGTATATATGTCCATGCCACTCTCTCACTTTGTCCCAGCTTACCCTTCCCCCTCCCCGTGTCCTCAAGTCCATTCTCTACTAGGTCTGCGACATTTTTTTTTTTTTTCGGTACGCGGGCCACTCACTGTTGTGGCCTCTCCAGTTGTGGAGCACAGGTTCCGGACGCGCAGGCTCAGTGGCCATGGCTCACGAGCCCAGCCTCTCCGTGGCATGTGGGATCCTCCCAGACTGGGGCACGAACCCGTGTCACCAGCATCGGCAGGCGGATTCTCAACCAGTACACCACCAGGGAAGCCAGGTCTGCGTCTTTTTTCCCGTCTTGCCCCTAGGTTCCTCATGACCATATTTTTTTAAAGAATCCATATATATGTGTTAGGATACGGTATTTGTTTTTCTCTTTCTGACTTACTTCACTCTGTATGACAGACTCTGTGTCCATCCACCTCACTACAAATAACTCAGTTTCGTTCCTTTTTATGGCTGAGTAATATTCCATTGTATACATGTGTCACATCTTCTTTATCCATTCATCTGTTGATGGACACTTAGGTTCCTTCGAAGTCCTGGCTATTGTAAATAGAGCTGCAATGAACATTGTGGTACATGACTCTTTTTGAATTATGGTTTTCTCAGGATATATGCCCCATATTGGGAATGCTGGGTCGTATGGTAGTTCTATTTTTAGTTTTTTAGGGAACCTCCATACTGTTCTCCTTAGTGACTGTATCAATTTACATTCCCATCAACAGTGTATGAGGGTTCCCTTTTCTCCACACCTTCTCTAAGAATTTGTCCATTTCTTCCAGGTTGTCCATTTATTGTTTGTAGATTTTTTGATGATGGCCATTCTGACCGGTGTGAGATGATACCGCATTGTAGTTTTGATTTGCATTTCTCTAATGATTAACGACGTTGAGCATTCTTTCATGTGTTTGTTGGCAATCTGTGTATCTTCTTTGGAAAAATGTCTATTTAGGTCTTCTGCCCATTTTTGGATTGGGTGGTTTGTGTTTTTGATATTGAGCTGCATGAGCTGCTTGTAAATTTTGGAGACTAATCCTTTGTCAGTTGCTTCGTTTGCAAATATTTTCTCCCATTCTGAGGGTTGTCTTTTCATCTTGTTTATGGTTTCCTTTGCTGTGCAAAAGCTTTTAAGTTTCATTCGGTCCCATTTGTTTATTTTTAGTTTTGTTTCCATTTCTTTAGGAGGTGGGTCAAACAAGATCTTACTGTGATTTATCTCAAAAGAGTGTTCTTCTTTTATTTCCTCTAAGAGTTTTAGTGTGTCTGGCCTTACATTAAGGTCTTTAATCCATTTTGAGTTTATTTTTGTGTATGGCATTAGGGAGTGTTCTAATTTCATTCTTTTCCATGTAGCTGTCCAGTTTTCCCAGCACCACTTATTGAAGAGGCTGTCTTTCCTCCATTGTATACTCTAGCCTCCTTTATCAATATAAGGTGACCATGTGTACACGGGTTTATCTCTGGACGTTTTTGGATGGAACGTCCTATAAATATCAATTAAGTCCATCTTGTTTAATGTATCATTTAAAGCTTGTGTTTCCTTATTATTTTTCATTTTGGATGATCTGTCCATTGTTGAAAGTGGGGTGTTAAAGTCGCCTACTATGATTGTGTTACTGTCGATTTCCCTTTTATGGCTGTTAGTATTTGTCTTATGTATTGAGGTGCTCCTATGTTGGGTGCATAAATATTTACAAGTGTTATATCTTCTTCTTGGATCGATCCCTTGATCATTATGTAGTGTCCTGCTTTGTCCCTTGTAAGTCATTATTTTAAAGTCTATTTTGTCTGATATGAGAATTGCTACTCCAGCTTTCTTTTGATTTTCATTTGCATGGAATATCTTTTTCCATCCTCTCACTTTCAGTCTGTATGTTTCCCTAGGTCTGAAGTGGGTCTCTTGTTGACAGCATATATACGGGTCTTGTTTTTGTATCCATTCAGCCAGTCTGTGTCTTTTGGTGGGAGCATTTAATCCATTTACATTTAAGGTAATTATCGATATGTATGCTCCTATTACCATTTTCTTAATTGTTTTGCATTTGTTATTGTAAGTCTTTTCCTTCTCTTGTGTTTCCTGCCTGGAGAAGTTGGTTTAGCATTTGCTGTAAAGCTGGTTTGGTTCTGCTGAATTCTCTTAGCTTTTGCTTGTCTGTAAAGGTTTTAATTTCTCTGTCAAATCTGAATGAGATCCTTGCTGGGTAGAGTAATCTTGGTTGTAGGTTTTTCCCTTTCATCACGTTAAATATGTCCTGCCCCTCCCTTCTGGTTTGCAGAATTTCTGCTCAAAGATCAGTTGTTAACCTTATGGGGATTCCCTTCTATGTTATTTGTTGTTTTTCCATTGCTGCTTTTAATATTTTTTCTTTGTATTTACTTTTTGATAGTTTGACTACTATGTGTCTTGGCGTGTTTCTCCTTGGATTTATCCTGTATGGGACTCTCTGTGCTTCCTGGACTTGATTAACTATTCCCTTTCCCATATTAGGGAAGTTTTCAACTATAATCTCTTCAAATATTTTCTCAGTCCCTTTCTTTTTCTCTTTTTCTTTGGGAACCCCTATAATTTGAATGTTGGTACGTTTAATCGTGTCCCAGAGGTCTCTGAGACTGTCCTCAATTCTTTTCATTCTTTTTTCTTTATTCTGCTCTCCAGTAGTTATTCCCACTATTTTATCTTCCAGGTCACTTATCCGTTCTTCTGCCTCATTTATTCTGCTATTGATCCCTTCTAGAGGATATGTAATTTCATTTATTGTGTTGTTCATGATTGTTTGTTTGCTCTTTAGTTCTTCTAGGTCCTTGTGAAACTTTTCTTGTATTTTCTCCATTCTATTTCCAAGATTTTGGATCATCTTTACTATCATTATTCTGAATACTTTTTCAGGTAGACTGCCTATTTCCTCTTCATTTGTTAGGTCTGGTGCGTTTTTACCTTGCTCCTTCATCTGCTGTGTGTTTTTATGTCTTTTCATTTTGCTTATCTTACTCTTTTTGGGGTCTCCTTTTCACAGGCTGCAGGTTCGTAGTTCCCGTTGTTTTTGGTGTCTGTCCCCAGTGGCTAAGGTTGGTTCAGTGGGTTGTGTAGGCTTCCTGGTGGAGGGGACTAGTGCCTGTGTTCTGGTCAATCAGGCTGGATCTTTTCTTTTTGGTAGGCAGGTCCAAGTCTGGTGGTGTGTTTTGGGGTGTCTGTGACCTTACTATGATTTTAGGCAGCCTCTCTGCTATTGGGTGGAGTTGTGTTCCTTTCTTGGTAGTTGTTTGGCATAAGGTATCCAGCACCGTAGCTTGCTGGTCATTTAGTGGAGCTGGGTCTTGGTTTTGAGATGGAGATCTCTGGGAGATTTTCACCGTTTGATATTACGTGGAGCTGGGAGGTCTGTGGTGGACCAATATCCAGAACTTGCCTCTGCCAAGTCAGAGGAACAGCCCTGATGCTTGGCTGGAGCACCAAGAGTCTGTCACGCGCACGGCTCAGAATAAAAGGGATAAATAAATAAATAAATAAATAAATAAAGAAAGAAAGAAAGAAAGAAAGAAAAATGTAAAATTAAATTAAATTAAATTATTAAAGTTATTAAAATAAAGAACAAATATTTATTATTAAATTTTTTTAAGTAATTAAAAAAACGAGAAAGAAGAGAAAAATGAGAAGAAGAAACAAATTCACCAATGATAACAAGCGCTGAAAACTATACTAAAAAAAAAACAAAAAACGGACAGACAGAACCCTAGGACAAACGGTAAGTGCCAAACTATACAGACAAAATCACACACAGAAGCATACGCATACACACTCACAAAAAGAGAAAAAGGGAAAAAATGTATAAATAGCGTTGTTCCCAAAGTCCACCTCCGCCATTTGGGATGATTCGTTGTCTATTCAGGTGTTCCACCGATGCAGGGTACATCAAGTTGATTGTGGAGATTTAATCCGCTGCTCCTGAGGCTGCTGGGCGAGATTTCCCTTTCTCTTCTTTGTTCTCACAGCTCCCGGGGTTCAGCTTTGGATTTGACCCCGCCTCTGCGTGTAGGCCTCCTGAGAGCGTCTGTTCTTCGCTCAGACAGGACGGGGTCATAGGAGCCGGTGCTTTGGGGGCTCTGGCTCACTCAGGCCGGGGGGAGGGAGGGGTACGGAGGCAGGGTGAGCCTGCAGTGACAGAGGCCGGCGTGACGTTGCACCAGCCCGAGGCACACCGTGCGTTCTCCCGGGGAAGTCGTCCCTGGATCACGGGACACTGGCAGTGGCGGGCTGCACAGGCTCCCTGAAGGGAGGTGTGGATAGTGACCTGTGCTCGCACACAGGCTTCTTGGTGGCGGCAGCAGCAGTCTTAGCATCTCATGCCCATCTCTGGGGTCTGCGCTCCTAGCCGCGCATCGCGCCCGTCTCTGGAGCTCCTTTAGGCGGCGCTCTGAATCCCCTCTGCTCGTGCACCAGGAAACACAGAGGGAAGAAAAAGTCTCTTGCCTTTGCGGCAGCTCCAGAGTTTTCCTGGACTCCCTCCTGGCTAGACGTGGCATACTAACCCCTTCAGGCTGTGTTCACACTGCCAGTCCTCTCCCTGCGCTCAGACCGAAGCCCAAGCCTCAGCTCCCAGCCCCCACCTGTCCCGGCAGGTGAGCAGACAAGCCTCGCGGGCTGGTGAGTACTGGTCGGCACCGATCCTCGGTGCGGGAATCCTCCGCTTTGCCCTCCGCACCCCTGTTGCTGCACTCTCCTCCGTGGCTCCGAAGCTGCCCCCGTCCACAACCTGTAGTCTCCGCCAGTGAAGGGGCTTCTAGTGTGTGGAAACCTTTCCTCCTTCAGGCTCCCTCCCACTGGTGCAGGTCCCGTTCCTATTCTTTTGTCTCTGCTTTTTCTTTTTTTCTTTTGCCCTACCCAGCTACGTGGGGAGTTTCTTGCCTTTTGGGAGGTCTGAGGTCTTCTGCCAGCGTTCAGTGGGTGTTCTATAGGAGCAGTTCCACGTGTAGATGTATTTCTGATGCTTCTGTGGGGAGGAAGGTGATCTCCACGTCTTACTCTTCCGACGTCTTGAAGTTCCCTCCAGTCTATTTTAGAACGTTTTCAACACCTCAAAAAGAAACCCTCGTATCTTGTAGCTGTTAATCCCCTATGCTCCCAACAACTTCTGCCTCAGCCTTAAGCAAATATTGATCTATTTTGTAGCTATAGATTTGCCTGTTCTGAGCATTTCATATGAATAGAATCACATAATATGTGGTCTTTTGTGACTGACTTCTTTCACTTAGCATAATGTTTTTAAGGTTCAGCCATATTGTAGCATATATTAGTTCTTCATTCCTTTTGATGTCTGAATAGTATTCTGTTGTATGGATTTGCCATATTTTGTTTGTCCACTGGTCAGTTGATGGGCATTTGGGTTGTTTCCATCTTTGGGTATTATGAATATTTCTGCTATGAATATTTATGTACAAGTTTTTGTATGGACATATATTTGCATTTATCTTGGGAATATAGCTACAAGTGGGTCATACAGTAACACTGTTTCACCCTCTGAGAAACTACCAAACTTTTCCAAAGCAGGTATACCATTTTACATTCTCACTAACAGTGTATGATGGTTCTGATTTCTCTAAATCCCCACCAACAGTTATGATTATCTGACTTTTGGATTCTAGCCATCCGAATGGGTATGAAATGGTATCTTTCTGTGGTTTTCATTTGTGTTTTCCTGATGAATAATGATGTCAAGCGTCTCTAATGTGCTTGCTGGCCATTTGTATATCTTCCTTGCAGAAATGTCTATTTAGATCTTCTGCCCATTTTAAAAGTTGGGTTATTTACCTTCTTATCACAGGCATGTAAGAGTTCTTTATATATTCTGAATAAACATCCCTTATTAGATACACGATTTACAAATATTTTCTCCCATTCTGTAGTTTGTTGTGCTATATTCTGTACATGAATTATTTGAGTTGATCTTTGCAACAGCTGTATGAGATATTATCCTTCTATTTTTTTTTTTTTTTAGAGATCAGAAAACAAGCTCAGAGTGGTTAAGTACCTATCCTAACTCACAATGCTAGCATGGGATGGTTCCAGGATTTGCACTTAGATATCTATTGGAATTTCAGTTAAAGTCCTCCATCCTCTTGCCTTGATGCTCATATACACAGTTTGTATTTGATGAAAGAAATTGAATCTTAGGATTGTATTGCCCTGTCTATTCTTCAGTCGTAGACATTCCAGTGGATAAACACTGAAAATGAAAACACTTTGGTAATACTCCTCAAATTGATTCTCTGGGGACCATGCTGATTCCCAGCAGGAAGGTGTAGCCACAGGGCTCCTGAGGTTGGTTGAATTGATGTTCTGAGTCTGGATTTATAAGCATGGGGATTTGTTCTTTTAAAAGACAATGACAAAGAGAACCCTTCCAACGTGAGCCAGATGCAGCCATGATTTTGATTAAATGTTTGCTGGTAACCATACTTAGGTGGGAACATCTGCCCACTGATGAGCTCCCTGGAGTTTTAGCAGGTGAATTTACGTAGGAAATACAACTCCAAGTACTTCCTCCTGAGGAGAGATGTTAGGCAAAAAGAAGCTTAATTTCCTTTCTTCCATTTTTGTCCACCAGCCATTTAGGAAGCCTAAGTAAATACATTCCTGTCTTGGGAAAATACCACTTCCACTTGGCCTTCCATCTTCCCCAGCTTTGGCTTTGCAGGTGCCCAGTAAGTGTTGGTGCTTGCATCTGGGCCACATCTGTGCAGGCACCTTGGGTTGTCCAAGAATAGTGCATGGCTCCATAAGCCTATAGTAGCAACCCTCTGACATTAGAATTTGCTGTTGATATTTTTCATACACACTCACACTCTTGAGCAAACACACTAGTTTCCTTTCAAGCCTACCCTCTTAGATGTCCTTACTGGTCTATCTTTGAAATGCTGGATCATCATACCGGATACATGATATTTAGAGGAAACAGGTTTCAGTGGTGTTTCTGGATTCTTCTTAGTTCTAGGTCAGCCTAGATTAAGCAATCTGTAGTCTGGAGGGCTTTACTCACCTCCCAATCTGCCGTGCAGTCACAAGGTCCATCTTGTCTTATCACTTTTCCTTAAGTCACCACCCTGCAGATTATCCATCATTAACTAGACCCTTATTCACGTATTGCTCTGCACTTGACGGAATTGGACCCAACCCTCTCCCCAACTTCATGAGCGCTTCTTTCCTGCCCTCTGTAACTCATAGTCTATCATTAAGAAACTCCCCAGTAGCTTCAAGTTGTTCTCTCCATGTTCCCTTAATCTCTGTTTTATGACTGGGATATGGCTGTGCCTTGAGGAAATCACTTCCCCTGCAGTCCTCTTGAGCAAACGTTAGTTTTCCTCACATACCCCAAGGAGTCGACTCACTGTCACTTTCAAACCATTTCTGCTCCTTTTTCTTTCAAAATTCAGAGCTCATTTGTAGTTCTTGCTATTAGATAATATCATGTGCTACGCCATCTATTTCTTTACCTTCATTCATTAGACACTTTCCTGAGACTTCTTCTCCACTTTTAGTACTGCCACCATCTTGGCAACTTCAACATCTGTCATCTATGTGGATATTCATCCAACATTTTTGGCTTTGCAAACCTTTCATGCCCTCAATTCCAATGGTATTTTTCTTCCATCATACTTAAGCCACTCACTCTAATGCTCATGCACTAGACAATGACATTCTCAAAAATTACAGCAACTCTGAAATCCTGATTTTATAACATACATCTCTTGGGCTACAACTGATTATCCTTCCTAGCAAAATACCTCCCTCACGTGCAGGTATACACACCTACACACACCCAACTCTAAAAATTCTTCAATTTTGAACTCCAATCTGTGAATTCTACTACTTTTCAGCATCAGCCACATTTCTCTTTTCGCATTTCCTCATTGCTTACCAATTTATCATTAGTATCACTTACTTTCATCAACCTTCATCTCCCTACTCACTTTCCCACCCTAGTACTTCCCTGGCAAAACCACAACCCTTGTTAAATTTAGCTATCTACCTGCTTTGTTCCTATATACAAGTGATGGATGTTGCTGTAGAAATTTACAAGACAAAGCTAACTGATCTCACCTTAAATTCTTGACCACATATCTTAAATGATCAATCCTTCCATATTATACACCCATTTCCATTATAGAAAATGAATATCCAATACTTTATCTTCCCCTCAATTTCTCAAAACCCTACCCTCACTCTTGTTATTTTATGCCCTTATCTCATCCTTCACTGAGAAAACTGAAGAGTCAAGAGAAAATTCTTTTATATCTTCCCCACGAAATCTACCATCTTACCTGCATTTGTAATCATACCATAATTGTTTCCTTCTCCACTGTAGAATCTATAAATATTACTCATTCTCATGGAAAGCCAAGATTTCCACATTTGCTACCGATCCCATCTACTCGTGCTCTGAATACCCCTCTTGCTTTCTCAATATTTTTTCTTCTGCAATTATCCCTTTGGATTTTTATGTCATCAGTTTCATTCAGTCATTTATATTGGCTAGATGCATTCTAGAATCTACCCTCTTAAAAATACACTCTCTTAGTACCAAATCCCCCTCCAGCTATAGTCCCATATTTCTCCTCCCCTTAGCACCAAAACTCGCAAAAGAAATTGTCTATCCGCCCCTCACTTTCTGATCTCACATTTTCTCCTTAATACACATCCAGGTT